>NC_136261.1:226620356-226989919 GCF_964187855.1 Myxine glutinosa
AGTTTGTTGTCGTCAAAACAGTGTAATATACCCATGATATTGCTATATTTTCTGGAGAAGTGATATTATGGTCACATAAAAACATAACAATCATGCCGTTTTCAATATTTTATTCTGAATAATTTAAGGTGAAATTTTTTGGGAATTTTAGGCATATTTTCACCTCAATTTAAGTATGGAGCTATAGGTCCATCACGGACAGTGTGGATGACGTTTATGTTTTCTAACGTACAGTCATTGTTCTGAGAAGACCTCTAGCGATCTTTGCGTCAATAACGTGTGTAGGACCCACGTGATCGGATCACTGACTCAACCCTACGTCTCATAGACCCTGTAAGCCGTCGTATGCGTTGCTGTGGCAGGTTGAACCCCCTCGAGCACGTTTGGGACATGTTGGGACGACAAATTGCGAAGATGGTCCCTCCAATAGCCAATCTGGATGAATTGGAACGTGCATTACATCGGGAATGGAACAACCTGCCACAGCAACGCATACGACGGCTTACAGGGTCTATGAGACGTAGGGTTGAGTCAGTGATCCGATCACGTGGGTCCTACACACGTTATTGACGCAAAGATCGCTAGAGGTCTTCTCAGAACAATGACTGTACGTTAGAAAACATAAACGTCATCCACACTGTCCGTGATGGACCTATAGCTCCATACTTAAATTGAGGTGAAAATATGCCTAAAATTCCCAAAAAATTTCACCTTAAATTATTCAGAATAAAATATTGAAAACGGCATGATTGTTATGTTTTTATGTGACCATAATATCACTTCTCCAGAAAATATAGCAATATCATGGGTATATTACACTGTTTTGACGACAACAAACTTGTAATGTGCGAGGTTGTAAAAAAACGGGGGGGGGTGCTTAACTTAATTCTTTGTGTATATATATATATATATATATATATATATATATATATATATATATATATATATATATATATATATATATATATATATATATATATATATATATTGTTGCGGTTTTGATTTTGTACAAATAAAGGTTAATTTTCCCCCTCATAGTTTAGTCACATTACAACACGTAGCCTCAAGATAGTTCAGTTATGTCTTAGTAAATGTAAGCATAGTCCTTTTCCTGTGTTAGTCTTGCGTTCAGTAGAATAATGAGTGAGGTCCTTTCATTGCCTTATGCTGCCTTTTTTTTTTTTTTTTGTATACTGAATCGAGGCTCGTGAAAGAGCTAACATTTAATTCACAAACAAATCAACCAGACAAACAAAATATATAAAAAGAGGGAGTGGAAGACAAGATGGGGAGAGAAGGGGAAGCACACAAACACAACATTTGAGAGCAGGGAGATGTGTGGGAGGGAGAGGGCTTGGGGGGAGGAGGCGTGGGAAGGGGGGGGGGGGGGGGTGGGAGAAGTATAAAACACAAGGACACCAAGGACTTCCAGGACAGAAGTTGGTATTTCAAAAAAGTGGAATTGGGGTGAAATTAGCAGGGGTAGAAAAGATCCAGGTTTTGGATGGGGGAAGATAAGAGATGGTGGTGAACAGCTGTTTTAAAGACCTGGAGGGTGGAGTGGGATTGAAGAGAGTGAGGGAGTTTGTTGCAGAGGCGGGAGAAAAGAGGAATGAAGGAGTGAAGGTGAGCAGAGAGTCTTGATTTTGGCAGTTTAACCATAAGAGGGTTGCAGGGAGATCTTGTGCGACCTGTAGGAATATTTGGGGGGACAGAGCCCAGAGAGAGCTGGGGGAGCAAGGCCGGAGAGGAGTCTGTAGAACACAGAAAGACCACCAACCTGCCTGCGGTGAGTAAGTGAAAGGTCCTCGGAGTTAGCTTCATCGCGGGAGATTCCAATGATTCTGAAAGCTTTGGCTTCAACAGCGTGAAGCCGAGCTAGGTGTGAGGCAGGAGCACCGGCCCAGAGGGGAGAACAGTATTCCATTGAGCTGCGGATGAAAGCCTTGTATGTGGTGAGGAAGCCTTTTGTTATGGTTGTAATGTTTGCATTGCTATGGAAATACGAATGTTCAGGGTATTGTTCTATCTTGTTTAGGGTTCTTGTTATATTAACTGATACATTCAGTTATATTCATCAATAACAAGAAGTACGATATGTGTTGTACATTTATTGGAGAACAATTTTACTGTTGGTTATCGGTTGATTTTTGGTAATATTATTACTGGTCAACTACAGAATAATTGTAGTCATTAGTGAAATTGGAATGTTGAATTGTTATTGACTACAATGTCTTTGATGGTTAACGATAATATTTTTATGAGTTCACACCTGTATTCCATTGAGCTGCGGATGAAAGCCTTGTATTTGGTGAGGAGCTCAGGTGTGCCAAGGAAGGAATTCACACGACGGCGGACTGACTTTGGTGGCCAGCTTGGAAATGTGGTTTTCCCAGGAAAGATCATGGCAGACAGTGAGACCCAAAAGCTTGAGCGACAGAACTTCTTGGAGAGGATTGTTGAGAAAGTAGATGGGAGGGTTTTCCAGTCGGTCTTTTCGGAGAGACATAGTAAGAGTGTGGGATTTGTCAGGATTGAAAGACATGTTCCACTTGTTTGACCAGTCTGTGATCTTGTCCAGGTCTGCAGAGAGTGAGGAGGCTGCAGACTGCCGATCTGAGGGATAAGGAATGGAGCGGCAGATAGTGGAGTCATCAGCTAAGAGATAGAGAGGATTTTCCAGAGAGTCGGAGAGATCATTGATGAAGACCAGAAATAGCACAGGGCCCAGAACACTACCTTGGGGAACTCCAGCCAGAACAGGAAGGGGAGATGAGAGAAATCCATTCAGGGCCACATGTTGCCTACGACCAGAGAAGAAGTCCGCAAGCCATGAGTGGAGATTTCCATGGATACCATAGGAACGAGAGTTTGGTGAGCAGAGCAGGGTGCCAGACCATATCAAAGGCACATGATATGTCAAGGGAGACGGCTCTGATTTCCTGTTTGGCATTGAGGACCTCCATCCATTGTTGAGACAGCAGAAGCAGCATGTCCAGAGTAGAGTGACCTGTTCTGAAACCAAATTGATGATCAGAGATAGTCATTGGAGAAGAGGAAGGATTTGATATCCGAAGCAATGATGGATTCCATGACTTTGCTGATAATTGTGAGCAGGCTGATTGATCTGTTGTTGCAAGAATCTGTTTTTGCACCTTTTTTGAGTAAAGCGGTAATGTTTGCTGATTTCCAAGATGCTGGCAGATGACCTTGAACAAAAGAGAGGATGAAGAGAATCGAGAGAGGGTGTGAAAGAGTGGCAGAGCAGGCTTTTAGGACCCGTGGGTGATGCCATCTGGTCCAGTTGCAGAATCGGAGTCGAGGTTTGAGAGAAACTTCTCCACCTCGTCAGGAGAGGACACAGGGTCCAGGAGCAGCTGGTTCGACTGGGTAAGGTGGGTACAGAGAGAGATGGGCTTGGGACGCAATATTTTAAGGCGAACACAGAGTTGAGGCATTCAGCTTTGTCACGTGCAGTGTCAACTGTGTAGCCATGAGAGGTAAGGGAGGGGATGGAGGGGAAACAAACACCAGAAACAGATTTGTCCAGACGCCACCAGGATTTGGAGGAAGGAGACAGGTTTGAGAGTTCAGTCTTGAGAGCAGAGAGATAGTGCTTCCTGGCACTCCTGAGGGCAGACACACACTTGTTCTGAGCTTGGTGGAAGGAACTGAGATTGCCTTCAGTTGGATTAGCCTTCCAAGAGGCAAAGGCAAGTTGTTTCAGGGCAACTGTCTCACCACAACATTCAGTGTACCATGGACAGAAGGAAGGGTAAGACAACTGAAGACGAGATGGGATAAATCTGTGCATGAGAGAGAGCAATTTACTTTGGAAGAATTCCCAGGATGAGTTGATGTCAGAGGTGGTAGAGATGGGAGACCAGTCCAGATGATTGATGGCTGCTTGAAGACCATGCCAGTCGGCCTGAGTGAAATGCCAGACTCTTCGACGCTGAGGAGGCTCTCTGAGAATGGCCAGAGAGATGTCCACTTTGACAAGCACATGATCAGAAGAACCGATTGGAGCAGAAGAGCAGCAGACATTTGCAGGGAGTTTGTCATAACCAAATCTAGAAGAGAAGATGCTCCGTTGACTGAGATCCTGATCGGGAAATTGACAGATTGTGTCACGTGTGTCAGTCCCAATGAGTCGCAGAAGTCCTTTGCTGAGATGCCATGGCTTGTGAGAGAGGTACCCACACCCACAGGGGCGGATCCTGGAATTTCAAGATGGGGAGGGGGGGGAGGGGTGCATGAAACTTTAGCGCTGGGGGGGGGGGATAAAAGGGGGGGTCTGGGGTCCTCCCCCAAGGAATTTTTAAAAATTGATCGTCAGAAACGGCATTTCGTGTGTTCTTGGAAGTTTCTGCAGTTCCTTGTGTTCTTCCCTGGTCCAACAGTTCAGCAGATTCGCACCGCCTGCACCCTCATCCTGGATCGAAGGGGGGGGCGGGGGGGTGCGCACCCCCCTCATCTTGGATCCGCCCCTGACCCAGCCAGCTTGCATGATGACAGTTGAAGTCGCCACATATGAGGAAGAGAGAGTTGGGATGCGTGGATAGAGGTTGGTCCCATGTTGTCAGACAGTGAAATGTAAATGGAGTCATCACTGTTTGGAGGATGAATAGGTACACCGTATCCCTGCGCATCGTCAGAGCGTGACCAATGGTTGGCGTCAGGAAGGGCATCCGGCCATAAAAAAACATTGCCTCAAACAGGGAACCATGATTGTCATGGGGCCCGCAAGGCTAACCCCCGCTCTAGCGGGGAAAATGGCCTTAAAACGTTCATTCATTCATTCATATTCACTGTTTGGAGGATGGTACAGAACACATATGAACAAGAGGTGGGAGTGGAGAGGAGGCCGCAGCCAGAGGTACTCCTGGGGGTGGGGTGGAGAGAGGGCAGTGCAAGGAGAGTGAGGAAGAGAGTTTTTGATAAAGACGGCAACTCCACCACCAGGACGAGAATCAGGTCTATCATAACCAGAGGAGGGAGTAACCAGGAAGAGATATTAAGGAATCCGAGACATCTTGAAGGAGGAAAGTTTCTGTTAAGCAGATTACGTCTGGTTTGTCAGAAGCAACCTGTATGGAGAGGTCAGTCAGGTTTGAGCGAAGGCCCTGGATGTTTGAGGGCCATACTGTTTGGGAAGAGGGAGAGGGAGCATCGAGTGCAGGACAGGAGAGGAGTAGGGTAAGATGAGGAAGAGGAGGAGGTAGGGAGAGCTGTTGATAGTGTGTCAGAGATTGCAGAAGAGTTAGGAGAAAGGGAAGGATGAAGAGGACAAAAGGTTTTATGGTGATGGGATACGGCACAGTGAGGGGTTGTTTGAGGGTGGCGGGGGGAGGCAGAGCAGGGTAGAAGGTTGGAGGAGGTGGAGGTATGAGATAGACAGGAGACAAAGTGGGGAGGAGGCAGCTTTGAGGAGGAGGCAGCTTTGAGGAGGGGGAGGGGGGAGAATTGGAGAAAGATGGTAGGGGTGAAGAGATTTGAAGGGGAGGGGTTAGGGGGGAGTTTTGAATGGGAGGGGGAAAATTTGAAGAGGAGGGGAAAGGGGGTGGAGAATTGAAAGGGAGGGGTGAGGGGGGAGTTTTTTAAGGGGAGGGGCAAGGGGGAGTGTCAGAGGGGAGGGGCAAGGGGAGATAATTGAAAGGGAGGGGTGAGGAGGAAGTTTAGGAGGGGAGGGGTGAGTTTAGAAAGTGGATGATTTATGAAAAATAAAAACCTGAGGAACCCCAGGGCTGACTAACCGACTGATTGTTATTATGTATCGCTGTCACTAATAGTAATGGCTGAGGGTGGCAAAGCAATTGAGGCCTTGTCTCGGGAGTTGGAGACTCTTCGGCTGAAGGTACGTAAACAAGGGGAGGCCTTGAATTCCCAACAGTACCACCCTCTTGTGTTGACAACCGGCCACCAACTCACTAGATTCAAGGACAAACCAGTTCATGATTGTGATATTCCTCTTGAGGAGTGGATAACCGACTTGAAGTTTACAGCTGACGCTTGTCAATTGAGGGGTGAGGGGTTTGCCATGTTGCTGTGTGAACATTTGGCAGGGCGAGCTAGACAAGAAATTTTGGCGAGAAGCGAGAGTGTTAGAAAGTCACCAGACCAAATCATTAATACTCTGAGAAAGGTATTTGGTGGTAGGGGCGATTTATCATCAGCTCAACATCGCTTCTACTGATACCGCCAGCAACCACATCAGGATTTGTTGACTGTTTCCCTCAATCTTATTGAACTGCATGACAAAATTGTTGAGGCCTGTCCATCTTTTGGTGACCATCACATGCATGAGCCAGCGTTAAAGGGTCAGCTGTCGAAAACCGTAAAAACGACGTACATCAAAGGGAGATACGTTGTCTGAACTAAGAGCAGCCAAAGCTATCATTTTTGGACCTCTGAGATGCTGTGATTGACTGGCTGGGAGATAACATCCCAAATGACTCGAAAAAAACTGCTGTTGTTCAAGAACATGGGGTTGCGACAGATACCTTGAAGCGACAGGAAGACATCATCGCCAAGCAACAACAACAGATAGATGACTTACTTGCTGGGCTGAAGGAGGCCAAGGAAAGGAAATCTCGTTCTTGTTGGTCCTGTGGTGAAACAGCACACCTTCGGCGCAACTGTCTGACCAAGAGGTTAAACTACTAGAGCCTGTAGTGGTGAACCACACTGCAGGCACTGGTGACTCTAATGTGAATGGTTCAATTCTTAACAGAATGGTGGGGACATGTCCAGAAACAATGTTGGATGTCGGTGGTGTGAAGCTCCGTTGTTTAATCGACACTGGTGCCCAAGTTTCAACCATTACAGAAACTTTCAATTGGAAATACTTGGATAAGCTTCAGTTGATGAATGTGAGTGAGCTGATTCGTATTACTGCCGCGAATGGACTGGATATTCCCGAAATAGGCTATGTTACATTAAGTGTAAAGGTTTTTGGCCAACAGGTAGACAATATTGGTGTTCTAGTTTTTAAAGATGTTGTAGATCCGACAATGTACCAGCGCAAAACGGTTGTTCCCGGTGTCTTGGGCTCAAATGCCTTGAGAGACATTAAAGTGACTGTTGACAGAAATTCTCATGTGAGCAAAATTGTTAAAAACTTGCTTGCATTGTATGAGGAAGTTCCTGCCATTTATGTTAGGGACAGTGTCAAAGTTAGGGTTGCCAGACAAAAGCCAGTTCTCATTCCAGCACATTCTCTTCAGGTTATAGAAGGCAGTATCTCATCCTCAAAACTGCCCTATACAACTATCATCGAAGAGATTTATCTGCCTTTACCTAGATTAGTTGTTGGACATACTATTGTTACGGTTGACAGTACTGGAACAGTTTCCCTACATGTCGCTAACTTCAGTGACAATGACATTTACATTAATCCAAAAACACATATTGGACTCCTTAGCCATGCTGAAGTTGCACCAACTATTGCTGTCGTGAATGTCAGCAGTCACGAAGTAAGGGTGACTGTAACTCAACCATCTGAGAACTGTGCGCTTCATGACTTATTGGCTAGTATGAGCATCAGTGACAATTTAACACCATCTGACCAACTGAAACTAAATAAAGTCCTCATCAAGCATTCTAACACCTTCAGTAAACACGATGATGACATTGGGTGCTGTGACACCATAAAACATGAGATTCTGACGACTGATGATGTACCTGTTAGAATACCACACCGACGTGTTCTGCCAAGCCAGTGGCAAGAGTTTAGAGACTATCTGAGAAAATCTCTGGACTGTGGCGTCGTTAGGGTGTCGTCAAGTCCGTATGCTTCTCCGATTGTTTTGGTGAGAAAGGGGGACAAACTTAGAGTTTGTTGTGACTATCGGGCCCTGAATTTAAAAACCCGCAAAGATGCGTACCCACTCCCACGTATTGAGGAAGCTCTCACATTTCTGAAAGGTGTTAAATATTTTTGTAGTTTGGACCTTGTCCATGGCTTCAATCAGATTGCTGTAGCTGAGGAGGACATAGAGAAGACTGCTTTTAGAGTAGGTACTGGTGGCTTGTACCTACGAATGCCTTTTGGTTTAACTGGGGCTCCGGGAACTTTCATGCGTCTCATGGACAAGATATTTGGGGATGAGAATTTCCAGACACTGCACATTTATCTCTGATATTTTGGTATTTGGGATAACTGTTGATGAAACCCTGGAAAGACTTGATATGGTTCTCACAAGGCTTTCAAAATTTAATCTGAAAGTAAAGCCTGAAAAGGGTCAACTTTTTAAAGAACAGTTGAGATACCTTGGCCATCAAATTTCAGAAAAAGGTATTGCCCATGACACAGAGAAAATAAGTGCTGTGACAATGTGGCCTGTACCAAAAACAGAGACTGAGCTACGTGGTTTTCTGGGTATGGCCGGTTATTATCGCAAGTTTGTACCTGGCTTTGCGAAAATAGCTGCCCCTCTTCATTCTCTGCTACAGGGTATTCAACCTGGGAAGAAAGGCAAGCAAAAAGCCAGTTCTGGATGTGGTATGAAGGCTTGGGATAGTCCCTGCGATGATGCTTTTCAGGAACTGAAGTGAAAAACTTACCACGGCACCAGTCTTGGACATCCTGACTTTACCAGGCCATACATTCTTGAAGTCTATGCTAGTCACAATAGCCTAGGAGTGGTGTTGTCGCAGGAACAGGAAACTGGCAGGGTAGTACTTAATTACGCGAGCCGATCCTTGAGGCCCAGTGAGAGGAATATGGCAAAATACAACAGTTTCAAGTTGGAACTAGTTGCTTTGAAGTGGGCTGTCACGGAAAGGTTTTGAGACCTTTTGATTGGTCCTGAATGCATTGTTTATACAGATAACGACCCACTGTTTATACAGACATGTTGGGTTGGTGAATTGTCTCAATTCAACCTGACCATCCATCATCGTTCGGGCAAGAAAAACCGAAATGTTGACTCACTCAGTAGGAAAGTTGGCCATGAGGAAGAAGTTCTAAGTCTGGAAAGTTTAACAGCCGCAGCCTTGAAACTTCCGACCGAGTGCACCTTTTTGCCTGCAGAGGTAAAGATCCAAGTGCAGAAAGATGTTGCTACCGTCCGCCTTGAACCTGTAACAGTCATGCCGATACGGCAAAACCCACTACCAAGCACACTAATGTCATCAGTCACAGCTGTGGACATTGCCAAGTTAAAAGCAGATCACGCTGACATTGGGAGGTTTTTGAATTTTTTGAATCAGAGAAAATGTCCATCTCTCAGAACTGTCAAACGGAAAAGTCCTAAAACACGGAAGTTACTTAAAAACTGGAAGTATATGGCAGTGGAAAATGGTGTACTCTATCGGAGGTTAAGGGAGAAAGGAAAAACCGTAAATCAAGTGGTGTTGCCTCAGAAACTGCTGTCGAGAGTTTTAAAGTCTGGCCATGACGAAAGCGGACAACAGTGTTCTGATAGGACTTAACAAATCCTACGAACTAGATGTTTTTGGCCAGGTATGGCCAAGGTCATAGGTGAATACTGTACTAAGTGTGAAAGGTGTATGTTAGGCAAACATGGTCCCAGTGTCCGGCCAACGTTTGGGTCTAGATTGGCAAAATGGCCACTTGAGATTCTGGCTATGGACTTTACACACCTTGAGAAGGGCAAGTATGGTCTTAAAAATGTGTTCTTCCTTACTGATGTGTACACTAAGTACACTCAGGCTTTTCCAACATGTGACCAAACAGCTAAGACAGTTGCAAAAGTTTCAGTAAAAGATTGGTTTGTCAAGTTTTGAGTACCTCAAAGACTTCATAGTGACCAGGGTAGGAGTTTTGAAAGCAAAGTTGTCACACGAACTGTGTAATATCTATGGAGTTAAAAAAAAGCAAAACCACCACATCACCCCGAGGGTAACGGGTAGTGCAAACGCTTCAACCAGACACTCCATAATATGCTAGGAACTCTACCACCAACACAGAAAAGGAATTGGCCTGATCTTCTTCCAGAACTCATTTATGCGTACAATTGTACACCCCATGCCACCACTAGATATTCACCATTCTATCTGTTCTTTGGGAGAGATCCAAAACTACCAGTTGACTTGATACTCAGTGGAGGGTTGGAAGATGACAACCCCACTGAGTGGGTCACCGAGCATCATCATAGGCTTCAAACTGCTTTCAAACAAGCGAGTTAGTGAAGTGAAGAAGCAGCACTTAAATGGACAACAGCCTTGAACAGGCTGGCCCAGCAGACAGCTTTACCTGTAGGTGCCAGAGTCTTCCTAAGAAATCATCCCTTAGGTAGACATAAGATTCAAGACATCTGGCAACCCAGACCATATAAAGTGACTGAACGGAGAGAGTGCAATGTGTATGTTGTAAAATCACTGAATGGTGACAGTGAAAGGGTGGTCTACCGTCCAGAAATTCTGGATTCTCGAACTCTAGTCGCAGAAGTTGAACCGGCTTCTAATTCCAATGGTGACGACACCACCAACAATGGGAGTGTGTGTGATGTAGTGAGTGATGATCATGTCGTAAAAGATACAACACTGCCTGAATATTGTGATTTCTATTTAAGGGATGATGTTGGCAGCGGTAGGGTGAAGGATGCCAAACACTGCCCAAATCTATTGTTTCACATTGCTGTGATGATGTGACTGACGGTCACAGGAGTGCTTCATGCTCAGCAGGGGAGCCTGATCGTGTGAGAACTGTGCTTCTGATGCCAGAAATGAATTCTGATGCCAGAACCAGTGCTGATGCATATAGCGATTGTGTGCTTAATGTGTCTTCTAATTCTGAGGATAATCCAGTGCAAACTGCTGATGTGAATTCAAGAGTCATTGGAAGCGACTCTATGTTGGATCAACGACATAAGGACTATTGTGACAAGACCTCGAATATCGACAGCACTTCACTACGACGAACCTCTAGAGTGAATGCAGGGCAGCATAACAACCCGTTTAACCTGCCTAGATCAGTCCTACTTGAGGAAAGCAAATTATACATCAATCCAGATGTGTTGGCAGACATTAGCAAAACTCAGTTGCTGCTTTATGCAACTTTTAGTGGAAGTATTTGGCAGCTAAGAGACGGTGAAATGACTGCTGGCTAGAACAGACCGATTAATCTTTCGACGTGACCCTTATAGCTGTCAGGGGTCAACGATGGAGCAGGGTATCGATGTAGATGTAGATATGATGTAGATATGTAGATGTAGATCAGGGTATCGATGTAATGCAGGGTAAAGTAGATATCGATGAAACCAGACCTTACGTGTTCATTACTATTCTTCTGTGAATTCTCGATGATTCTCGGTTATTGTGCCGGTCGGTGACTTCCGTGAATTATCGGTGCACGGAGTTGATTGGTTGAACAAATGTTTTCCGTTTTTTTTTTTAAGTTGTGACGAGAATATTCGGATGATCCTTTTGAGATGACCATCATAAGTAAAATACTTATAATGCATAGAGCAAAAACTGTTATGAACTCCTATGATCCTCGTCGTCATGGGTTCCGCCATCTTGATGCGAGCCTTGCGGGCAATGGACGATGAGGCGTGGACATTGGGAATAGTCCGTTATTGCTACCATGTCCGTGTAGCTGTCACCGGGGGTGAGTGTTGCATTGATCACGCCACGGCGTAATGTATGTTTGTTTTAATTGACTGTTTCGTCTGTTATGGCTGTAATGTTTGCATTGCTATGGAAATACAAATGCTCAGCAACTTCGAGCCCGCATATATGTCCCGAGGCCACGCCTTGCCCCCGGGTGTGGCCGATCGGCCGAAAGGCGGGGCATGTATCTCAGTTCCATGCCCGGACGCTCGCGCCACCCACTGGTGCACGGAATTATTGATCATTGTGCGTGCCACACGCGCCCCCCCCCAGAATTCCCGCGCACCTGAAGGGTGAGCTTGCGGGGAAGCCGGATGACCCGGCCGAAACGCCCTCTGGCGATGCGTGCAGGGCTGGGGGGTAGCGGGATGGCGGGGGTCTGACCACCGGGGGGCGACCTCGACGCGGAGGCAGAGCTGCTTGCGGGGGGTGGTCCAGATCGAGGTGGGCCGGCTTGAGGCGGTCCACGGAGATACGATCCGGAGCACCGCCGATGTCCACGGTGAAATGTTTGTCCCCGGTCTCCAGCACGCGGAAGGGCCCGTCGTACGGGGGCCGCAGTGGTGCCCGGTGGGCGTCGTGCCAGACAAAAACGTACTCCGCCGTGTGAAGCTCCGGGGCGACGTGGGAGGACGGGCAACCGTGGTGTGCCGTCGGCACCGGGGCGAAACTCCTGGCGGTCTCCTGAAGGGTGGAGCGCTGTTGCAGCGCGGACCAAGGAGCCATGGAGTCGGGGATAAATTCGCCCGGCACCCGCAGTGGTTGCCCGAAGACCAGCTCCGCCGAGGACACGCGCAGGTCGTCCTTGGGTGCCGTCCTGAGGCCCAGCAGGACCCAGAGGAGCCTGTCGGCCCAGCTCCCGTCGCGGAGGCTGGCCCGGAGCGCGGCCTTCATTGAGCGATGGAAGCGCTCGCACAGGCCGTTGGCCTGGGGGTGGTAAGCCGTGGTGGAGTGCAGCTGGATGCCGAGCCCCTGCGCCACTGCTCCCCAGAGCTCCGAGGTGAACTGGGGGCCGCGGTCGGACGAGATGTCCGAGGGGGCGCCGAACCGAGCAACCCACGTGGCGATGAAGGCTTGCGCGAACGTCAGCCACAGCCGTCGCCGCCAATGGCACGGCCTCCGGCCACCGGGTGGTGTGGTCCACCATGGTAAGGAGGTGGGTGAAACCCCGCGAGGGGGGCAGAGGTCCCACCAAGTCGACATGGACGTGGTCGAACCGACGCTCAGGCACCGTAAACGGGGCCAACGGGGCTCGGGTGTGGCGGTGGACCTTTGCGCGCTGGCGCGCGAGGCACGTCCTGGCCCAGTCGCGGACGTTCTTCCTGAGGCCATGCCAGACGAACTTCGCCACGACGAGCTTCTGGGAGGCCTTCGTGCCCGGGTGGGACAGGCCGTGGATGGCGTCGAAAACAGGGCGCTGCCAGCCAGCGGGCAGGATGGGGCGAGGCCGGCCAAGGGAGACGTCGCACCAGAGGGCCGTGCCCGCGACGTCGAACGGCACCTCGGTGACGCGGAGGCCCGTGACGGCGGTCCGCAAGGCCTGGACGTCGGGGTCGGCGGTCTGGTCCACCGCCATCCGGGCATAGTCGATCCCGAGGTGGACCGCATGTGCGACGGACCGGGAAAGGCAAACCGCCACCGGGTTGTCTTTACCCGCGACGTGACGGATGTCCGTCGTATACTCGGACACGGCAGAGAGGTGACGTTGCTGCCGGGCAGACCATGGCTCGGCGACCTTGGCCATCGCAAACACAAGGGGCTTGTGATCGAGGAAAGCCGTGAACAGGCAGCCCTCGAGCAGATGGCGGAAGTGTCGGACCGCCAGGTGGAGCCCGAGCAGCTCGCGGTCGAAGGTGCTGTAGCGGCGTTCGTGAGGGCAAAGCTGCCGGCTAAAAAACGCCAGCGGCTGCCAAGCACCACGCACCCACTGCTCGTGCACCGCGCCCACCGCGTAGTCCGACGCGTCGGTGGTGAGGGCGATTGGTGCATCGGGCGCCGGGTGCGCCAGCATGGTGGCGTTGGCCAAGGCCAGCTTTGCGCCCGCAAACGCCACGGCCATCGGCTCCGTCCAGGCGATGTCACCTTTGCCCGGCTTCCCCCGGAGGGCCTCGTGCAGGGGGCGCAGGAGCTGGGCGACGCGGGGCACGAAGCGGTGGTATAAATTCACCATGCCCAGGAATTCCTGGAGCCCCTTGATCGTGCGGGGGCACGGGAAACTCTTGACCACCTCCACCTTGGCCGGTAAAGGGATGGCCCCGTGCCTGGTGATGCGGTGCCCCAAGAGGGTCGATGGCGGTGACGCCGAAACGGCACTTCGCGGGGTTGATGATCAGGCCATGCTGGCCCAGGCGTTTCAAAGAGCGTGCGGAGGTGGAGCAGGTGCTCCTCCCGGGACGCGCTCGCGACTAGGATGTCATCCAGGTAGACGTAGATGAAAGGTAAGTCACGCAAGACGCTGTCTATGAGCCGCTGGAACGCCTGGGCCGCATTCTTCAACCCAAAAGGCATCCGCAGGAACTCAAAGAGGCCGAAAGGGGTGATGACGGCAGTCTTTGGGACATCGTCCGGTTGTACGGGGACCTGCTGGTAGCCCCGGATGAGGTCCACCTTGGAGAAAACGGTCGTGTTTGCCAACCGGGCGGAAAAGTCTTGAATATGCGGGACCGGGTAGCGGTCGGGGGTGGTGGCATCGTTGAGCCGGCGGTAGTCACCGCACGGCCACCATCCGCCACCGGGCTTGGGCACAATGTGCAGAGGAGAGGCCCATGCGCTGTTGGAACGCCGTACGATCCCCAGCCGCTCCAGCGTGGCGAACGCCGCTTTTGCCACGGCGAGCTAAGTGGGGTCGAGGCGGCGCGCCCGGGCGTAGACCGGTGGGCCGACGGTGGGGATATGGTGCTCCACCCCGTGTTCGACGGCCACCGCTGAAAAAGTGGGCCGCGTGAGTGCCGGGAAACTGGCGAGGAGGCGGGTAAACTCGTCCGCTGCCGGAAGCGTACAGACTAACCTCGCCGGGATGGAACCACTCAGCAAGCCGCTTGGCAAGCCGCTCGGTGAGCCGCTCAGCGAGCTGCTCAACGAGCCGCTCAGCGAACAAGCGAGCGAGCTGAAGGTTTCGGCCTGGACGAGACGTTGACGCTTAACGTCCACCAACAGCCCATGCGCACAAAGGAAGTCCGAACCGAGCAGGGCCATTGGCACGCTGGCAGTGACGAACGACCATTGGAAGCGCTGCCCTCTGAACCGCAGTGAGAGGCAACGCTTCCCGAATGTGCGGATGGGTGTTCCATTGGCGGCGAGCAAAGCGGGGCCCCGGCCCGCGGCTTGCTTGTCGGACGCGGAGGCAGGGAGGACGCTTACCTGCGCTCGCGTGTCGCACAGAAAACGATGACCAGACGAGGTGTCCGTGATGAACAGGAGGCTGCCGGAATGGCCGACGCTCATGGCCTCAAGTGAGCGCCGGCCCAGTCGTTTTGCGACCCGTCGAAAGAACACGGCGGGCGGCACGTTCTAGCCTTGCGGCCAAACCTGGCATGATAGTAGCACCAGGTTTGCGGCGGTGGCGGCCGCGTCGGCCGTGCCGGCGGCGGTGGTGGTGGCGGCGGTGGTGGTGGGCGGGGCGTAGCAGCGGCCGCGATGGAAGCAGGGGGCGCTGTTGCCTCCGCACCGGGATCCACTACGGCAGCACCGTACACCGACCGCGTGTCGCAGGCCGCGAAAAATTTGTCGGCCTCTCCGGCCAGGGCGCGGGGTTCCGTTAATTTGGAACCGGCCAGCACGAGCCGCACCTGCACAGGTAGCTGGCGAAGGAAAAGCGCCCGGAACAGGAAATCCGGGCGCTGGTCTCCAAGAAGGGACAGCATAAAATCCATCCGAACGGACGGTCGTGTGTTGCCGAGGGCGGGAAGGTCCAGGAGGCGGTCGGCGCGTTCAACCTCCATGAGCCCGAACGTGGCGAGGAGGAGACGTTTGAGCGCCGTGTACTTGTGGTCGCCCGGTGGGCGCCGAAAGATGGACACGACGCGGGCGGCAGTGCCGGGCCCGAGGGCGGCGACCACGTGGTAGTACATGGTCTCATCCGCCGTGATGCCCCGGAGTTGGAATTGAGCTTCGGCCTGCACAAACCAAACGTCGGCTTGCGCTTCCCAGAACTCCGGGAGTTTGACGGCGACGGCGTTGGTAGCCATGGCGCGTTCGGGGGTCAGCGACGGCTGAACCAGTCGGGGTCACCAGTGTGGTGCTGTGCACACACAACTCGTTTGCCAAAAAGGTATGCCACAACGTGTGGTACAAACGAAAGCACTTTATTATAAGCTCGCACATCAGCACTGGGCGGGCTCGACCTTCGAGCCCGCATATATGTCCCGAGGCCACGCCTTGCCCGCGGGCGTGGCCGATCGGCCGAATGGCGGGGCATGTAGCTCAGTTCCACGCCCGGACGCTCGCGCCACCCACTGGTGCGCGGAATTATTGATCATTGTGCCCGCCACAATGATGTAATAATGTGGGTGGAGGCATATCAGTCCACGTAGTGACGTCGAAGAGTGCCATTCTAGTTGATTTATTAATTAATCGATTAATTAATTAATTTCCCAATTAATTACCTAATTAATTTTCAAAGAGTTACAGATTCGGACGAAGCAGTGGATGTTACCTCCACCACCAAAGGTGGATGGATGTTATGTTTTCACCCCCTGTCTGTCTGTCTATTTGTTTGTCTATCTGTCTGTGAACAAGATATCTCAAAACGTTTTGGACGGATTCGGACGAAATTTGGGAGAGGGGTAGTGTATGTGACACGGACGAAATGATTAGATTTTGGTGAAGATCCGGATTCGGATCCGGCTAGTAAAAATTTTAAGTGGTGCTTCAGCATTGGGAGATAGTGCCAAAAACGATACATAGCAGGATATCTCAAAATGTTGTAGACGGAGTTGGACGAAACTTGGTGGACAGGTTGTGTGTGTGACAAGAATTGGTTCAATTTTGGTGAAGACCCGGATCCTAATCCAGCTCGTAGAATTTTAAAGTGATTCTTCACCATTGATAGATTGGGCTAAAACCGACATATAGCAGAATATCTCAAAAAGTTGTGGATGGATTTGGACGAAACTTGGTGGACTGGTTGGTTGGGTGTGTGACAAGGATGAATCGATTCGATTTTGGTGAAGATCTGAAGATGGATTCGGATACGAGAGTTATTTAATTTTTAAGTGACTCTTCACCATTGAGGGATTGGGCGAAAAGCGATATATAACATGATATTTCAAAAAAGTTATGGACGACTTATGACTAAACTAGGTGGATGAGTTGGTTAGGTGACAAGAACAAGCCGATTAGATTTTGGTGCAGGTACGAATCCAGATCCGGCCTATCATTGGGATACAAAACAAAATGTTCAGCCTGGCGTAGGTATGCTCTCCACCGAGTGCCGTTCTAGTTTCGGTATGCTATTAGCCAATTGATTAATAAATTAATATTTTATGATTATTACTTATTTATTTTAATTGCGTAATTAATGAATCGATCAATTATTGTGCACTGCCCCTCTCAATTCTGTCTCCATGTGCTGCACTGCGACATAGCCAGGCGCCTTGGGTGCCCCGGCAATGTCGCGTGCTGGAGGATATGTTATTTATTTATTTATTTGGCATAGGGGACGTGTACTTAGAATGTAGCTCTACTTTTTTTTTTTCTTTTTTTTGGGAGTGCTTAAAATACTTCCCTACACCTAGAAAGGAAAAATTGTATGCACTATCATAATAACACACTAATCAGGGATAATTTAATATTACCTTTCACATAGCCACAAAAGCTCAGGCACTTGAGTGATTTTAAAATCCCCCCAAAAATCGAACTTTTTGTTTTCAAAGTGAATATTTTTTTTGGCCTAAAACTCTCCAACACTCATAAACCCCTGAAAGTTTGCCAAAGATCCATCCAGCCGTCTCTGAGAAAAATGGCGACACACACAATAAAAAATAAACGTTGCATTGATGTCATTGAATTTTAATTGTTATTTAATTTCAAAGCTTGATAAAACTTTTTATAAACCTAACCCTAACCCCTTGGCCCTGCAAAACAAACAATGAATTGCTTTTTCAAAACACGTAAATGAACACCTAACTTAGTTATTGATATTGATGTCCAAATGTTCTGTTCTGTTCCAAATTGATGTCCAAATGTACGACTCTCCCCTCTGGGCTGGTGCTCCTGCCTCTCACCGAGCTCAGCTTCACGCTGTTGAAACCAAAGCTTTCAGAATCATTGGAATCTCCCGCGATGAAGCTAACTCCAAGGGCCTCTCACTCACTCACCGCAGGCAGGTTGGTGGTCTTTGTCTTCTACCGACTCCTCTCCGACCATGCTCCCCCAGCTCTATCTGTGCTCTGTCCCCCAAATATTCCTACAGGTCGCACAAGATCTGCCAGCAACCCTCTTATGGTTAAACTGCCGAAATCAAGACTCTCTGCTACCTACACTCCTTCATTCCTCTTTTCTTCCGCCTCTGGAACAAACTCCCCCTCTCCCTTCAATCCCACTCCTCCCTCCAGGTCTTTAAAACAGCTGTTCACCACCATCTCTTATCTTCCCCCATCCAAAACCTTGATCTTTTCTACCCCCGCTAATTCACCCAAGATCCGCTTTTTTGAAATACCAACTTCTTTCCTGGAAGTCCTTGCAGTGTCCATATGTTTTATATCTCTCCCACCTCCCCCCAAGCCCTCTCCTTCCCACAGATCTCCCGATGTCCCTGCTTTCAAATGTTGTGTTTGTGCTTCCCCTTCTCTCCCCATCTTGTCTACCGCTACCCTTATTATATGTTTTGTGTGTCGGTTTGATTTTTTTTGTGTGATAAATGTTAGCTCTTTCACGAGCCCCTATCCTGGATACAAAAAAGAAAAGAAAAAAAAAAGTATTTTTGTGTTTACAAGTACAACGATGTAAAGTATGTTACTGTGTTTATTAAACATGTTATTTTCAACATAATTTAAGAAAGATCGCTTGAGGCAGTGTATATATAGATGACTCATCATTCCCAGTTTATTTTCACACTCCAAACCCTCATTCTTATTAATATACGGAAAATGTACCTTGTTTTTGTGCAACACTTAAAACTAAACTGTTGATAGCGTTTAAAATTAAGCCATTTAGTGTTTAGGTTTAAGGTGTTTCAGCGAATCGTTTAAAGTGCTCTTTGAAAGAACAGAATGTATTTTCGATCGCACACCATTACACGACGTGCATTACCTTTGTGTTAGCTCCGAAAATATGGGACGTTGGTCCATTTACAAGCAATATTTTGTGTGTTCTCGGGAGAGGTTGGGCTTGTCTAATTGCAGAACAGAAATACTTAATGTCGGTCTGGTAAACTTTTTGGTCCAGGTCTTTCATGATCCGGCTGACCAGGCATTACATTCCCCTGCGTATATATGGCAGGGATTTTTAATTACTTCTGAGTGCCTTGGATAACTATAGCTTATTTATTATGAAAACCCGGTGTGTACCCCGGTTGAGAATAGGTACACCGTATCCCTGCGTGTCGTAAGAGGCGACTAAAAGGGTTGGCGTCAGGAACCATGACAATTACAATGACATATGGGCAGGGTACAGCCCGAAGTACCCCGTGGGGGACCCCACACTCCCTCTCGTCAAAACTCTAAAGGGGGGAACCCGATCAAAGCAAGGGTGGACATCACTCCATTTATGGCGACGAAACGTCTGATGCCCGACGTGGAGATCGGTTTCTGAGGTTTGGGACATGGAATGTGGGGACAATGACAGGGAGATCAGGAGAAGTGGTGGAAGTATTGGTCAGAAGAAGAGTGGACATATGTTGTGTGCAGGAGACGAGATGGAAGGGAAGTGGTGCGAGAATGGTGAAGGGTAGGCAGGAACAGAAATACAAGTTTGTGTGGCAAGGGTGCCCGGAGGGCGTGAATGGTGTTGGTGTCCTGTTTTCTGAGGAGTTTGTAGACAGTGTGGTGAATGTGACCAGAGTGAGTGAAAGGTTGATGATGGTGAAAATGATGATTGTAAAGCTCTTGGTGAACGTCATCTCAGGATATGCTCCGCAGGTCGGTCGGAGCGTGAAGAGAAGGACAAGTTCTGGTGTGCTATAGAGAAGCTAATGGAAAACGTGCAAGATGAGGAAGTTGTTGTGGTAGGAGGAGACCAAAATGGACATGTGGGAAGGAGTATCAACGGTTTTGAGGGAGTTCAAGGGGGTTACGGATATGGTGTGAGAAATGGAGAAGGTGAAAGGATTTTGGAGTTTGCTGATGGAGCTGATTTGTTGATTTGTAATACTCAGTTCCAGAAAGAGGATAATAAGCTTGTTACATACACGTCAGGTGGGTCGACGACAACCGTTGACTACCTGATGGTGTGTAGGTGAGATAGAGGGCACCTCCAGGACACAAAGGTGATCCCGGGGGAGGAGGCTGTTTCACAGCACCATTTGGTTGTCTGCGACATAAGGGTGAAAGGTGCAAGGAGAGCTCGGCGGGTGAAGTACCAACCGAGAATGAAGGTGTGGAGGTTGAAAGTGGTGACAAGGAGGGAGGAATTAAAAGAGAGGCTGAGTATGGTAGAGGATGATGTGGTTGAGCTTGAAAGTGGTTGGATGTCGATGAAAGATAGTCTGTTGGGAGCCGTTGGTGAGGTATGTGGATGGATAAAAGGACCAACAAGGCACTCAGAAACATGGTGGTGGGATGATGAAGTTGGAAAGAGGATTGATGAGAAGAGAAAGAAGTTCAATGAGTGGCAGAAGGTGAAGGGTATGGGTGCAGAAAAGGCAGAGCATAAAAGTTATAAGGCAGCCAAGGAGGCTGCAAAGAAAGCGGTAGCAAAGGCGCAGGAGGCAGAAAGGAAAATGTTCGGAGAACGCTTGGATTCGGAAGAGGGTCAGAGAGCGGTATTCAAGATTGCAAAGCAGATAGCGAAAGAGAGTTGCGATGTGATGGGGGTGAGTTGCTTGAAGGATGAAGTGGGACAAATCATTGTGGACCCAGATGGAATTAAAGGAAGATGGAAGAGATATATGGAAATGCTGTTGAATGCAGAGAATGAATGGGATGGCAACATGGAGAGTAACCCAGTTTTAGGACCGGCAGAGAAGATAACTGAGAAGGAAGTTGAGGAAGCGATAAAAGCAATGAAGAGTAGAAAAGCGGGAGGGCCGACGGGAGTTGTGGGTGATATGTTGAAGGCAGTGGGAAGTTGGGGTGTGAAGAGAATGACAGAGATCTATAAACTGGTGGTGAAAGAAGGCCACATTCCAGTGGATTTGGAATTGAGTACCCTCATGCCTCTATACAGTACAAGGGGAAAGGTGACCCTCTGGACTGTGGCTCGTATCGAGCGATAGTTATTGGAGCATGGAATTAAGGTATTGAAAAGGGTGTTGGAGAGAAGGATAAGAAACAAAGTGAAGATCGATGAAATGCAGTTTGGATATATGCCAGGAAGAGGAACGACAGACGCACTTTTTATTGTAAGGCAGTTGCAGGAGAAGTACATGGAGAAGAGGAAGAAGTTATTTCTTGGGTTTGTTGATCTGGAGAAAGCATTCGATAGGGTACCACGCAAAGTAGTGACATGGGCATTGAGGAAGTTAGGAGTGGAGGAATGGTTGATCAGAGTAGTGATGGCAATGTACGAGAGAGAGCGTGCAGCTGTAAGGACGAAGGACGGGAACAGTGGTGAGTTTGAGGTGAAGGTAGGAGTGCATCAGGGGTCAGTACTAAGTCCACTACTATTTGTAGCTGTGATGGAGGTGCTGGCTTGGAACGTAAAGGAGGGTTTACCATGGGAGTTGTTGTATGCAGATGATCTGGTGTTGATGGCGGATAGTATGGATGGACTGAAGGAGAAGATGAACAAGTGGAGGGAATGTATGGAGACAAAAGGTCTGAAGGTGAATATCGGAAAGACGAAGGTGATGGCAAGTGGTAAAGCATGTGGTGAGGTGGAAAGAACCGGTAAGTGGCCGTGTGCTGTGTGCAGGAAGGGTGTCGGAGTGAACTCCATTCAATGTACACTGAGTGGGTTCATCAAAAATGTAGTCGTCTGAGAGGAACAATAACCAGTGTGGCAGCTACATTCAAGTGTAAGGTGTGCACAGAGGGAGCTGCAGATGGAGGAAATGTTGTGTTGGATCTTGGAGACGGCGTGAAGCTGGAAGGTGTGAAAACATTGTGCTACCTCGGAGACATGCTGAATGGAGAAGGTGGATCAGACCCGGCAACGGTTGCGAGAGTGAGATGTGCATGGAAGAAGGTTCGGGAACTGAGTGGCGTGCTGACGAGGAGGGGAGTGTCGTTGAAGCTGAAGGGAAAGGTGTATGCTGCATGTGTGAGAAGTGTTATGATTTATGGGAGCGAGACATGGGTAATGAACGTCGAGCAGCAACGAAGGCTGGAAAGGGTGGAAATGCGAATTGTTCGGTGGATGTGCAGAGTATCGTTGAGAGAGAGAGAGAGGAAGACAAATGATGAATTGTGAAAGATGATGGGAATAGAGCCTGTGATGGATGCTGTGAAGAGAAACAGGTTGAGATGGTTTGGTCATGTATTGAGGAAGGATGAAAGTGACTGGTTGAGAAGAGTGATGGAAATGAATGTCGAAGGAAGTAGAGGACGGGGAAGACCGAGAAAGACTTGGCTGAAGGTTGTGGAAGAAGAAATGCGGGCAAGGGGGTTAACAAGGTGAGATGCAGAAAATAGGGCAAAATGGAGAAGGTTGTCATGGGGCCCGCCCGCAAGGCTAATCCCCACTCTAGAAGGGAAAATGGCCTTAAATGCCTGTTGTTGTTGTTGTTGTTGTATTATGAAAGACTCAGTGGATGTACACTTCCTATGTTAAAATTTTCATTTTAAAAGTGATTTATTGATATTTTTCGTGAATTGTCTTTGCAGAAATAGAAATGGAAAAGTTGCCCTGTTCCAAGTGTTCTGCGTTGATGAAAACAGAAGTTCCTTTCAATCGCTGCCCAATACAGAGTTCTTCTAAAGACTGACAAATTTAGTTGTGTGTCTAACATGCGCTGCAACAGCTATATAAATATCCTGCAAGAGGAGACCCAAAGTCGTGAAAGACCACACAAGTTTTCTGGTTCCAAAAGAGACTTCACCTCATCAGGTCTAAAAAGTGGTGACAAAATAGACACATGTGAGAAGCTTCACATGTGCACTTTGTGTAATAAGGAATTCACTTCTTCTTCATATCTACTGAAACATCAAATGTTGCACATGGGAGAGAAACCCTTCCAGTGTTCATAATACACGGAGGTCTTTCGTTTTTCATCAAATTTAGTTGAACATGAAAGAATACATATGGGGGAGAAACCCTACACGTGTTCTGTGTGCAACGAAGCGTTTAACCATCCGTCATATTTTTGTGAACATCAAAGAATGCACATGGGAGGGAAACACCCCATAAGTGTTCTGTGTGTAACAAGTCTTTCAACAGCTCAACACATTTACAGCGACATCAACGAACACATATGGGTGTAAAGCCCTACAAGTGTTCATGTTGCAAGGTGTTAAATCATTCATCACATTTATATCAACATCAAAAATCGCACACCGGAGAGAAGCCATACAAGTGCCATGTTTGCAACGAGATGTTTCGCCATTCATCACATTTATATAACACATTGAAGGATACATACGTGCAACACGCTATGGTGCACAGAGCGTAATAAGGAACACAATACACATCTTCTGCATATCTCTTGAAACATCAAAGTGTGCACAAAAGAGAAAAGAGGCTCTATGAGTGTTCGGTGTGCAACAAGCCGTTTAACCATATATCAAATTTATATCCAGACATCAAAGGTCGAACCCCAAAGAGAAACCCACCCCCACAAGTGTTCACTATACAAGAAGGCTTTTGCTCTTACAACAAGTTTACATCAACAAGAAATAATGCATACGAAGGAGAATTCAAGAAGGGAAACAATTCAAGACCAGATAACAATTCAAAAAGGGAAATTGAAGCCTAAAGCCAAAGAGAAGAATCTGGAAAAACAATAAAACATCTAAAATTGAAGAGAGAGACCCATAGTCAACGTGCACTGAAAACAAACAAAACCGACATGATACCAGGGTTGAAAAAACAACCACGACGAGGCCAACAACAGAAGAAAACAAAATCAGCTGCTTGAAAATAACCAGAAAATATTCTATCCCGAACTCGGGAAATGGAAGCAGAATGGTCAATTCCCCCTGAAAAAGATGAACTGGACAACTCCTGGAAAGGACTTTATGAAGAACAAAAATAATACAACGCAGAGGTGGAATTGATCCAAAAATTGTAAAAGAAAAAGCAACATCGAGGAAATGCTCTGAGTGATAATTGATGAAGAAGAATATTTTAAAGAAAACTCACAAAAATCCAAGACGTACAAAGCTCTGGCCCGGATGGGATTCCAAATTTCTGGCTAAAGCAACTAGATGCTCTCCACAATCACTACACTCGAACATTCAACGAACTTATCCAAGAATAAAAGGCAATGTATGAATGGCTCACAGAAGGTAACACCTTCCTCATCCCAAAATCTAAAGAAACACAACTTCTTCACAAATACAGGTGAATAAAATGTCGAAACAACAACAAACAAACAACTGATGTACCATCACCAAACACAATGGAGAAGAAGTTTGCTAGAGCAGAGCAGAGGAGTGGTAAAAGGATGTTATGGAACATTAGACCACCTATTTCTGAACAAGGCCATATTCTGGAGTTCCCCGAGGTAGTGTTCTGGGCCCTGTGCTTTTTCTGGTCTTCATCAATGATCTTTCCGACTCTCTGGAAAATCCTCTCGATCGCTTTGCTGATGACTCCACTCTCTGCCGCTCCATTCCTCATCCCTCAGATTGGCAGTCTGCAGACTCCTCACTCTCAACACCTGGACAAAATCACAGACTGGTCAAACAAGTGGAACATGTCTTTCAATCCTGACAAATCTCACAGTCTTACTATGTCTCTCCGAAAAGACCGACTGGACAACCCTCCCATCTACTTTCTCAACAATCCTCTCCAAGAAGTTCTGTTGCTCAAGCTTTTGGGTCTCACTATCTGCCATGATCTTTCTTGGGAAAACCACATTTCCAAGCTGGCCTCCAAAGCCAGTCTCCGACTGGGCATCATGCGTCGTGTGAAGTCCTTCCTTGGCACACCTGAGCTCCTCACCACATACAAAGCTTTCATCCGCAGCTCAATGGAATACTGTTCCCCCCTCTGGGCCAGTGCCCCTGCCTCACACATAGCTCGGCTTCACGCTGTTGAAACCAAAGCTTTCAGAATCATTGGAATCTCCTGCGATGAAGCTAACTCCGAGGGCCTTTCACTCACTCACCGCAGGCAGGTTGGTGGCCTTTCTGTCTTCTACCGACTCCTCTCCGGCCTTGCTCCCCTAGCTCTCTCTGTGCTCTGTCCCCCAAATATTCCTGCAGGTCGCACAAGATCTGCCAGCAACCCTCTTATGGTTAAACTGCCAAAATCTAGGCTCTCTGCTCACCTTCACTCCTTCATTCCTCTTTTCTTCCGCCTCTGGAACAAACTCCATCACTCTTCAATCCCACTCATCCCTCCAGGTCTATATAACAGCTGTTCACCATCATCTCTTATCTTCCCCCATCCAAAACCTTGATCTATTCTGCCCCTGCTAATTTTTTTTTTTGTATACTAGATCGAGGCTCGTGAAAGAGCTAATTCACCCCAGATACACTTTTTTGAAATTCCAACTTCTTTCCTGGAAGTCTTTGCAGTGTCCATATGTTTTATACCTCTCCCACCTCCCCCCAAGCCCTCTCTCTCCCACAGTTCTCTCGATGTCCCTGCTCTCAAATGTTGTTTGTGTCCTTCCCCCTCTCTGCCCATGTTGTCTACCACTCCCCTTATTTTGTGTTTTGTGTGTCGGTTTGACTTTTTGTGTGATTAATGTTAGCGCTTTCACGAGCCTCGATCTTGTTTGCAAAAAATAATAATAATAATAATTCAAAAAGTGCAAGTTGTGAAGCACCAAATTGTCCGCAGCCTGGATGGACTATTAAAAAAATATTTTTGAGCCCAAGTGTATACAAAGGAAGTTTTACTCTTCCTTGTACATCAATTAGTGGAGAGTCTACAGGAGATGTTAGAACAAGAGGGTGTTGAAAGGTCCCAATACCATCACAGAACCTGAAGGTGAGGCTTGTGAAGAAAGAGATAACGGTGTGTTTTATTTCCTGCACAACCAGTAAATCTCTGATCTGGTGATTCTCAGGTGTAGTAACTCCGGGGAATGCCCTCCTAAAACCCCACGGACTAGTCTTGGTGTTGTTACAGACTGGTATGTTGTAAACTTAGGACAGAACACTGGTTTATGTTGAATTTGTTGATCTGATGGATATGCAAGTAAATAATTAGGTGTTCGTTTATTTTGCAAACCTTATTTTGTGTAAAATTATATTACAGTACACTTTAAATAATTTCCAGATGATGTGGGTCAAATAAACAATTTCAATTCACCTGTTGCTTATTGGATTGATTTTCAAAAGATTCACGCCTGCCCGATGCTCCATGAATGAAAAT
Organism: Myxine glutinosa; assembly: GCF_964187855.1. Taxonomy (NCBI): domain Eukaryota; kingdom Metazoa; phylum Chordata; class Myxini; order Myxiniformes; family Myxinidae; genus Myxine; species Myxine glutinosa. The sequence goes on from NC_136261.1 coordinate 226,646,517, forward strand.
TGACTTTTTCACACTCATTTCTCAATATGTCATCTTACATTTTTCCAACGACAATGGATTCATGAGGATAAATAGCCAATGAAGCCAAATGCAGTCCCTCCGGGTTTGGCTTGCTGCAAAACTAATGGGTCTTTATGGACCCGAATACTCCACCACATCAAAAATAACACAAATACACACACAACAACAGATTTGACTTGAATCGCTTCCGGTTCCAGGTACCTTTACGTGTGACGCTGGTTCGTGAGTTCCTCCCTCCAGCTCATTAAAGCTAAGTTTCTCGGACCAGATACGTTGTGCTTTTCTGTTTTATTACCGACACCACCGAAGGTGGATGGAGGTTATGTTTTCACGCCTGTCAGTTTTCTGTGAGCAGGACATCTCAAAGTTGTAATGGATGGAGTTTGATGCAGACGTTGGGTGTGTGACAAGGACAAATTGATTAGATTTTGATGATCCAGATCCAGAAACGAGAATTTTTCGTGATTCTTCAACATTGAGAGATAGGGCCAAAAACAATATATAGCACGATATCTGAAAAAGTTTATCGATGGATTCAGACGCAACTTGGTGGATGATTCGGGTCGGTGATTCGATATTGGTTAAGGTCCGGATGCAGATCTGGCCTATCGGTGGGATACAAAACGTAAACTGTTGAGCGTGGCGGAGGTATGTGCTTCTCGATTGCCGTTCTCACTTTAATTCCTGTGTTGCTGCTTGTGTTTTTGTCCAATTTTCCATGCCAAACCGTACCTAGTTGTGTTCAATCGTCGAATGTGGATCCCAGCTAATGTCTGGCCTACTCGTCTTTCTCGGCCGCTCATCTAATTGGCTTGTTGCTTTTGTCTCTGTTTTGACCTCACGTGCTTCCTTTTCTTCCAAGTATTGTCATTTCTGATCACTCAGCTTTTTCCTTTTCCCCTCCTCACTCCAAAAACAACACCAACAACAAAAAAACGAACTATATTTGCCATGCACAGTTCCTCCTTCACTCTCTATATCTTCTCCTTTTCAATATCCCTGAACTGAATAAAACATTCTTCCTTCAAACTATCTTGACGTAAAAAAATGCATTTTAAAACGCCTCCTTACGACTCCGTCAGGAACAACCAATACACTTCTTCTTCATCGGAGTCTCTTCCTTGTATTTTTATCAAGGCTTATTTCCCAAAACCTTTTCATTCCTAAATACTTTGTTCATACTCTCTCCTCTCATACCTACAGCTTCACTTTCCTCAATGCCTTCAATAGAAACCATTTTGTCCAACCCTACCATGAAGTCTGTCTCTATGTCCTTTTGGAAATCCTGAGAAGTCGGTTTTGCAGAGGTTGTGTACACACCGATCAATTCCCCTTCACATCCATAAATGGTGGCAAACCCTTCCATGTCAGTAACCTTCCACTCCTCAGCTTCCCGACGTTTCAGCCTCCTCCTCGTCCTGCCGCTCTCATCTCACCACCTTAACTACCCACCAGCACCCTCCCAACTCTCCACCTGCACACTCCCAACTCTCCACCTGCACACTCCCAACTCTCCACCTGCACCCTCCACCTGCACCTCCCAACTCCCACTTTCACCCTCCCAACTCTCCACTTTCACCCTCCCAACCCTCCACTTTCACCCTCCCAACCCTCCACTTTCACCCTCCCAACCCTCCACTTTCACCCTCCCAACCCTCCACTTTCACCCTCCCAACCCTCCACCTTCACCCTCCCAACTCTCCACCTACACCCTCCCAACTCTCCACCTGCACCCTCCCAACTCTCCACCTGCACCCTCCCAACTCTCCACCTGCACCCTCCCAACTCTCCACCTGCACCCTCCCAACTCTCCACCTGCATCCTTCCAACTCTCCACCTGCATCCTCCCAACTCTCCACCTGCACCCTCCCAACTCTCCACCTGCACCTGCACCCTCCCAACTCTCCACCTGCACACTCCCAACTCTCCACCTGCACCCTCCCAACTCTCCACCTGCACCCTCCCAACTCTCCACCTGCAACCTCTCAACTCTCCACCTGCACCCTCCCAGCTTCCCCCTACTGTATATCCTCCCAGCGCCAGTAAGTCTGACAGTTCACTCAGGCAAACTGACCAGGACTGCAAGCAGCCATTGCACTTCAGGAGGTGCGAGCATTAGCGGCGATCCCGGGAGGACGGGGAGATATATCCCCCCCAATATTTATGGTGGTGGAGGGGGGGGGGGGACGCTTATCGCAATATTCCCCCCAATATTTTCCCCCTTCACAGTAAGTACAAATGTACCTTGTTTACGGCCCGTCCGCTGCACGGAGCGAGACGTCCCGGTTTTCAAAATGGCTTCCGTGTTTATTTATTTCTTTTGTCTGCTTGCATTTTGAGATACTTTTTCTACTTTACCATTTGAGCTTTTGTCATCAAATTTTTAACAAACCTTTATTGTGAGAAGATGTAGAACACTAGTTAATAAATTTGACATTTATAAAATAAAAATATGTTTTCGTCATATTTAGCATACGTAATAATAATAATAAGAGGAACAGAAGAGAAAGGAAAGTCTGAGTACAAAGCGGACGTGAACGGCCAAACAATGATTTTTCTCCCTTTCGGTGAGGGCGAGACTACCGGAAGTAAGCTGTAACCACGGAGGTATATAATATGGAGAGCCAATTGGCCACCTCGCAGCATTAGCCGCCGTGAAGCCACCGGAAATAGTCTGGCGGCCATATTGGGAAGCCGATTGTTTTGTAAACAAAGCCTGTCAAAGCAAACGCGTGGCGCACTGATGATGCAGCTGGAGCGAATTTTAGGAGCGCCGACTATTTAATTAATATAGAATACTAATATTTGAACTGATATTCGGGCTCAGAATCCCGTTCTTTAAGGAAATGGTGTTCATTAAGTTTGAAGTTGGTTCTAGACGCATTTTTCCTGGGGAATCCAATGGTTTAGAGCTTGTTTGAAAAAAAAGTGCCCAAAATTACCGCTCGGTGTTCTTTATCGTTCTTCTCATGACCCAATCACCCACTAGTAGGAATAAGAATCCTGACATGTTACACCCCTGTTTAACTCCTGTCTTCACCTTTAACCATTCTGTTGTTTCACCTTGGTCGACGACCGCACATTGAAAGTCTTGGTAAAGGGCTTTTACAAGGTTCACTAATTTTCCAGGTATGCTGTATTTCTTCATTATGACCCAGACTTTCTCTGGGCAAGGAGTCGAAAGCTTTCTAGAAATCTATAAAATTGAGGTACATCGTCGTTTGCCATTCTTTGGCTTGTTCTATAATATTCCTCAATATAAAGATCTGATTTGTTGTCATGTTATATGATGTTACTTAATTCAGTCATTATATTGTAACTAAGATGTGTATGTTTCTATTACCGAGATGTTAGAAACCACGCAGATATAATGATAACCAGAGTTTATTCTACACTGACATGGGTCAGCAACACATCAACAGTGAGTCAGTCACATAAATGACATGAAACGCTGTCATGTAGTTAACCCACACAATTCACAGTTAACCCACAAAACACACCCACACCATGTAGAGATGAGGTCGCTCTTATATTTCAGCTTGCTCTGGTGTTGCCTCACTGGTGAGCAAACAGGACCAGTTTGCAATATTTTTTCCTGATGCGCTCTTCCTTCATGTCATCATCGAGTGTTCTCACAACATGATGGAAACGTATCTTGCTGTATGATTGTGATACAGAATGTATTAAAGCAAACACATGGTTGCTGTCTGCCTCACAGTCAAACATGTGCCGATCCAAGGAAGCAAATGTAGACCGACCGACCTCAGAAAGGACAGAAGTGGAAATTGCCACTCTTATCCCACTTTCACGAGGCATTTTGCCATTGCTTACAGCCAGGAGCCTCTTGACACAGCGTTCAGTCGCCTCACAGACACGAACAACACTGTGCGAGGGAACTATGAGGCCACCCCTGTTCTTGGTAACAATCAGGCTGTACATTGGTGTGGTTTGCCATTCTTCGTTGTTACTGGTCAATGCAGAAAGACATTGGCTACACTTCAGAGTCTTCCTCACCATCCTCACCACATAGCCGGCAATATAGCCAACACATGACTCTGTAAAGATGGAAAGTTGCTCAAAATTTGGAATATCCGCATAGTCGTGGTCCTCTTTTGCCGGCGATCTCAACTCCAGGTCGTATCGTCTGGCCACCAACATGTCGTGACTCTCGTCAGGCACAGCCTGCTTTGCAACGCACTTGAAGGAAGCCGCATTCAGGATTCTGGTTGAGTCCTGTGCAGAACAGTTCCCACTTGCAGACTTGATGTCATGTCGCATCAAGAGGCGCTTATATGCGGCAACAAACTGCCGGGCCGTTGGGTTATTCCCACTTCCACATGCAATGCGGACCGCTCCAAAGAAAAGTTCAATGTGGTCTTGGCTCATTTTGTACGTGAGCAGGTATCGCAGGGGAGATGAGGCAGGTTTGACATATGTGAAATACAAAATTTTGACACTCTCTATGCAGATCATGAAACCAATGAAGGGGGTTTTCAAACGCGTATTGGTCATAACTTGACCATTCATGTTTTTGATGTTGGACAAGTAACTGTAGGCAGTATCCAGGAATGGCAGGAAAAGTCCTTCTCGTGATGTCATGAGTGGTGCCTTGTAGTTTCGTGCCAATGGATTGCGAGAATTTAGAATGTCAAACAGTTTGTCCAATGTTTCAATGTATTGGCAGGTAGCCTCACTGCCCTGAAATTCTGATAGTTGCAAAGTGTCCCTGCAAAACCGAATTGCATCTGCCACACTAGTGCTCAATGTCTGAGCAGCTGTGTCCACCTTCATGACATTGCTCTTCCACTCGATGTGTTTCCGGGAGAGCTTATTTCCCAGACACAAGCCTTCCCTCTTCTGCAGATCAAAGAGTGCCTGGATGTATTTCCACGCGATGACTTTTTTGTTGCCATCCTCCATCATTTTCATGGATCCAAGACAGTTTCTTGCAAGTTTAAGCATGTGACATGCATCGAGTACAACACAAATTTTCTTTTCGGGATTTGCTGGGTGGGGAAATGTTGGTTTCACATTCTGCGGCGTGATGTCGGCACCTAGCTCACGTAACATTGTCAAATGAGCGGACGGTCCATCGCAAGTTAAGGAAACCACCTCTGCACCGATATCATGCAATTTTAGTAGACATTGTGTCACCAAATTCGCCTGTTCCTTCCCCGACAATCCATTTATCATAAAGTATGCTACAGGCACTTTCCAACTGTCATTCAGTGCAACCAGTATGAAAACCAGTGCGTTGCTGGCCTGGGGAGCACTGTCATCTTGGACTCCGTTTCCGATGTCGACGTACCCCAATACCTTGTCCCCTAAAAAGTCAATTGCCTTCATGATGGCCATCTCGTCTAACATCAGGCTACACAGTGTTCTCTTGCCAGTCTCCTTCTCTGCTTTAAACCGGCTCTCTAGTGCTTGGAATACAACTGCACTAAAACCAGGTGAACCATCAATTGCACTGTACCATTTCCGGATTGTGGATGGACTTGGCAGTGCCAAGTCGAATGTCTCTCGAACATAGTCGTATCCTTTAGCAGAATAAAATTGAAGAGTGAGTGCGAAAGCTTTGATGACTGGATCGTATTCATCTCTCGAGCGTTTGCCGCTGCCTTTGTTCTTCAGCATTCTGCTCACAATAGCTTTTGACACACCAGAGAATGTTGTGTTGAGCATTTCAATACAATTGTCGGTGACCATCCCATTCTCCCTCAGGTCTTCCACGATGGTATTCAGGGACTCCACTTTTCTGGCTAACCTTCTGTTGTGTTGCTGACTCACTTTTAATTTTTTTCGAAAGTTGTCCAGCTTGTGGACTGCTTCATCGAGCTTGTGCTTCAATACCAGTGGACTTGTGACGGAGTAGGAGTGATCTGTGGTCTGAAATGAGGGTCCCACCTCAGGTTCAGGATCTTGAGTAGTGGCTTGAGGTTCTGGTGTATCTTCTTGGATGACAGACCTGGCCACTGGCGCTTTCCTCAAAGCTGTAACCTATTTGGAAAGAAAAGAAAAGGTGAACCATTAATACTCATTAAGTTGTTTTTAGGGCTGAGCCGAATGCTTAGAAGCTTCGTTCATTAGATTGGGGTTCTAATTAGAAATAGATGTGACTGCGTTGGACGTATTGTAACATTGTTTCAAAGACTAAACATTTTGTTAAATATTATTACAACAAAGCTTCGGGGGGGAAATGCCAAGAAAGTGTACAAAATGGGATTCGGCTCAGCTCTAAATCTTTTAAAAAGCAACTGAGTTGTTCTCCATAAAACTATGTCTTAGGAGCTGCATATGAAGCAGCAGACATGGCATGTGATGGGTTACTATCATAACATAGGTGGAATACCAACATAGCATAGTTTACCTTCTTTAAATGTGCTGGGAAGTTGAAACAGCTGGGGGCGGACTTCGGCTTCAGTCGGACGGTTTGACCAGTCCTGTCGAAGTCACTCTCATTGAAGTGATCACTGCACAGAACTGTGATGCCTGGGGTGGGGTAGAAGGACTCCCTTCTCAGGGCAGATGTCCATCGAGAGCACAAGTCCTTATCCTTTGGAAACCTTGAAACAAAATACATTGTGGTCACAAAATGTGGTTGCGGGTCAAAACCTCAGAGGGCAGTCAAAACATCCGAGTCAAAACGACTCCATATCAAAATAATATTTTGAGTTTCATATGTATAGTTAAATACAACTTCATCTGCTAATGTTTGCCATGTGTCGGACTTTCGTACCTTCCACAAGTAACCCCCATTTGCTCTTTCTGCTCACGAGTGACACAGGAGGGCATGGAAACCCTGACAGTAGTAGACTGGACAATTAAGTGAAGCTCATCACAAATTAAATCACTTGACAATGATCACGAGCTGACGAGTCAATCTCGATACTTCAATCTGAATCAATGAATGAGTCAATCAGACATCAGTCTGACATACTCACATAGCCCTAGTGAATACACAATACAGTTATATTTGAGATCTGTGTCGTATTGCACACCCTGCGCGTGGTCTAACATCATCAAATTCAAACACAGTGTTCAAACTTCATTGAAACTACATTGAAACGTAATTACCTAGCCCCACCACCGTGACCACGCCAAAAACTGAAAAAGCAGAACACCCGCGATCGCGGTTTGTCACTTACTTGTGAAATGTGCATGTGGAGGCCTTCCCTGAGGTATTTGTGCAGTCAAATGCAACACACTGTGGCATTTTGAAACAGCGCGTTCACAAATAAGACTCCTTACAGTCGGTAAGCATCCAAAATGAATCAGAAATTGTGAGATCAGCTGATTGTGAGATCAAACACGGACGCAGACACAATCGGCTTCCCAATATGGCCGCCAAGCAACTTCCGCTAGCTTCAGCCGACAGCCGTCATTGGCTCTCCAGTTTATTATATACCTCCGTGGCTGTAACACGTGCCCTTTTGTGGTTTGTTTTCAACGTACCCAATCACGTGACTGTTGTCGCGAAGGGTGCACTAACCGGAAGTTACGTAGTTCCGCGGGAAATTTTTTAATTCCCAATTAAAAAGCCACAAAGGTACCACAATTCAAATGGACCACAAAGGAAATAAATAGAAAATACACGGCGAGAAACCTTTGATTGTTTATTGGTTTCCGTTGGCAATTGAGTTGTTTTCCGTTCTACATACTAACATACACCGCTTTTGTTCTTGCTTTTCGCAGCATCGGCTCTAAAATCTTGAGACAACTCCCCTCCCCACATTGCATTGTCCAGTCCAGTCCCCTCCAATCGTGCAAAGAAATCTCCGCTGCTGGGTACACGCACGATGACACGAAAGGTACAAGGATGATGACACGGCAGGTATCAGCCACCAGTTCTCCTGTCCTCAGACACAGCATATATCCCGTTCGGTGGCATAAAGTTTGTCTTCCCCTTTCTAGTATGTTTGACTTAAGCCGCCATGATGGCTTTACAAGCGGACGAGACAGTGCAATGCATTGTGGGACATTTCCAAGCAAAAGTTTATCCACACCTTATTCTATTCCTTACCCTGGAGATAGCTATCCAACCTTACTCTATCCTTTGGATAGTTATCTCCAGGATAAGAACCTTAACCCTAGGATAGCTCTTATCCTGTGGTTAAGTTACCCGAGCTTCTAGCAACCGGGCCCAGGTCATGTTTCCTGCAGGAGCACGAGGATGGAGCACACCTGCTTGCACCACAGCCACATTTCTCCAATTCTATGACAGTTTCTTGTGCTGGTGGTGGGTCGGAAATCACAGGAATGTGACGTTCATTTTCCAATGTCCATCCATAATCAATGTAATGGTGATGTCAGAACTGGGTTCATTGTAGAGTCGTTTCACGATACCATTGCCTGGTAATGGGCTCTGATGAATGTGGTACTTCAAGGTAGCACGTGTGGGTGGCAGTCTTTCAGCCTCTGCTTATTTTTTGTGTTTCCCATCTCGGTTTCTATGTCAGTAATATTTGAGCGTGGGCTGTAGAGTAGACATACATATTTCTCAAGACCATCATACATGTTTTGTGATGGGGTATCTACTGGACCGAAGCTTTTGATGGAATAACTATATTTTGCTTGCTTTTTAACAGAACATTCCAGAATGTTATTTTACCTTTACCTGAAAACCGTCCAGTAGTATATGAATCTGTGAGAGCATATGGAATTCGGGCAAACTCTGTGCAATGTTCCATCCTATGGCCTGTTATATTGGCTCACAACAGTGTTCTGTTTATTACCTCCACCACCAAAGATGGATGGAGGTTATGTTTTGACCCCTGTCTGTTTGTCTGTCCGTTTGTTTGTTTGTCTGTGAACAAAATAACTCAAAAAGTTGTGGATGGATTCGGACGAAATTTGGCAGAGATGTAGCGTATCTGACATGGACGAAATTATTAGATTTTGGTGAAGATCTGGATTTGGATCCGGCTACTAGAAATTTTAAGTGATTCTTCACCATTGTGAGATGGGACCAAAATCGATACATAGCAGTATATGTCAAAAAGTTGTGGACGGATTTGGACGAAACATTGTGGACCGGTTGGGTGTCTGACAAGGACGATTCGATTCGATTTTCGTGAAGATCTGAATGTGGATTCGGATATGAGAATTATTAAATTTTTTAAGTGAATCTTCACCTTTTGGAGATTGGGCCAAAAATGATACATAGCGGGATATCGCAAAACGTTATGGACGGATTTGGACGAAACTTGTTGGACTGGTTGTGTGTGTGACAAGGAAGAATCGATTCAATTTTGGTGAAGATTCGGATCCGGATCCAGCTGGTATAATTTTTAAAGTGATTCTTCACCATTGAGTGATATGGCCAACCAGGCGGAGTTATGCTCTCCACTGAGTGTCGTTCTCGTCTCATGTTGCTACAATCATGCAAGTGCCTTCTCCGAGTTGTGGTTTTCTACTCGTGGCCAGTGCCTGATTAAGCCTTTCCAGGGCCGGGGGCAAAGAATATTTTCTGGCCGGTCTCAACATTTGTGCCACCCCAAGAGTGCAGATTGTCTGCTTGTCTGAGGTTGAGTAAAGAATCTCTCCTATCTCTCTGGCTTATTTAGATTTATATTTGAAAGATCTATATTAATAAAATACCCTTTTTTATTTTCTTCATTTAATTGATTACCCGCATATATAAATACGGAACATCTCACGGCCCTCCTTACACTGTTCATTTACTCAAAACAACTCATGGCCCTTTCCTTCCACCGTTCACTCACACAGAACACTTCATGGCCCTTCTTACGCTGTTTACTCACTCGGAACAACTCACAGCCCTTACACCGTTCATTCACTTGAAATATCTCATGGCCCTCCTTATGCCGTTCACTCACTCAAAACAACTCATGGCCCTCTCCTTCCACCATTCACTCACACAGAACACCTCATGGCCCTTCTTACGCCGTTTACTCACTCGGAACAACTCACAGCCCTCCTTATGCTGTTCACTCACTTGGAACAACTCACAGCCCTCCTTACACCGTTCACTCACATGGAAGGTCTCAACGCTGACACACCTCTCACTCACACCATCCACTCCACAGTTTTCCTGGCTCGCTCCCTCATACCACACTATTTTAGTAAGAACACAACAGATTACCAAGTATGGACCATGTCCAGACAGCTATTTTCATTTGTTGGACATTAACAAAAATAACATTTTATTCACTCAATTTTTTGGGCTAGTCAAGATCTGGGGCTGGGAGCAAATGTCCCATTTGAACCCTGTTATGATCTGCCATTGCTCACAGCAAGAACAAAGACATCCGTGGCAAGGGACATGATGTGCACAGTGTCCCCTTGCTGAGAAGTGTATAGGGTGTGTAAAATTAGTGCAATGTCTGCTTCTTCATGGTTGCTCGATAAATGGTCTATATCAAAATGGCGTGATTGCTCTCCATTCCTTGACTAAACTACAAGTGGAAGTCCTTGTTCAAATTGAGTGGGTGTTTTGTTTGCTAAGTACACTGTAAATCTATCTTTGGTCTTGTTGCTGCTCAAGAACTTCTTCAAAGGAGCCTTTATCTTTCTTGAGTGCTGTGCCATCTTTGTCATAGCGCAGGTGTCTGGTGCGTTGCTTCAAGGACTGTGGGACGTTATATCGGTCAAACACGAGATGTACAGAATTGTAGTTGGTGGACCTTTTCGCTATTGCAAGAGTGAAATGATCTGCAAATTCTGCACATGTTTTTGGAGACAACATTGATAAAAATTCATGTACAACAGCCATGCCATCAATTGTTAGAGATTTTCTTGATACAGTGACATGCTGTTCATGCGTGTCTTGATGTGCGTTTGTTTCTGAAGAATCATTGCCTCTTTCTGGTTGTCGGGTTGCCTCGAGAATTGCCATAATAGACCGGGAGCCCAGGGGGGGGGCAGCCTAGCTGGAAAGTTAACCAATTTTCGTGTATATAGCAATGGTCCATGTGCATGTCCATGTAAAGAAATGGACGTCTGCCGGGCACATTCTGGTGGGTGTGGTCAGAAGGGCGATTAGAAAGGGACCCCAAAATTTAGCTAGATCAGCTCTGTGAGTTAACCTGATGAAACCTACTGGAAAATGTTCGGCGTAGTCCCAGGTATCATGAATGGCCACTGCCAGATATTTTCAGTGGTGGGGTGTGTCTGCCAGACTTACATAACAGGTACTCCAAAATTGAGCTGGATCAGCTCGTCTGTTAACCTGATGAAACCTACTGGAAAATGTTCGGCATAGTCCCAGATATCATGAATGACCACTGCCAGACATTTTCAGTGGTGGGTTGTGCCCGCAAGATGCCCCCGAATGCCCCCACCCCCAAAATTTATCTAGATCAGCTCATGGGTTAACCCTGTGAAACCTACTGGAAAATGTTCGGCATAGTCCCAGATATCATGAATGGCCACTGCCAGACATTTTCAGTGGTGGGTTGTGCCCGCAAGATGCCCCCGAATGCCCCCACCCCCAAAATTTTGCGATATCAGCTCGTGAGTTAACCTGATGAGAATAAAATTGAGAATAAAATTCTATGGAATAAGAGCAACATAACTTTTGAAAATCAGATGTTTCATTTCAAGTCATGGGAAAAGCAAGGATTTGTAAGGTCTAACACGTCATTTGTCGTGGGTATTGTAAAGACGCTGACGTTATCTGTTTAATGTAATACGTTGCTGACACTATTATTTCCCTTTAAGTTCGTAAAATTAAAGAAAACGTTTCCGATATTATGGTTGGAAGTAGTGTATATATGTTGCTTCTGGGACACTCTCATTTTCCCATTGACTGACATGTTAATTTTCCTCTTAACCTCATTGCCCATTAACACCTCTATTTCTCCCACCCTAATCTTTATGAACCTTTTGTCTATAGTACCTATCCTTAATGTTGTTCATTAGACCACTCAAACACTACAAATATTTGTTTTCCCTTATAGACCTATAATCCTTCTTCTACATATCATCTGGCAGATTATCTTTGACCCACTCAAACATCGACCCATTCACTTACATGTTAATTTTCCTCTCACCTCTTTACGAACCTTTTAGCCGTTTGACACCTATCCTTAATGTTGTTAATTAGACCACTCAAACAATGATCCCCCCTTGGTCTTATGGTACTCTTACTATCAATGATCGCGAGTAGACCACTCAAACATTGATCCTACAAATATTTGTTTATGCGTGGGAAATAATTTAATTCTCTTGCCACTCTCTTCACCATCTAATATATTAACAAAGTATATGTTTGAGTTTGGTTCTTTATTAAGATATTTTAACTGAGCTAAGATAAAATGGTAAACCTCCCTCAATGTCCTTGTCTGAGCGCCTCCAGTGCCACACACTTTTTGGTAGGCTCTGCCCACTTTTTGTTAAGCTCCGTCCACTTTTTGGTAAGCCCCGCCCACTTTTTGTTAAGCCACGCCCACTTTTTGTTAAGCCACACCCACTTTTTTTACTAAGCTCCACCAACTTTTGCTAAGCTCCGCCCACTTCTACTAAGCCCCACCCACTTTGTTAAGTCCCACCCACTTTATAAACTTCAGCATTGTATCATTTCCAGGTAATACATTACATCATTTTCAGGGAATTTCCATCACATCATTTCCAGTTAAGACACGCCCAGGTTTGCCCAGGGAATTTCCACAGGAAATGACACACACCCAGCCCTTCTTATAAAAGGCACCGACCACACAGGCTTTTTCAAACACGCTTTCTGCTTCACTTGAGAATGGACTACTATGCCGAAATGGAATGGGATAACTTTGCTATTCCTTGGAGTCCTACTACCTGTGTAGAACTCAACCTTCAGATTGATGAACTGGACTCGAACCTCTTATCAATGGAGGTAAGTTTGTTTATTTATTTATTTATTTATATATTTTTTTTTTATTTTTTATTTTTAGATGAGACTCGTGTAAGAGTTAACAAAGTTTATTTTAATATTCATAGAGCTTGATTTATACAAATAAAAATATTGTATTAAATTAATACATTGTTATTTTCTTTCACAGGAAATTGTATCTGAGATACTAAATGAAAATTCTGCTTTTAACACAACTTGGGATGAAGTTATTTTTTTGTTTGAAGACATTTTGAACAACCAAGACCCCCAGAATGAGTTCTACCTTGATGACCCAGCCAAAGAGTTATACCTTGGAGATCCACAAAATCCTGAAAAAGAGTTTTACCATGATGATACTTGTTGTGAGTTATCAAAACAAAACCCACTGAACAAGTTCTACCTTGATGAGCCAGAATACAAGTCATACATTGGAGACCCACAAATTTCAGAAAATTGGGAAAGGGGAGTTCTCCCTGATGGTCCGCAGTTATACTATGTGAGACACATCATAGAAACCCTAAAGAATTGTGAAACGGGAATTCTCCCTGATGGTCCGCAGTTATACTATGTGAGACACATCACAGAAACCCTAAAAAATTGGGCAAGGAGAGTTCTCCCTGATGGTCTGCAGTTATACTATGTGAGACACATCATAGAAACCCTAAAAAATTGGGAAAGGGAAGTTTTCCCTGATGGTCCGCAGTTATACTATGTGAGACTTATCACGGAAACCCCCAATATTTCTGAAAATTGTGGTTCTACCTTGGAGACTTGGAAAGATGGTTATATTTTTGGAGACTCGGAATGGGGGTTTTGTTTTGATGACTCGGAATGTGATACCTATCTTGGAGGCTCAACAGAAATGTGGTTATACCTTGGGAACTTGGAAAGTTGGTTATTTTGGAGACTCTACCTGTGGGGTCCATCTTGGAGACTCTTTGCATTCTAAAGCAATGAACAATGTTCTTTGTTTAATGACGCTTGATTTAAGCAATATCAAGAAAGTTCGAGGAAGAAAATGCTGGAAAATTCTTTCTTCCCATTTCTACTTCTTCAAACTTGAAAGCCTTGAAAGACAGAATTGGAAGAAGAGGAAAAAAAATAAATGAAATACGTATTTAAAAAAGAAGGGAAAAAAAGATTATGTTAGGGTTAGGGTGGGATTTTGAATGTGAGGGTTAGGGATGGGGTTGGGTTAGGGATGGGGTTGGGTTAGGGTGGGATTTTGAATGTGAGGGTTAGGGTTGGGGTTGGGTTATGGATGGGGTTGGGTTAGGGTTGGGATTTTGAATGTGAGGGTTAGGGATGGGATGGGTTGGGTTAGGGATGGGGTTGGGTTAGGGATGGGGTTGGGTTAGGCATGGGGTTGGGTTAGGAATGGGGTTGAGTTCGGGATGGGGTTGGGTTAGGGTTTGTATATTATTATGACTCACTCACACATACACACACACACAAAAGTTAAGCCCCAACTGAAAAGTTGAGGGATTCTGTGTTTGGGGTTCACAGATCTCAAGAACGTATCCCCATTGTACACACAAAAGTTAAGCCCCAACTGAAAAGTTGAGGGATTCTGTGTTTGGGGTTCACAGATTTAAAAACGTATCCCCATTATACACACACAAAAGTTAAGCCCCAACTGAAAAGTTGTGGGATTCTGTGTTTGGGGTTCACAGATTTAAAAACGTATCCCCATTATACACACACAAAAGTTAAGCCCCAACTGAAAAGTTGTGGGATTCTGTGTTTGGGGTTCACAGATTTAAAAACGTATCCCCATTATACACACACAAAAGTTAAGCCCCAACTAAAAAGTTGTGGGATTCTGTGTTTGGGGTTCACAGATTTAAAAACGTATCCCCATTACATTTTATTTATTTATTTATTATTTTCAAGGGTATTAGCTGCTTACTTGTGTTTTTTGTAATTCTTGCGAGTAAAATGAACCCAAGATTTCTTCTCCATTTAAATTATATAATTTGTAGGTCCAAGGGACTGTATCCATTACATCAATGATTTTAAATAATTCACGAGTCCATTTTTGTGTATAACCTTTCTCAAAATGACTTTTCCATTTGTATATTCTTACAATATCACCAACTTTAAACTTGGGCTTTCTCAAATTAATCTCCTTTTCATATTCTAATTTTGTAAATGTTTCCGATGGTTTTGATTTTGTTGATGAATGAACTGTATTATTGTAATTATCTACAATATCCTGAATTAAATACACCCATTTTTGAGAACCGAGTTGTGTGAATTTTTTATATAGTCTCTCTTTCAAAGTACGATTAAAACGCTCAATAACAACTGCTTTTCCTTCATTAAAGGTGCTGTATAATTTAATACCCTCCCCCTTAAGAAATTTCATAAATATTTTGTTATATAACTCTGTTCCCTCGTCAGTCCATAACTTCTTTGGTTTCCTTTTATTCCTATCAAATATTAGCTTAAAGGCTAACATTAAAGTATTACCTCTCTTGTTTTTCAAAGGAACAACCCAGGCAAATCTACTCCTCAAATCAATAACGGTTAAAGCATACCTGTATCCCTTATCATTATTTAGTTCGATTAAATCAGCGGACCATATGTGGTCGGTGTATTTAGAATAAACTTTCCTTCTTTTAAACTTTGTGATTATAGGTTTATGTAATTCATTAGCCAAAAGCTCCTCAGTCTTGATAACATCATTGGAGTTTGATAGTTTTTTGGGAAATAACCAAGACCAAGTTTCAATTTAGCACTTATCATTTTTTTCACAATAAACCTATCAACTTTCTCTCTCAATGTAGGATTTCGTATCAAGGACAAATTATACAACATTTCTCTGTCTGCTTCATGTTTTTCATCCAATGTAGTGGTATTCCCATAAGCAATATCATGCTTCATACACACTTCATCAACCCTATTTATTGGCTTGGACCAAGGTTTAGGATTGTCAGCCTCATCTAATCTTTTATCCAGGTTTGTTCCAGGACCACAGAAAGAATATCCAGGTAGATGTAGTTCCCCAGGAATTCCAGTTGTTGTAAATTTACTTCCTGACAGAAACTTTTGTATGTCTCCTCCACTTTTAGGAGAGATGAATTGGCACTTTTTAGAGCCACACACTTCACATATTCCTTTTTGATAAACTCTATTATTTTTAGCTTTAACATAAGAGATATTTTTAGATTTGGTTTTCTTTTTACATTTGAGACAATAACTCATATTTATTTATCAGAAAAATTCCGACAGAGTATCAAAACCTTTTTGGTTTTCAACATATACATTTCTATCTTAATTTTTAAAACATAAAGAATCCTTAGGAATGCCTTCACTCTCTCCTCCATTTATTTACAAATAAAAACTAACTCAAGTCAATAACACCAACATCATCAACTATATGACCTTTGTCTTCTTCATGTAAATCTCCTCGCTGAACTCATCTCAACCATTTTTAAAATCATTATCTTAGTAAGAGTTGTTAATTCTTTATTTTCCTCTTCGGTGCGTTGAGATTGATTTATTTGCTGTAATACACTCAATCTTTTACGAATCTCACTGATTTCCATCTTTTTATATTTTTCCTCCCTCTCTCTTTGCTCCCTTTCCTCCCTCTCCTCCTTCTCCTTTTTCTCCCTCTCCTCCTTCTCCTTTTTCTCTCTTTCCTCCTTCTCCCTTTTCTCTCTTTCCTCCTTCTCCCTTTTCTCCCTCTCCTCCTTCTCCTTTTTCTCCCTCTCCTCCTTCTCCTTTTTCTCCCTCTCCTCCTTCTCCCTTTTCTCTCTTTCCTCCTTCTCCCTTTTCTCCCTCTCCTCCTGCTCCTTTTCTCCCTTTCCTCCTCCTTTTTCTCCCTTTCCTCCTTCTCCTTTTTCTCCCTTTCCTCCTTCTCCTTTTTCTCTCTTTCCTCCTTCTCTTCTTCAACTCCTTCCTCATCCCTTGCTACCCTTGAGTTTGAGCCCCAAAGAATATTATACATATACTAATCTGGATTTTGAGATATTCTTGTATCTATAATTATTTTTCTCATAATAGGATACCAATAAGATTTGTTGATGATTTCTAAAAGAGTTTTATATTTCATAACTTTGAGAAGTTCATTTTTATTTAATATTTTAAACAAGTCTCTATTTGTGGGTTTAACAATATCAGTATAAGGCCAGTTTTTAATGACAAAATTCCCATGTATATGCTCCACATCATAAGGTATGTAATACCGAGCACCCTTTTCTTGTAGGTATCCTTGAATACAAAAATTATAATTCTCTTGTAGTCTTCTTCCTGCCATTTATGTATCAGAAATATATGTGAGATTAATATTATGACAGGTAATACCACCCCATCTTCCCACTACCAAATCGGTTTGTATTCCTCGGCTTTCTATCCTTATCTCATTACCTTCCTTCTTTGTCATGCTAACCATCGCGATACTATCATGTATTTTTCTTTTCTTAAAACCATGTATTTGTTGTTTATTAATTGTACTTCCACATAAATCCTTATCCTCACCAAGCGGATAATATTCCTCTTTACGAGACTGATTAAAATCATGTAGGTCTTCTATGTTTATTGAAAAAGACCAATTATACCCTAAATCAGGCATATCATACCCCCATTTATTAATTCGCATATTAACTATATGTCCTTCTTTATAAAATTCAATTGTAAGCAGGTAGTTAAATTCAATGAGGAAAGGTGTATGGTCAGTATAACCAGGTGTTGTGGTTGTAAATTTTACTTGTTTAACAAAACGTGCTGTTTTCTTTAAAATATATATATTGTGATAAATCACTGTATCTAATTAAGTCATTCGCATCTGTGGGGTTTGGATAATTGATTAATTTATAAGTATTCTTCATATTAATATTTTTACTTATACTATATTTTTGTCATTCAGCCTGTGCCTTTGTATAATAATTTGATAAATCAATATCCTGAGAGGATTCTCCAAAGATAGAACCATATTTTCCAACATGTCATTTATATTAGATTAAAAATGATATCATAAAAATTTTCATTATTGTTGAGTTGAAATAATACATATAAACATAATTGACCACAACATTTAGAATTAATTTCTTGAACTTGAAATGTTTGATAAACACCATTCTGTAAGAATTGTATTACTTCAACAGGCGGTGGCATACCATAACTATCAAAATAATATTTATCCTGACTATTATGAATACAAACCCAAATGAGAACCATTCTGTGTGTCTAAATTCATAATAATATTCTTTGTATTCTTATTTATATGTATTAATTCATCTCTCATACAAATAACCACATTATCAATTTTTAGTGTTTTACAATACTTAGCTAGTTCTATATTTGACGTTGTATTCTTTCCAAATTGTTTAAACCATTTATCCATTTATTTATGAGAAAGATACAATCCATTACCCCGTTTAGTTAGTTTAACACCCGCTTGAGCGATAGAGGAAAGCATATCTCCAACCAACAATTTAGCTTTATCAGGTAGACTTTCAAGTTTTTGAGCAAAATCTACAATTACACCACTTCCACTAATTTGTTTCTCCAACTCCTTGTTATGTCTTTCCAATTCTTTTTGAGCTTTTAGTTGTGCCTTCCTTTCGTTAGCAGTTTTTACCGCTGCTGAAATACCACCAGTCAATGCTCCCGCCGCACTTAAACCAGCAAATAAAGGAATTAGAAACGGGAGAAATCCTCCCTCTTGTATTGAATATTTCTTTAACATAGGTTTTGTCATTTTAATTTTAAGTGAACCAGTATCATTTAGTGTTTTTACTTGTGTGTGTGTGAGTAAAACATCAATTCTTACTGCTCCTTTTCTTTGAATTGTATTAACATTAATAATACAGGGCTTTTGATTTTGAATACAAGATGTTAATTTATTAAGATTGATTTGATTAACATATACCGGTTCTTTCCGACTCATTTATTTATGAGAAAAAACCTACGTGATATTAATCATAACACCATTATCTGTATTAATCTGTAATTCTGTTTCCTCCAAAAGCAAACAATAAGCATCAACTTCTTCATTCTCTCCTCTTTCAATGCATAGAGAAGTATCCACTCTATTAGACTTTATAGTTTCCTTTTGAGAACTCAGGTCAATTGCGTAGATTGTATAAAGTTTTTGAAACGCAACCATATCCAAAATAGGATCATTATTACCGTTGCTTTCACACACCTTTTGGTAAGACTTGTAGGCTTCCGCATAATCATTTTTTTCCCAATCAATTTCCAATCTATCTCGCGGATAAAATGTACCATCAAGAGAAACCCGAAGTTGTTTCACCTCAGCATTATCACTCAGCGCATTATTCTTATCAGTACCTTCATCTCCATCTGGTTTCTTAAAAATGAGCCATAGGTATCGTGGCTTTCCTTGAAGAACACCTAAATTCCAAGTGTAGGTAGTGTGTTCCAGTTTAACGTGTTGACATCTTCTTTTAAGGTATGATACATGTAGTGGTTTCTTTGAGTTAAGTCTTCTATTTAACATCTCTTCCGTTTTAAGATTAGGAGTATATTCACTAATATACCAACACAAATCATTAATAACAAATTTATTATTATCACCAAAAGCATTTTGAGCCCCAAAAAGTAATCTATTTACATTATTATTCCTTTGTAGTTGAAATCTAATTTTAAGCCCATGCAAAACTTTATCATAATCACAAAATCCAAATATACCTTTAAGAGGTACTGCTATGGTAAAACTATTCTCTGCTTTACTGCTACGGTAAAAGTACTGCTACGGTAAAAGTACTGCTATAAAACTGCTACGGTACTACTACGGTAAAAGAGGTACTGCTACGGTAAAACTATTCTCTGCTTTTGTATCATCATTATACTGTTGCGGATATGAGATTGGCCTCCATCCATATCCGCTTGTAAATATTCCCCTATTTCCCCAATACTTCCCAACTATCCCCAATCCCCCATTCCCTAGTCCCATTGTCTGTAAACAACACTCTGTAGACCCGACCTTCCCCTATTTCCCCCATTAAATGTCGCATCCAGGTCCACCGCATCTCACGTAGACAACTATAGGACATCTTGCTAGTTATTCTTAGTCTATGTCAGTTAAGGACTCGTTTCCATTAATTCTGACTCTTCGTTGCACCAGAATGTGATTGTATGGCACCGTTAGAAAGTTTAGGACCTCCCAATACCACCCCGCAGCTGTTCCTCATGGTACAACAACAACAACAACAGCGGCGGCGGCGCGGGGAGTGTGCGTCCTCACTCCGGCTTGGTTAGCCGCCATTGAACATGTGCTCCGACGGGGTTACCACGCAGGGGCTCACTGTCAGCTCCTCGTCAAGGGCGGAGCCCGGTAACCCCCCGCACCCAATAGAAGCGGCGGACCGATTCCATCTGGGGCGGAGCCAATGAGCCGAGGGCGTGTCACTCCCCGCTGAGCATGCGCAGGAAGAGGGAGGTGACGTCAGATGCGCCCTCAGCTTGGAGAGAGAAGACGCCACCTCCGAGCGCTGCAATACCTCCCCGCATCTCTGGACCGGACCGTGTTTGATTCTGCCCCTGAGCCAAGGTGCACCTTGTGCTATCGACTGCCTGTCCTTCCCTGCCATCAATCCCCGTGTAAGTCCGTCTTGTTCCGTTTGTCTGTGGTCTGTCGGGGATAGATAAGACTGTGTCTATGTGCCCATCTTTTCTGTGCTTTACCTCTTACCTTGTAATCTACCCCTTTTCTGCATCACCAATTATATCCTCCTCCGGAGGTCTTGAGAACTGTACCCCCTTGTGTCGTTTCATTTATCCCAGCCGTTGTGTCCTTTCCTTCATTGATTTAGCGTAGCGCGATTCGGCCAACGTTCGAGTGGAATCGGGCGGGATCGGGTTCTAATCGGGGAGTAACTGTTCGGACGCGGTAATACACCACCGCTCGGTAAAATAACATCTAAAACCGCGTCTGTAACAATTGGTGTCGGGAAGTGGGATTGGACCCGAAGCGCGCTTCACGCGCTCGAAATTATTAACGGCGAAATTTGATTTTGTTTTACAAAAATAAAAACCCGAATTTTGAAAGTCGCGCTATGGCGGATCAAGACGGCTGGGTTCCGGTAGAGGAGAATGAGGCAGGGTCGATCCAGGACCAAATTGAGGGACAAGAGGAGAGCGAAGCAGTGAGGGCGGCAGGTTCACAAAATGGCGCCTCGCACATGGCTGCGGCGGCCGCACCCGCTGCACAAGTGGGAGGGATGGCCCAAATGCAGGCCCTCATGGAGCAATTTATGGCGCAAATGCAGGCGTCCCTCAACCTGCAGAAGGACGATATGAGGGCTAATAGTGAGCAAATGAGGGCTGATAGTGAGCGATTGGGTGAGCGATTGGAGGGCCAAATGGGGGTAATGGGGAACCGGATGGATGCTCAGGGTGAGCGATTGGAGGGCCAAATGGGGTCCAATAGCGAGAAATTGAGGGAGGACATGGGGGCCCAGATCGGAGGGTTAGGGAGTAGAATAGAGGGATTAGACAATAGATTAGGGGAAATACAGGAGGGGTTAATGGGGGTAGAAAACAGAATGGCCGCTCAAGAGAATCAAATGGAAGGGATGCAAAAGGGGTTAGAGGGGTTAGAAAACAGTATGGAAGGCAAATTGAGGGACATGAGGGACCAAGCGGAAAGGGAAGTTAAAAAAATGGGGCAGCAGATAGAGGGGGTCAGAATGGGGGTAGAAACTAAATTGGATGCTCACAGGGAGGAAATGGAGCAGATGAGGGTGGCATCTGGGCAGGAGATGCAAGTGATGGGAGAAGAGATCAGAAGAGGGGTGAGTGAGGAGGTCGGAGGAGTGCGTGAGGAGGTGAGGCACTGTAAGGAGCGCATGGAGAAGGAGGTGAGATGGGGGACTGTAAAGTTACAAGGGGGCATAGAGGACCTGACGCAGGAGGTGGAACAGCTGACGGTGGGACAGACTGAGTTAGTGGAGCAGGTACAAAGGAACACTGCGGTACTAGGAGGGTTAAAAGCGACACAGAAAGAACTAAAAGACGACTTGATAGCGACGAAGAGGGAATGTCAGATGGTACGTGAGGGACTGACAACGAGGTTGGACGAGGTGACAGAGGTAATGGAGACGAAGGACGTGCAGGTGAGGACGCACATGGAAACGGTCAAGGTAGCCTTAGAGGACGAACTTGAGGAGACGTACCGGGAAATAAAAGAGGTGAAGCAGAAATTAGAAGAAGTGGAAGAAGGGGTGAGCGAAATTAAGAAGCGACGGAGAGGGGATAAGAAAGAGATAAAAGAGGAGGTAAAAGAATTGGTCCAAAGTCTGTGTTCGAATCGTGATGATGTGCTCATTAACCGGATGAGGGATTCGCAGGTGATGGAGGAGAAGCGAAGAGGAAGAGGACCCGGTGTAAGTGGTGACCAATATGGTCGTGCGTATGATGCGCCAGGTGATTTAATGAGCTTGGGGGTCGAGATGGACCCGGGTGTTCGTGAGAGGCCGTTGGTGAAGTGTGCGACAGGTCTGGTGTGCGAAAAAGGAGGTGTGCGAGAAAGTCCGACTCTGGGGTGTGTGAGGAAAAAGTGCGTGCCAAGGAGTGAGGGTGCTGTCGAGATTGAGTCGGTCGTAGCGCGTGTGCGAGGGAGCACATGGAAGCGCGTAGTGAGGAGTGTTACGGAGGGTGTAAAGGGAGAATGCACGCCTGTGGTGAGTGTTACAGAGGATGTAACGGGAGAGGGTGTGCGAGAAAGATGTGTGACGGACAGGTGCATGGGGAAAGAGTGCGCTGTCAAAAGTAAGGAAGAGTGTACACCTGTGGTGAGTGTTACAGAGGGTGTAACGGGAGAGTGTGCGCGAGAAAGGTGTGTAACGGACAGGTGCATGGGGAAAGAGTGCGCTGTCGAGAGTAAGGGTGAGTGCGCTGTCAAGAGTGGAGGTGAGAGTAGTAAGAGTGACACGGAGCGTGAGTTGGTTGTGACAGGTGAGAAAGGAAGCACACCTGGAATGGTAGAGCGTGTGTGGGAATGCACGCTGGAATTGGTAGTGAGGCACGTGGTTGGGTGTGCGAGTGAAAGCACACCTGTGATTGTCACAGAGGAGGTGACCGAGGAGGGGGCGCGAAGAGGTGTGTTGGTGAGGTGTGCGGACAACGAATGTGTGCCAAAGTGTTCGGTGGTCAGGTGTGTGACCAAGGCTGTGTGGGGAATGAGTGTACCGAGGTGTGTAAGGAAAGGTACGAGGAGCATGGGAACAGCTGGAGGTATGAGCAAGAAAGGGGTAGCGTATGCATGTAAGCATGCAGGTGAAGCATCGACGGTAACCGGGTTAGAGGTTAGAACGACTTATAGCCGAATCGGGCCCTCGGTGCGCGTCGGGCAGCTTCGCGTGCTGCGAGGACCAGCGGGGATCCGAACCACGGCGGTTTCGAAAGAACCGCCGTACGCGACCCACGCTGTGCCTCGCTTTGAACGGCCGCGTCCGTGCTCCACTAGGCGGAGCGGGCAGCCCGATAGGAAGGGTCGTCATGGCGACCACTTTTTGTTGAGGCATTCCGGCAGGTCGAGATTGGGCCATGGGATGGCTCCGTGCCGAGATGGTGCGTGGGACCTCGGCCCGGTTAAACCTCCTTCCCTGCACCGAATGCGGGACGTATCCAGCCGCTGGCACCAAACAACCCGCATTCATTGCTCGGCTTTACGAAGCCGGGCTTTGGACAGGAATTGGCGCACCGAGAGGCATTAGTGAGTAGACTGTGTGATGAGGTTAGTGTTTTGGACCCAAAATTAGAAAAAAACAAAATTTGATGATTGGCAAAGGATTGGCAGTAATGATTGGCAGATGATGAGTAGTGATTGGCAAATTTTTGATTTGTTGAAATTTGATGTGCAAAATTGGTAGTGGGAGATGCCCGATGTGGTGGGATGGCAACTCTGTCATCCCTCACAAAGTGGGGCAAATGCGCTATAGTTTATGGGGTTGATGGCAGTGAAAACGAGCCCGGGTGGGTTAGGATATATTGTGTGTAGGGATCTAGCGAAGATGACATTAGGTGACGTTAAGGTTAGTTAGTGACAAGGATACCTGTAGAGGGGACGCAGGTAGGTTAGAGTGGATGATAATGACGAGGGAGCGCAATAGTTTAAAGGGACGACTGGGAAGCGCAAGTTTCAGAGGGGAATAGTTAGATGAGATGATGCTGTGTGAGAACTGGACAGGTGTGTGGAGCAGTGGATGAGTAGTGAGTGTTGTGGATCAGCGCGAATGCGCTTGGGGGAGAGAAGGGTGCAGGCGGCACCAAGTATGAGAGCACAGGTGTGCAAGTACAGGTGTGTGGAATACATGGAGTAAGTGGTACGGAGTGGTGTGCATGGTGCGAAGGTGTGGATGGGGGAAGAGTGGACCCCTTTCACGAGTACCCGGGGCGGGTAGTGTAAGTGTTAGGTAGAGGGTATAGGTAAATTGTGGTTGGATATTGGCATTTGTGGTGCGGTTGCAGAATGGTATTGTGGATGGGTGCATTAGTGTTGTGGAAATGGCTGGGCGTGTAGCCTGTTAGTGTGTGTCGTTGGTTTGGGCACTCCACCACTGTGAGAATGTCGGCCAGGTGAGGCCGCAGGTGGGCTCTGGGAGCCGTTAGTGTCAGTGGGTGCCTGAGGATCCCGGGTGTGGATCGGGCAGCCCGTGCCAGAGAGGGCACTGAGGGGGTGAGAGTGCGAGAGGGCCTTCCCCAGTTAGTTAGGTTAGGGTGAGGAGCAGGTAAGCTCGGGTGGCAACTACAGTGGTGGAGGTGTGCAGGTGGGTAGACCTGCTGGGAGAGCTACACGTCACAGCCCAGAAATTGTGCGAGGGCACCGAGTGATGAATCGGGGGAGTGAGACCCCAAATTAAGAAGCACCACAGTTTGGGCAATGGGAATTGGTTTTTAGAACCCATAGTGTAAGTTGGCCAATGGATTGGCAGGGAAAGACCCCGGGTAATGTAAAGTTGTTAAAGTCATTTAGGAAATAGTTAGGATTGACGAACCTGTCGCACCATACGCAGCCACTTACCTGAGGTGATGATGATGACTCCACACCTGTGTTTTCTTTGTTTTGTGTTGCAGGAAATGAGAATTGCTGTGTGGATTTGTGAGACGCATCACGACGTGGATAAGACATTGGGGTGATTCCATCTCTCCCTCCTTAGGAGGGACTGATGATGAATTGGTGATGGCAAATTTTGATGTTGAGTTGGAGATGGCAAATTTTGATGAGAGTTGGAAATGGCAAATTTGATTGGTTAGGAGGGAGAGAAGACGAATTTGGTTTATGGGAGGAACGGGGAAGACAGTAGGGACGTTTGTTGATGTGTAAAGTAGATGTTTATGGGTAGTGTTGTGTTTTGTGGATACAGTAAGGGGTAAGGGAGGGGCAATGTAGGTTACCTGGTGGGGGGGGGGGGGCGTACGGTAGGAACGTACCTGTCTCACCTGGTTCCCATGTGCCCCCAGTGTGCATTACCTTGTATTGCGTGCACTTTTGCGCCCTTACCACCTTACTCACTTGTCTTCTTTTTTTTGTCTCCCACCTCCGAGGATCTGGCTTTGGGGCAGAGAGAGAGGAGAGAGAGGTGCTGGCTCCGCAGTTGTGGGCCTGTACTTTCGCTGCTTGCTGCCTGGATCGATACACCATATGGACCGCAATTTTTGTGGCCGCCCACCATGGACCGCAGTTCTTTTGCGGGCAAGCACCACCCGTGGAGGGACCTCTGGGTCAACGTGGCACCTATGCCATAGAGGTGAACCACTATAGTTGGCCCCCTGACGGCCACAATTTAGAAATGGACGCGGTTGGCGCCTTTCTTTATTTCTAGGGAAGCCAGAACACCAAGTGGGCTCCAAGGCAAGACCAGCGGCAGAACATCGGCCGGCTGCGACACCACCGGTGACTATGAACACTTTATTGGTGCACCGGATGGTGCTGACTGTGTGTATGGGGTGGTGCTTTTGGTGCTTGGATGGGGTGCTCTGCACATTATTAAAGGCCGTAGGGCCACAGGGCACTCGTGGGTTGGTGTATCGATGCTGGCATGCGTGCTCTCTCTATGCAGAACATCTGCATGTGTTCCTCAAAGAACAGGTCCTGCATCGTAGTGTAAATAGTAGTCTTGTATAAATGATGCTCCCTACCGGCTGTATGTTTAGTTTGAGGATTCTTTCCGCGATTCGGTTATCCTGTGGGTGTGTTTCTGTGAGGAGAAGGGTGCAACGTCGCAGGGGGACATATTTACTCATTTGTGAACATCTGTAAAACTGTCGCACTCAGGGTTGAGTTAATAGTAGAGGGAACTACATCTGAGTGCCACACTAAAGTAAGTAAAAATTTATCGGGTCGGGACGCCCCGAGGTAGAGAAGGGTGCAATGTTGCGGATATGAGATTGGCCTCCATCCATATCCGCTTGTAAATATTCCCCTATTTCCCCAATACTTCCCAACTATCCCCAATCCCCCATTCCCTAGTCCCATTTTCTGTAAACAACACTCTGTAGACCCGACCTTCCCCTATTTCCCCCATTAAATGTCGCATCCAGGTCCACCGCATCTCACGTAGACAAATATAGGACATCTTGCTAGTTATTCTTAGTCTATGTCAGTTAAGGACTCGTTTCCATTAATTCTGACTCTTCGTTGCACCAGAATGTGATTGTATGGCACCGTTAGAAAGTTTAGGACCTCCCAATACCTCCCCGCAGCTCTTCCTCATGGTACAACAACAACAACAACAACAGCGGCGGTGGCGCGGGGAGTGTGCGTCCTCACTCCGGCTTGGTTAGCCGCCATTGAACATGTGCTCTGACGGGGTTACCACGCAGGGGCTCGCTGTCAGCTCCTCGTCAAGGGCGGAGCCCGGTAACCCCCCGCACCCAATAGAAGCGGCGGACCGATTCCATCTGGGGCGGAGCCAACGAGCCGAGGGCGTGTCACTCCCCACTGAGCATGCGCAGGAAGAGGGAGGTGACGTCAGATGCGCCCTCAGCTTGGAGAGAGAAGACGCCACCTCCGAGCGCTGCAATACCTCCCCGCATCTCTGGACCGGACCGTGTTTGATTCTGCCCCTGAGCCAAGGTGCACCTTGTGCTATCGACTGCCTGTCCTTCCCTGCCATCAATCCCCGTGTAAGTCCGTCTTGTTCCGTTTGTCTGTGGTCTGTCGGGGATAGATAAGACTGTGTCTAAGTGCCCATCTTTTCTGTGCTTTACCTCTTACTTTGTAATCTACCCCTTTTCTGCATCACCAATTATATCCTCCTCCGGAGGTCTTGAGAACTGTACCCCCTTGTGTCGTTTCATTTATCCCAGCCGTTGTGTCCTTTCCTTCATTGATTTAGCGTAGCGCGATTCGGCCAACGTTCGAGTGGAATCGGGCGGGATCGGGTTCTAATCGGGGAGTAACTGTTCGGACGCGGTAATACACCACCGCTCGGTAAAATAACATCTAAAACCGCGTCTGTAACAATACATTGACTTCCTTTGACTATAACCAGGGTCAGCATTTCTTCCCGTTGACATATCAGGAATAAAACCTTCAACAGCTCCCTTACCCATTCTATCACTAAACGAATATAGTGTAAATTTCATCATTTCAGATGTAGCAGAGACATAATCAACCGCTTCAAACTCTTGTGTTCCAATTTCCAGGCGGACACTATCAAACATTTTCCAGAAGAAATCATTTACGAGTGTAGCATTAGTATTATTCGCAGCCTTAGTGAATTTAAATTTACACAGCAAGAAACTATCAGCTATATTCAAGTAAGTTTGTTGATTATTTATTTCAAAACTTTTTGTTCCATTTGAATTCCAGTCTGTTCCTGTTGTAGCATTTACCTTGAAATAGTCTTCCTTTTTAGTGGAGTTTGAAATGATAATCGTATCATCCAAATCATAGATACTATCAATCGCTTCCATACTTGTATTTATATAGCATTAAAATTGTTGAAACCCTGACCCAAGTATTTTAATGATTTTTTGTCGTTCTTGTGAAGATAGTTGAGTTTTACCTTTTTTTATTTCTTTGATTGCTTGTAATTTATGAGACTCCTTTTGAGCATCTTTTATACTCTTTATAGCACCCGCAACTGAGCCCACGGCAGAAGCAGTTGAACCAATTAGGTCTTTATGTTTAAGAATGGTTGAACCAATACCCATTAGAGTATCAATTATCCCATCTCCTTTATTTCTAAATTGATGTCCCACACCCCGTTGTCTCTTTGGTTTATAGTATCCTCGACCAAGAAACATACCTTCACCCTTGTAGTATGGTGAAAGGAACATCCCATCCCCTGTAATTACTTTATATTTTCCCAACTCGTGTTTTCTCACAATAACCATTATTTATTTATTGAAAAACTTCACGTAGGTGAATTCTGATGGATATAATTTCTTCATTAAAGGAGATCATACGATTATCTTGATCGGTTATCCTAAAATTTACTCTGTATATGGTTTTTCCTGACACAGGTAAATAGACAAGATTTTTTGGTTCCATATTGAATTTATAACCAATCGGGGTTGAGTATGCACTGAATGAAAATATTGTATTTGTTCTTATTCCATCGTTATAAGCACCATCAATCAAATCACAATGAATTAATACTGAATTTATACCGGAGGATATTTGAATGACATTATCACTGTAAGACGTCCCGTTCGTTTCAATCTTTTTTGAAGAGAAACCCAATAGCTCTCTGAACGAATTTTCAATCGTGAAATCAACTTTATAATTATTTTTAAGTTTAATCGTTGATTTTGAAGTGTGTTTTTGAATATCTATTGCCATATTTTTTGGTTCATCACCTTTTTCTTTCATAAGGCGAAAGACTTCAGAAGATATTTGAGAAATCTCGTAAGCTCCGGGTGAAACTGTTATAGTTTTGTACCCACTTCCTGGATTATAACTAAACTTGTTGTTTTTCTCTGTGATATTAAAAAGTGTATTGTAAGTCTCCATTGACAACAAAGAAGCCTCATATGAGGTAAGGGGGTCAAGTTGTAGTGGGTAAGGGAATGATGCTGTGTAATCACTCGTGAAATTAAAACTAAGAATTGTGCTTCTCATCTTATTTAATATCTAATAAAATATCTTTGTATTGACATTTATTAATTATTTTCATATTCATCAACTGATCTAAAATGGTGGATGCTTCATTAAAACAATTGTTGTTTCCAGCCTTCTTACTACCTAACAACAATAATAACCTATTGACTAATTGTGATGGGTCATTTGGAAGAAAACTAACACCCGAACCAAGCTTACTTAAAGCATCAATAATATGTTTCTCCTTCTCATTCTTCTTACTTTTACCGGCAACAGAAACTCCATAATCAAGTGAGTTTAGTAAATCAATATATACCCTATCTTCCGCATTTTCCATATCAAGTGGTTCATCAAAATATTTTGAACCGCTGAATCCGGAGTTTGTTAGAAGAAACATTAATCTTGGAGTTAATTCAACATTTGGTTGAGCAGAACTTAAGAACACCAATTTATCATTAAATATCAATAACTTTTCTTTCACAAGATGGAACTGTGCTGGTTCTTCTGTTGGAATGAGACCTGCTCTGGTTTTTGAACCTGCCGAATATTCATTGTTTTGAAGAGCTTCCACAACATAATTAGGTGGTTGATTTACCTCCTCAAGTTTCCGAAATAATCCTTCATCATCATATTCTAATTCTCCAAGTTCTTGCGCCATCATTTGACTAAAATCTTTGAGCATTTGAAGTTTTTTTGGAGTAAATTCTACTGTGGGAACTGTAGGTGAGTGTTGAGTTTTCAAAAGTGGTTTAAAAAATTTGTCTTGTTTTCTTTCAAAGGCTTCTTCACCAGTTAGTTTCTGTCTCCATTTCTTCTTTATCTCTTCCTGTTGCTTTACAACTTTTGAAACCAACTCTTGATGTTCTTTAAACTTTCTTGCTCTTTCTTCGGTATTCATTTTCTGTATTTATTTATTGAAAAATATCATTTAATGAATTGTAAAGGTTAATGGGAAAATTTTCCTTTTATTCGTCATTATAGTAAATGTGTTGAAATAAATCCTTTTCTTTAAATATTTCATCAAATTCTTTATTGGTATTAATACGAGTTGTTATTTCTTCTTCACTAATACTTGTATCTCTGCTTTTCATACGTTTGCGTTGAGTCTCCTCATCGATATCAAAACCGAATGATAAAATCTTAACTCCATCACCACGCAAATGTTTAATAATTTGTCTCATTCCTTCAGGATTAGTTTCTAAAATCCCAAGACCATTAGATTTTACTTTATTTAACTCACTCTTACAATGTGAATATTTTGTAGAACCAAGAGAGACCTCCTCAAATATTTGACCTTCGTTCCTCAATCGCATATGTTTCTCCATTGAAATGTAGTAATAATCTTTCCCTTCTACTTCTCCTGGTCGCATTGCTCTGGTTGTAGTATTTACAAAACGAATCATAGGGTGTTTTTAAAAAAAACTTACAATCTTTTCATTTTTACTATTCAAGAGTTTAGATTTATGAAAGTTCTTTCCTGAAGCAGATTTACCCACAAGATTAATAATAATAGTTCTCATTTATGTGTGTAAAATATCAGTGAGTATCTCATCTTGTTTCACAACAATATATTTATATTTTCCAATCGTGTGTTTCATATAATTTTCCAATTCTTTTTTATTACATAACGTAGAGCAATTATCTCTCCAAAAATTATTTACATCTATTGAATTTAATTTAAATAAAATAAAAGTATTGGCATTGTTTCTTATTGAGCGCCGAGGGAGTTGAAAATATGACTGACTAAGATAAATACAATTACAAGAAGAATGTCTCCCTCTTGTATAGTAGCTATCCATTACTGTTTGGTTTCTCTCATTAACACAATCATCAAAGATAATGAGGTTCTTTTTTGATTTATCTAAATCTTGAGGTGAAAGTATATCATCCGTATTATCACTGAGAATACAAGTTATGGGTTTTGATTTTGATTTCTGTGCATCACAAAATAGTTGTATTATATCCTCAATGTTGTAATCATTTAGTTTGTTTTGAAGTTTAAAAAAACCGATAATGTCTTCCTTTTTAAGACCCGCATTAAAACCTTGTGATAGTACTTGATACTCGGGTTGAAAACTTGACTTCGTAAAAATTATGAAATTATCATAATCTAAAAAGTTGGGGGTAAGGAGCATCTTTAAAAGCAAACAGGTTTTTCCACATCCGCTTGAACCAACTATTAGACATCTCAATGAATTTGGAATGTTTTTTTTTTTTTTTTTTTTTTTTTCTATACTGAATCGAGGCTCGTGAAAGAGCTGACAACCGCGAGGGAAAGACAAAGACAGTACATGGGGACCGCGAGGGAAAGACAGTACATGGGGACCACGAGGGAAAGACAAAAACAGCACATGGGGACCGCGAGGGAAAGACAAAGACAGCACATAGGGACCGCGAGGGAAAGACAAAGACAGTACATGGGGACCGCGAGGGAAAGACAAAAACAGCACATGGGGACCGCGAGGGAAAGACAGTACATGGGGACCGCGAGGGAAAGACAAAAACAGCACATGGGGACCGCGAGGGAAAGACAGTACATGGGGACCGCGAGGGAAAGACAAAAACAGCACATGGGGACCGCGAGGGAAAGACAAAGACAGTACATGGGGACCGCGAGGGAAAGACAGTACATGGGGACCGCGAGGGAAAGACAGTACATGGGGACCGCGAGGGAAAGACA
Source organism: Myxine glutinosa (assembly GCF_964187855.1). Classification (NCBI taxonomy): domain Eukaryota; kingdom Metazoa; phylum Chordata; class Myxini; order Myxiniformes; family Myxinidae; genus Myxine; species Myxine glutinosa. Next base: position 226,678,068 of record NC_136261.1, read on the forward strand.
AAAACAGCACATGGGGACCGCGAGGGAAAGACAAAGACAGTACATGGGGACCACGAGGGAAAGACAAAGACAGCACATGGGGACCGCGAGGGAAAGACAAAGACAGCACATAGGGACCGCGAGGGAAAGACAAAGACAGTACATGGGGACCGCGAGGGAAAGACAAAAACAGCACATGGGGACCGCGAGGGAAAGACAAAGACAGTACATGGGGACCGCGAGGGAAAGACAGTACATGGGGACCACGAGGGAAAGACAAAAACAGCACATGGGGACCGCGAGGGAAAGACAAAGACAGCACATAGGGACCGCGAGGGAAAGACAAAGACAGTACATGGGGACCGCGAGGGAAAGACAAAGACAGTACATGGGGACCGCGAGGGAAAGACAGTACATGGGGACCGCGAGGGAAAGACAAAAACAAAAATGTTTTTATGGTTATTAAATTTTATCTTATTTTCCCAAACGGGTAAAAAATCATTCATTTATATATTTGGAAAACAAGTCATCTAACTTTTTTTGAGCTATTTTAGAAACTCTATATTTTATCCTGAGTTCGGGTTTAATTTCAAAATAATTCATTATTTTATTTATATAGTATCTTGTATTAACATTTCCATTAAAATTATTTTGAATAATAAATATCATTAAACCCTTATACATTTCCTCAATACAAATAGTCTCTTCCCTTGAAAGAAATGGTGTATTATCATCACAATACTTAACATTCATCTCTCTTATTAATCTTGTAAAGTAATTCATTTTTGGTTCTAATTTAAAAGAGTTATATATTTTTTATTTTTTATTATTATCATTAATTAAAATTAAATCACAGAAAATACATTGTTTATATGAACCCTCATTATTAAGCCCTATTCTATCACAAGCCAGACAATTCTCTAATTTATCATATGGAGAGTCTGGAAATTCTAAATATCCTTCAGAACTTATCATATTTAAAGAGTAAATTTTTACTTAAACTAAACGCAAGTTTATTCATTAATAAATACAATGTTTCAAAGCACAAAAGACAAATTTCAATCAATCTCTACTTCGGTGGAAGATATAGAAAAATATGTCAAAGATGTTAAATTGAACAAAGATAAATATGGAAATTTTTGGGTAAAACCAGTTATGGAAAATAACATGAGCCCCTCTATTTCATTTAAAGGAAGAGCTCTAACTATACCTGGAAAGACATCCATTAAAGTAAATCTAACAAAAGTTTCTCCTCTACTCCTGGCAATTTATTCAAAGCTTGAAAAAGTGATCGATCGCGATACTTTGAAAAAGAATGATAAGACCATCAACAATACTCGTGGAGAAATTTGTATTTACTTTAATAATCCAAAGGGTGTAGATCTAAGTAAAATGAATGATGTTAATATTTCTGGTGAAATGTCATTTCGTTCTATGATAGTTAGAGATTATTTAAAGTTAACTTTTGATATTTAAAATGTAGAGATTGAATCTGTTAATGAAAGAAAGTATATAGATATTGATGGGAATTTTTTCCTGCTAATTAAATATGAGTCATTACAGCAGTGAAGATTTTACTATTTTATTGAACTCGGACGACAGTAATGATAGTATTTCATTGAACTCGGACGATGGTGATGATAGTATTTCATTGAACTCAGATGATAGTTATGATGCCAATAGTTTGTGCTCAAATGATAGTTATGAGAGTAGCTTTATTGATGACTCTGAGTATGATTCTGAGTATTCATGTGATAGTTATGACTCAGATGATTCTGAGTGAAAAAGTGTTTTAGTTTAAGTATAGTTTCATATATAAAAAGCCTGTAAAAAGGCACTTTCTTCTGTAAGTGTTTTACTTTAAGCACAGTTTCATCTTTTAAAAAAACCTCTAAAAAGGTGTTTTACTTTATGTATAATTTTGCTATATAAATATGATCAAAGCAACGTATTGCGACGTTTGTGAACAAGAATATAAACAATACAAAAGACACCTTAAAACTAACAAACACACATTTAATCTACTTCACCTACTATCTCCTATTCAGAAGGAAATAAAACACTGTTCTGCCTGTAATAAAAATATCCTCAAGAAAGGCTTCGAAATACATCTTAAAACAAATCAACATTTATCAAATTTTATCACAACTAAAAACTCTGATGGTGCATTCAAAGGACATATTAAAATAAGAGTCTTTAACTTCAAACCTCCTGAACCAGAGTCTATAGTTGATGCTGTAGAAATAGTTAAACCTGCTGTTCAAACGTTGATTGAAAAAACACTAAAAGAAATGAAACCACTTAAATTTTATATGGGAGTAAAATTAGAAATGACAAAGGACGAAGGAGTTATAGATACACCATACATGAGAACTGAGCCACACTTTATATCTTCATATCAAGATTTTAAAACATCAGGAGTCTATGATGAACTTATTAAACAAGTGCAAGATGTGGATAATTCAATCGTAGGAAGTGGATTCAATATAGGAAAAATTATTTACATAGACATTCATATTCTTAAATCAGATCCTCTAAAAGCTTCTTCTTACATTGATTTACCCAGTGTTATCAAAAATAGAAAAGCAGTTATCAATATCAAAAATAAAGACAATAAATGTTTTCTCTGGTCTATTCTAGCACACTTACATCCTCCACATTTTCATGATGAAAGAGTATCTCATTATAAAAAATATGAGAATACATTAAATACGAAAGATCTAAAGTTTCCGATGACTTTAAATGATATTCCTAAATTTGAAAAGTTGAATAATTTATCAGTTAATGTTTATGGTCTAACAGAAACAAACAACATTCAGGTTTTAAAGCTTTCTGACGATTGTAAACAAACTCATATTAATCTTCTATATTTTAATTCAGACGAAAATTCACATTATACATACATCAAATATATTACAAAATTAATAAAACCACAAGTATGTAAAAGAACAAATAAAATATATATTTGTATGCGTTGTCTTAACTTCTTCCATACACAAGAAAGATTAGATAAACATTCAAATTATTGTGGTGAACATAAATCAACGGTAATCAACATGCCTAAAAAAGGCTCAAATATCACATTCAAAGATGAAAAGAAAACAATAAAACATCCATTTGTTATATATGCTGATTTTGAAAATATTTTAGAAAAAATTGATACTGCTTCTCCAGATCCAAAAGAATCATACACAAATAAATATCAAAAACATACTCCTTGTGGTTTTTGTTATTATATCAAATCATCCGTTGGTGATGAATATAACAAGTTAGAGGTGTATAGAGGCTCAAATACCCCAGAGGAGTTTGTGAAACGACTAGAAAAAGACTGTGTCCGATTAACCAAGATAATGAGAGAAACCAATAAACCAATGTCCTTAACAAGTAAAGAAAAAAGAGAATTTAGACAGCCAAAGGTTGCCTGTCATATTTGTGAGAAGAAAATTGGTAAAGGTCTAAAGGTTAGAGACCATTGTCATCTCACTGGTAAATATAGAGGTACGGCTCATCAAAGTTGTAATATTAATTATCAACTCCCCTCTTTCATTCCTGTTTTTCTTCATAACAACGCTCATTATGATACACATCTATTTATCAAGGAACTCTCAAAGACTTCTGGAAGTATCTCAGCAATTCCAAACACGGATCAGAAATACATTTCATTCACAAAAACAATTCACACATCTCCTATTACTCATATCAGATTTCTTGATACATTTAAATTAATGGCAAGTCCATTGGCTAACTTGGTTCAAAATCTAAAAGAGTTTCCATGTCTTTCAGAGTATTTTTTAGATAAAGATTTTCTAACACAAAAGGGAATTTACCCCTATGACTATATGGACTCATTTGAGAGATTCAATGAAACACAACTTCCTTCAAAAGAAAATTTCTATAACAAATTAAACAACAATCATATATCTGATAAAGATTATGTACACGCACAAAATGTTTGGGAAAAATATAACATCAAGAATCTTGGCGAGTATCACGATTTGTATCTCAAAACTGATGTGCTTTTATTGGCCGATGTATTTGAAGCCTTTAGATCTGTTTATCGCACTGGATATGGATTGGATCCTGCTCACTACTACACAGCACCTGGATTGGCCTGGAGTGCGATGTTGAAAATGACAAAACAAGCTTTGGATTTGATAACCGATGTTGATATGCTTTTGATGATTGAAAAGGCAAAAAGAGGTGGAATTTCACAAGTCTGCTCGAGTAGATACGCAAAAGCAAATAACAAATATCTTCCAAATTATGATTCAACGAAAGAGAGTTCTTACTTGATGTACTATGACGTGAACAACCTGTATGGCTGGGCAATGTCTCAGGCTCTTCCTTATGGAAAACTTAGATGGGTAAAGGAAAAAGACTACAAAAAGGTTTTACAAGATGTATGTATCTCTACACAAAAAGAATTGGATAAAGAAAAAGTTGGTTATTATTTTGAAGTTGATTTGAAATATCCAGAGGAACCTCATAACCTACACAAAGATCTCCCATTTGCTTGTGAAAAGGAAAGTCCAAAGAAGGAGTGGTTAAGTGATTATCAATAATCATTTAATATAGGTGAATCAACAGAAAAATTACTTACTACATTATATAACAAGAAAAATTATGTTCTACACCAAAGAAATTTGCGACAATATTTATCAAAAGGTCTAAGAGTAGAGAAGATCCATAGGGTTCTAAAGTTCAATCAAAGTCATTGGTTAAAGGGGTACATTGATTTTAATACACAAAGAAGAACAGAGTCAAAAACAGATTTTGAGAAAGACTTTTATAAATTGATGAATAATGCGGTCTTTGGTAAGACCATGGAAAATGTGAGGAAAAGACAAAATATCAGACTATCAACATCTTGGAAACAAGCATCAAAATTAATTAATAGACCGAGTTTTACTAGAGCTGAGGTCTTTACTGAGAACTTTTGTGCGATCCATTTGATTAAAGAGAGTATTGAAATGGACAAACCTATTTATATTGGAACATCAATTCTTGATTTATCAAAGTCATTAATGTATGATTACTTTTATAATAACTTGAGGAAGAAATATCAAAATGATGTTAATCTACTTTATATGGATACAGATAGTTTTATTTTGCAAATTAATACTGATGATGTTTATTCAGACATGAAAAAGGACATTAATATCTATGACACTAGTAATTACAGTCCAGAGAGTGAGTTGTTCTCTTCTAAAAATAAAAAGGTGATTGGAAAGTTTAAGGATGAATTAGGAGGAAATGTCATGAGTGAATTTGTGGGATTGAGGTCCAAGGCTTATGCTTATAAATACATTGTGAATAACGTTGAAAAGACTGATAAGAAGTTAAAAGGTGTAAAGAATCCAACGGAAGGAAATCTCATTTCCTTTCACAAAGCCCGAAACAAGTGTGTGTCCACCCTCAGGAGAGCCAGGAAACAATATCTCACCGTTCTCAAGACCGAACTCTCTTATCTGTCTCCCTCTTCCAAATCCTGGTGGCATCTGGTCAAATCTGTTTCTGGTGTTTGTTCCCCCTCCATCCCCTCCCTCACCTCAAACGGCTTAACGGCTGACTCCGCACGTGAAAAAGCTGAATGCCTCAACTCTGTGTTTGCCTCTAAATCTTGTGTCCCAAACCCATCCCTCTCTGTACCCACCGTACCCAGTCGTACCCAGCTGCTCCTGGACTCTGTGTCCTTTCCTCCTGACAAGGTGGAAAAGTTTCTGTCAACCCTCGACTCTGATTCTGCAACTGGACCTGACGGCATCAGCCCACGGGTCCTAAAATCATGTTCTTCCGCTCTTTCACTCCCTCTCTCTGTTCTCTTCACCCTCTCTTTTGCTCAAGGTCATCTTCCATCTGCTTGGAAATCTGCCAACATCACCGCTTTGCACAAAAAAGGTGCAAAAACAGATCCCAGCAACTACAGACCAATCAGCCTTCTCCCAATTATCAGCAAAGTCATGGAATCCATCATTGCTTCAGATATGAAATCTTTCCTCTTCTCCAATGGCTTGATCTCTGATCATCAATTTGGTTTCAGACCTGGTCACTCTACTCTGGACATGCTGCTTCTGCTTTCTCAACAATGGATGGAGGTCCTCAACGCCAAACAGGAAATTAGAGCTGTCTCCCTTGACATTTCACGTGCCTTCGATACGGTCTGGCACCCTGCTCTGCTCACCAAACTCTCCTCCTTTGGTATCCATGGAAATCTCCACGCATGGCTGGCGGACTTCCTCTCTGGTCGTAGTCAACGTGTGGCCCTGAATGGGTTTCTCTCATCTCCTCTTCCTGTTCAGGCTGGAGTTCCCCAAGGTAGTGTTCTGGGCCCTGTGCTTTTTCTGGTCTTCATCAATGATCTCTCTGACTCTCTTGAAAATCCTCTCTATCTCTTTGCTGACGACTACTCTCTGTCGCTCCATTCCTCATCCCTCAGATCGGCAGTCTGCAGCCTCCTCACTCTCTGCAGACCTGGACAAAATCACAGACTGGGCAAACAAATGGAACATGTCTTTCAATCCTGATAAATCTCACACTCTTACGATGTCTCTCCGAAAAGACCGACTGGAAAACCCTCCCATCCACTTTCTGAATAATCCTCTCCAAAAAGTTCTGTCACTCAAGCTTTTGGGTCTCACTATTTGCCATGATCTTTCCTGGGAAAACCACATTTCAAATCTGGCCTCCAAAGCCAGTCGCCGACTGGGCATCCTCCGTCGTGCGAAGTCCTTCCTTGGCACACCTGAGCTCCTCACCACATACAAGGCTTTCATCCGCAGCTCTATGGAATACTGCTCTCCCCTCTGGTCTGGTGCTCCTGCCTCACACCTAGCTCGTCTTCACGCTGTTGAAACCAAAGCGTTCAGAATCATTGGAATCTCCCGCGATGAAGCTAACTCCAAGGGCCTTTCACTCACTCACCGCAGGCAGGTTGGTGGTCTTTCCGTCTTCTACCGACTCCTCTCTGGCCTTGCCCCCCCCAGCTCTCTCTGGGCTCTGTCCCCCAAATATTCCTACAGGTCGCACAAGATCTGCCTGCAACCTTCTTATGGTTAAACTGCCAAAATCAAGACTTTCTGCTCACCTTCACTCCTTCATTCCTCTTTTCTCCCGCCTCTGGAACAAACTCCCTCACTCTCTTCAATCCCACTCCACCCTCCAGGTCTTTAAAACAGCTGTTCACCACCATCTCTTATCCTCCCCCATCCAAAACCTTGATCTTTTCTACCCCCGCTAATTTCGGTCCCCCTTGTGTTTTATACCTCCCCCCCCCCCCCCCCCTTCCCATGCCTCCTGCCCCCAAGCCCTCTCCCTCCCACACTTCTCCCTGCTCTCAAATGTTGTGGTTGTGTGCTTCCCCTTCTCTCCCCATCTTGTCTTCCGCTCCCTCTTTTTGTATATTTTGTTTGTCTGGTTGATTTGTTTGTGAAATAAATGTTAGCTCTTTCACGAGCCTCGATTCAGTATACAAAAATAATAATAATAATAATAATAAAAAAAAAAAAAAATGTTATTAAAGAAACAATAAACTTTAAGGATTATTATAACTGTTTAACAACAAAGAAAGAAGAGTTTAGAAAGATTAATGGAATAAGAAGTTATAAACATAAATTATATTCAGAAGAGGTGAATAAGAAAGCATTGGGGGCTTTTGATGATAAGATGTTTATTTTAGAAAATGGAATTGATAGTCTCCCTTATGGTTATATAAGTATATAAGTGATAAGTTAAAAAGGGGGGTTAGGGATTTTAACGGGCTACCGCCGCCTTTTTACTATTATATAAATGATAGAACCAAGTACCAACCAGACTAAAGAGTGGAGGTGTAATCAACCTTGGTATATAAATGGTAAACATAACGAATGTGAAAAATATCAAATAGGTATAATTGAAAAGACAACTGGTAAAAAAATTTACAAAACAAATAAGAGAATTAATTTAAATACCAGTGAATTGGGTAAAAAAAATGGAAATATTTTTGAGTGGACGGAAAACTTTGATGGTTGTCAGGAAAATATATATACTTTTAATTTAAAAATGGTATGTGGCACTGGAGGCGCTCAAACAAGAACATTGAGGGAGGTTTACCATTTTATCTTAGCTCAGTTAAAATATCTTAATAAAGAACTAAACTCAAACATATACTTTGTTAATATATTAGATGGTGAAGAGAGTGGCAAGAGAATTAAATTATTTCCCACGCATAAACAAATATTTGTAGGATCAATGTTTGAGTGGTCTACTCGGGATCATTGATAGTAAGAGTACCATAAGACCAAGGGGGGATCATTGTTTGAGTGATCTAATGAACAACATTAAGGATAGGTGTCAAAAGGCTAAAAGGTTCGTAAAGAGGTGAGAGGAAAATTAACATGTAAGTGAATGGGTCGATGTTTGAGTGGGTCAAAGATAATCTGCCAGATGATATGTAGAAGAAGGATTATAGGTCTATAAGGGAAAACAAATATTTGTAGTGTTTGAGTGGTCTAATGAACAACATTAAGGATAGGTACTATAGACAAAAGGTTCATAAAGATTAGGGTGGGAGAAATAGAGGTGTTAATGGGCAATGAGGTTAAGAGGAAAATTAACATGTAAGTCAATGGGAAAATGAGAGTGTCCCAGAAGCAACATATACACAAAGAATTAAGTTAAGCACCCCCCCCGTTTTTTTTACAACCTCGCACATTACAAGTTTGTTGTCGTCAAAACAGTGTAATATACCCATGATATTGCTATATTTTCTGGAGAAGTGATATTATGGTCACATAAAAACATAACAATCATGCCGTTTTCAATATTTTATTCTGAATAATTTAAGGTGAAATTTTTTGGGAATTTTAGGCATATTTTCACCTCAATTTAAGTATGGAGCTATAGGTCCATCACGGACAGTGTGGATGACGTTTATGTTTTCTAACGTACAGTCATTGTTCTGAGAAGACCTCTAGCGATCTTTGCGTCAATAACGTGTGTAGGACCCACGTGATCGGATCACTGACTCAACCCTACGTCTCATAGACCCTGTAAGCCGTCGTATGCGTTGCTGTGGCAGGTTGTTCCATTCCCGACCATCCCCTGGCCTGCGTACAGTCCTGACCTGAACCCCCTCGAGCACGTTTGGGACATGTTGGGACGACAAATTGCGAAGATGGTCCCTCCAATAGCCAATCTGGATGAATTGGAACGTGCATTACATCGGGAATGGAACAACCTGCCACAGCAACGCATACGACGGCTTACAGGGTCTATGAGACGTAGGGTTGAGTCAGTGATCCGATCACGTGGGTCCTACACACGTTATTGACGCAAAGATCGCTAGAGGTCTTCTCAGAACAATGGCTGTACGTTAGAAAACATAAACGTCATCCACACTGTCCGTGATGGACCTATAGCTCCATACTTAAATTGAGGTGAAAATATGCCTAAAATTCCCAAAAAATTTCACCTTAAATTATTCAGAATAAAATATTGAAAACGGCATGATTGTTATGTTTTTATGTGACCATAATATCACTTCTCCAGAAAATATAGCAATATCATGGGTATATTACACTGTTTTGACGACAACAAACTTGTAATGTGCGAGGTTGTACAAAAACGGGGGGGGTGCTTAACTTAATTCTTTGTGTATATATACACTACTGTTGGATTAATTGCGTACTGCTGAAACAGGTATGGATTAATCAGGGGAACAATTTATAGAAATGTCAACTGGAGATGCTATCAATGTTTTAAACATGAAAACAAAATACTTCTACTCATTGATTGTCGAGAAAAAAAAAGAAAAAAAAAGATAGAACCTGATGTATTTAATCTTTGGCAACAACGATGAACAGTGGTACTAAAACACAGCGATGAGCTTTGGTACTAAAACACAACGATGAGCTTTGGTACTAAAACACAACGATGAGCTTTGGTACTAAAACACAACGATGAGCTTTGGTATTATAACGCATGCCAGAGCTCTTTTGCACGAGTTGAAATCTGAACTGATATTTTATTTGAACAGGAAACCAAACGAAAGAAATGACAGAAGCCAGGTAGAAAGATTGTTTGACATCCTACGGTACAGAGTTCGATTTCATTTGTCTGTACATTTATGTTTTGTCATGTGATTATCATATGATGAAACAATAAAGTCCCTCGAATGAGGCAAAGAAAAAAAATTAAAATGAATGGCCACTGGACATTTTCTGTGTTGGAGTATGCCTACCTGACACCCGGAACACCCTTCCCCTCCCCCCCCCCCCCCACCCTCCCCAACTCCAAAATACAGAACTAGATCTGAGCTCATGAGTTACCAATCCCGATGAAAGTGACTGAAAAATGTTCAGCATAATATGGTACTGTGTAGCCCATATGAATGACCACAAGCAGATGTCAGCCAGTCATTCAAACAAATTTCAAATTCTCTGGAGTGGTCTCCTATCAGTAATCCCAGTCTTCCTTCTGTGATTCTGAGTCTTCACTCCATGCTTCGCCATCTGAATCTCTCAATAATCCATCAATACTTTCTACTTCCAACTCCGACTCGCTGTCACCTACGACCTCCATGTCATCTGCGTTGTTTCTGCCATTTGCAAACAAACTGCCTGGTATGTCTGGCCCTTTGTTGGCTTCAGAATGTTGTCATTCACAGACCATCCACAGTCGGTTGGTGACAAACCGTCCCCAGGAGATGCTGTCACGGCATGTGTCCACAATGCTGTTACATACTGCGTTCGTCGAATCTTCATGTCAAGGGTCCGACGAGAAGGTGGCAGCAGGGCACAGCCGATCTGTTTGATGTTTGCCAGTGGATTCTCCTGAGAGTCAATGAAAGGAATGATTCGAGCTGTTGTAAGGTATTCTGATTTTATAATGATAATCATATTCTCAGTTTCTCGTGCCTTAATTACCTGATCAACTTTGCCAGTCATTTGCATCAGTTTGTTGTATCATGCTTCATTGACATCTCGAGTCTTGCTTTGTCCGTACATGCGGCAGACAAACTCTGATGCGACATCCGGATCAACACAACCATCCACCTCACCCATACTGATGAAGATGTTGACGTAGCAGCCAGTTTTGTCCTTCTCTACGAGATCGCGGGGTTTACTTTTGCCTTTCCTGAAAAATCAAGTACAAATTCCAAATGTAACCATTCAACCACTGCTCCAATGATCTATAAGCTTGCTCTTGTCGAGGTTTGCAGATACTGCTCGCTTATGGATGGTTACTTGCTCGCTCTTTTTTTTGGTGAAGTTCAGTGAAACTTCCAGTGTTTCACTGAACTTCCGATATAATTTCCGCCTATATAATTTCACCCCTGTCTGTCTGTCTGTTTGTCCGTTTGTTTATGAACAAAATATCTCAAAAGGTTGTGGACGGATTCTGACGAAATTTGGCAGAGATGTAACGTATGTGACAAGGACGAAAAGAACCACCTTTAGAGGCCATTTTCCCCCACAGAGCAGGGGTTGGCCTGTAACGTATGTGACAAGGACGAAATAATTAGATTTTGGTGAAGATCTGGATTCGGATCCGGCTACTAGAATTTTAAAAGTGATTCTTCACCATTGGGAGATAGGGCCAAAAACGAGACACAGCAGGATATCTGAAAAAGTTATGAACGGATTTGGACGAAACTTGCTGGACCGGTTGTGATTCTTCTCCATTGAGTGATATGGCCAACCAGGTGGAGGTATGCTCTCTACTGAGTGCCGTGCTAGTTTCGTTTGCATCATCTTTTGATTGTGCTTTCGATGATGACCGCTCTACATACTTCACCCAGCATGGCAGATGGTATTTGAAGTCATAAGCATGCTTGAGTTGTGAATCTGCATTAATGCTGCCGACCTGGTGCAACTGTTTTGTTTCACTTCCTTGACAGAAAAAACACCTTTCTTTATTGAATGAAATAGATGATGAACTATGGTAATGACAGTCACTGGATTATATGTTGGTACAAGAAGCAGACAATCTGGGGAGGTTGATGGGCGACCTTTTTTAGGTGGTTTGGGAGCTTTTCCAATGGGGAGAGTCTTTTTATATCCAGTCTTTAAAACGGTCTATGTTGGTCAGGTTGGTTGTCTGTTTGCACATAAGATCCTCCTTAGAAATTATTTCAAGTCTTTCGCTTGAAGGAATAGTCAGTGTTTCCACACATAGCTCATTCTCTTGTGCAATTCATGAATAGTTCATGGGAGTCCATCTTTGGCTTCATTACCAATGTTTCACCTGTACTTTGAAATTTTAGGCAACGAGTGAAGTCTGTCTCAATGTGCAGACGTTTTGTGTCCGGTCAAGCAGAGTCAGACTGACTTGTGGACTCTGCCATAATTACAAGTTCATTACTAGAAAGCATCTGAAAATGCAAAGTCCGTCTGCGTCAGTTTTTATTCAGACGACTTCTTCTTCTTCTTATGTATGCTCAAAATAACGAAGTCAGTTTAAAAAAGACAAAATGAAAATTGATGATTTTATGCAGCCGTGACCTTTGACCTATTCATCAAATAAACATAATCTGACTCCTACCTATTGATCAGTGAAACAATTCAGTTACATGATATGCAAATTCTTAAAATTACAGGTTAATTGGCTGAAAATTGGTGAGTTTACGCAAGCTCACCAATTTTCTAAACGTTTGACATTTTGATCTAAAAATAAATAAATTACATACCATATAAAGGGGCACCGAGCGCTTTCATTTGATGTGCTACATGCCCAGGTTTACCCTGAAATAAAAAAGTTGAAAACATTTACAAGACTATCTCGCTTTTTAGGGGGTGTCACAAATGACCTGAAGAAAAACACTGAAATTGCTAAGGAAAAAAATGACACCATAATCCGATAATAAAAAAATTCCGAATCAGGACATATTCCTCTACAAAATCAAGCATGGTGTTAAGAATTAACATGCACATCGCACAGGACCTCATTTTGCTACATAAGACCCAACACTAGTTGCTGGCGGATCGATTGCGTCCTGCAGATGCCCAAGTCTAACGGCAGGACTGGCCAGCCCGTTCGTGAAAGACTTGAGCCAAAACTTCCCCTTGGCCAACCCCACAAAAACGTGGGAATAATTATGGCTGTTAACACGAAAAAAAAAACATGACTTGCTATATATAGTTCAGCAAAATTTGGTTCATTTTTCAAGGTGTCCCTTTATTGCCCTTTCCTCCCATAATGTTAAGAAGTTATATAATCCTTAACGTGGCTTGGCAAATTCGGTTTTACAAACTTTTTGATCATGCCTAAGAAGTTTATGTTTTCGTGTCGTGTCGTTATTCTTCATTTTCAACTTTTGCAGTTCCAGGTGGGCGTGCATCCTGTGGTTTGGATACCGTTCATTAAGTTTTGGTTTGAATTAAGAACAGTTTTGATGCATTGATGAATGTGTGTTTATTTACTTCCCCCCTTTGCTCCAGAAGTTTTGCGTTGGTATGCCGGACCCCGGTAAGTTCTCTCGGTCCGAGCGCAAACACTGCAAGTCAAATCGCCACCCGTGCGGAGACTCTTTGCTTCATGCAATAAATCCAATGAGCCGCCTTTGGGATGGGAACGCTGTTTTGGGCGCGAGCGTTTTGTGGAACACAGGGAGGATTAGTCGGGGCTTTGTCGGGCCCTATCATTTGCACAAAAAGAAGAAACAACGGGCGCTGCTCACGCAGCATGCCGCCTGGGTGGCCGAGAAAGGTTGGAGCTTGGGTGGTCTGCTTGGTTTTTGGGCTTCTGCATACTCACCCCCCTTCTGCCCCCGACCCCCACACACAGTGACACACATACACCGTCATGTGTCCTCATACACCCTACATCCACATTTCCACTTTCCGTATTATTTCCCAAACTATTTTTCCAAGCATTAAAAACTCACTAACACGTCACCGATACTTCGAATAAAGAAATAACTATCAAAATCCATTACAGTTAATCTTTTATCAACACATTGGCTTCCTCGGTTTGAATCTCATGTAATGCTGAGCAAATCGTGCACTATGTTCATTACTCCTTGAATCCCCAGAAACCGTTCTCATCTATCTATAATTCCAGCAATCTCTGTGTGTATGTCTGTGTGTCTGTGTGTCTGTGTGTCTGTGTGTCTGTGTGTTTGTCTGTGACCGCTGTTTCTCGACAACCACGGGTCCGATATACTTGAAACTTGCCAGGTATATTGCTGGGGACCCGAGGATGTGCCTTTTCAAGGTTTGTAATTAATCGGACAAGTACCTACCGAGCTATGTCCAAAAAACGCTTCAACCAATCAGAGAGCAGCGAGCTATCACGTGTGCCGAACCGTTAATGCAATGCAAGCGTTAATGCGTTAATGCAAGGCTTTTCTTTTTTTCCCTCTTCTCTTTCTACTTTTCCTTGCGATTAAATTGCAAACAGCCAAAATACGTTGGCGCTAATTGAATAATTGGCCATTAACACTAAAATAATCGTAACTGCGATATGCCAACTTCCGGACAGTGCAGCCTTCCATGTTGTTGTTGTTTGCAGCAGCTGTTTGCAGCAAGGCAAGGCTTTTCTTTTTTTCCCTCTTCTCTTTCTACTTTTCCTTGCGATTAAATTGCAAAAAGCCAAAATACGTTGGCGATAATTGAATAAATGGGCATTAATAGATAGATAGATAGATATGCGATATGCGAACTTCCGGACAGTGTGCGCGTTACGAGCTGACCGCCATTACGGTACGTAATTCGATTTCTTATGCGCATTATTTCTCCCAATTCAGTCAGAGCGAAGGGCGGAAGCGAAGAGCGTTGTTATTTTTTGTTTACGGGCGTACGGGCGGGGTAGAGCGTACGGGTAGCGTTTTTTTTTTTTTTGGGCAAGGAACGGGCACCCACGTACGGGCAATGCCCTAGTCTATCTATAATTCCAGTAATCTCTGTACGTTTGTACGTTTGTACGTTTGTCTGTCTGTGACCGCTGTTTCTCGACAACCACGGGTCCGATATACTTTTAACTTGCCAGGTATATTGCTGGGGACCCGAGGATGTGCCTTTTCAAGGTTTCATATTAATCGGACAATTACTTACCGAGCTATGTCCAAAAAACGATTCAACCAATCAGAGAGCAGCGAACGATCGCGTGTGCCGGCGTTGCGAATGGACCAAACCATTCCATGTAAATAGAGGGGGGGGTTCTGTGGTCGTTGCGAATGGACGAAACCATTTCATGTAAATAGAGGGGGGGGGGATTGTCACTGTACTCGCAAGCCGTTCGCCGTTCGCTTTGGCGTTGCGAATGGACCAAACCATTTCATGTAAATAGAGGGGGGGGGATATAATTTTAGATAGATATATAGTACGGGCATATATATAGTACGGGCATGCCCTAGTCTATCTAAATGCATCTAGGTACGAGTGTATCAAAGGCGCAAGGCACCCCTCCCTTTATATGGGATTGTTTCACTCGAAAGGGGTGCCCTACATCTGGCAAATGAAATACATTTACTTCTTCATGCAGCTGTGCGAATCAAATTTGTGCCCCTTTATATGAACTTTTCTAGAGCATTCCTTGGTTCCTCCTAAGAACACAAGGGTGGTCCAGCATGCACACAAGGTTTTTTGAATGTCCCTTCTTTTCTATTGTGTGGCATTTTCTACAAGCTATGGAAATGTCCCTTCTTTTCTCTACTTTGCCACATGGCACATACCATATAAAGGGACCTTTTCTATGCCCCAGGCATTTTTCCTAAGTATATATACGGGGTGGCCAAAAATACCTGGTAAACGTCTTTCAAGAGAAAATGAGAATATTAGAAAATGAGAATGAGAAAATGAGAATACAAAACTACAATTTCACGAGGTTACATCAGTGACCTCTGTTTTTGAAAACAATGCCTTTTAAGTCTCCACAATTTTTGTATATCTAGTTACATGCACGGAATGATGGTACACCACACAGTGGTGTGTTCACTGTGTAAAGGTCATTGGTGGAACTCACTACTCAGGATTTACTTCTGCCCAAATCTGGGTGTTCTGCTTGTTGACCTAACCTGATCAGATCTAGAAAAGACCTTCATCTGACATGATTATTCTTGTAATAAACCTGCCATCCTCTCGCTCATCTGAAGAAATGTTTCATGGAGTTCCATCCTGCTTCATTTATCAACATCACCAAGTTTGTGAACCTCTTGTCGAACGATGTGGACTACGTGGAACAGCTACATGCACATCTGCAATATTGTTAGGCGTACGGACGCTTCTGGGTCTTCCTGGAGGAGGCAAACCTTGTGCACCAATAGTTCCATGAAACGTTTTGGCATATTCGAGTGTTATGTTCCTGGACGGACATTTTCTAACATTGTAAATTCATTTGAACTCTCTTTGAACCTGGATTATTGAACTGGACTTGAAGTCGAGTTCCAGGATTCTTGCTCTTTCAATATTTGAAACTTCTCCACGTTAGTAAATTTTACATGAGTCCTTTATAATCTGCAATAGAAAAAAAGAAGATAGTTAACATTGCTGAGGATTTTACTTGAACTTAAAATGTGTCGGTTATTTCTTGGCCACCCTGTACATGTATACCAGGAGGTACCCGTGGAAATTCCATGTAATGTAGAATGTGATTTCAAGTCCTCAACCCTTCCCACTTCCCATGTCCCTAACCCCAAGCCCTCAACTCCCCCCACCCCCTTCCATGTCCTCAACCCCAATTCCTCAATCACCCTAACAACCAGTGGCGGATTACCTGCAGAGCAGGGGTTGGCCTTTTTCAGGCACCGTGGTCCCCTTTTTGAAGCAATGTTTTACCACTGGATGCCTTTCCTGCCACCAACCCTGTTAGTCGCCTCTTGCGACACACAGGGAATTACCAGTGAACTGGTACTCAATTTGCCCACCTCAGAAGGATGACAGGCTGAGTCAACCCCCTGGCGTTAATTCAGCGATAGACCGGGATTCAAATCTAGGATCCCAAGGCGGCACCTTAACCGCTAAGCCAACACCAGGCTTATGATAGCCTACTGTGTGAGAACATAAAAGATATGATATATATCATACCATAAAAGAATGTGTAAAGGTCATGTCCGCAACCATAAATGATGTGTAACGTGGCTTGGCTTTGGCCTTAATCGGTGCGCTCGCTCCATCCACCCCAAGGCTTGGCTCCTCGCTTAACCCACAAAAATGAGTACGTCATCTCTCGAGCCTCGATCTCTGCGCCACGAAACACCCCAGGATAAGTACCAATGCCAACCCCTCATGCAGAGCCAAAAGCCAGTGAGCCAAGAGAGCCAGGGGAGAGCGCGAGCTTTCACCCGCATCGCTTTTATAATCCCCTTGCGATGGTGGAGCCTGAAAGTGGATCTTGAAAGTTCTTGGGTGGATCGTAAGAAATGTATGGATCTCGAATGTAACTAAGCCTGCTGATTGGCGCATTTCCATTTAGCCCCGCCCACGCTAGTCCTTTGCAGCCAATTATCATCAGAAGGCACATCTGCTTCACCACAGAACAGAATGGAGCTCTCCTCAATTAACGTAGGCTTGTGGACATGTTACAGGCATGGGGCGATTTCTAGTAGCTCTTAATGACTCATATGGGGCGAACAACACACTATGTTATCCACAGGACGGTGAGGGGTGTAGATAGGGTAGAAAGAAGGTGAGCAGTTCTGTGTGGTTGAGACGACGTTGTGGTTAGGGAGTTGTGGCGTTTTGGAGTCTTGGAGCAATGAACTGCGTGTATAATGAACTTAATGCAATGTAATTGGACGTGAAATTAAAACCAAAGTGTAAATAAAATTGCGTATGAACTGTTGTTAAATGTTGTGTACTTATCGGGTCGTGTAAAAGAAGCTTATGGGGAAATAAAATAATGTGGTCGTTTGATTCTAGCGTGCGATTCAGAGCGCCCGCCTTACACAGCTCGTCCAGACTATAAAGAATTTACAATTACCCCTAAGAAAGGAGGGGGGGGGGGAACCTGTCTACCCTTCACCAACGCATTTTATTACATTCTAACCCACTACTAAACATTATGTTACTGTTATGTTCAAACAACACAGTGTAAAACAAACTTTACTTTAGGGTGTATAAAATGTAAAATAAAAGAGGGGATTTGCTTAAGGACATCCTTAAGTTGAGGATATTTGCATATATGAATATTCCTTAGGTTTTTTCCTTAAAATCTTCCTTAAAGTTGAGGGAGCACCCCCCTGTCCTTAACTACGAACCTTTGAGTTTCCAAAAGGCGATCTTCCTGGAAATTGGTCACGAAGAGGATGATTATCGCAGCGTGATGTCAGAGGCTGATCGAAGAATGATCTGGTTGTAAAAACATTCCCTTATCCATAACACATGAAGTGCTGGATTTACTGGTGATTTTATTTTCCATCCTCACTGGCGCCTTTCCCTATGCTCTTGTTCTGGTTCTAATTTTCCCTCTGCTTTTCATTTCTGTCTCCATGATCTCTCCTATCTCCTGTGCCATATTTGCTAAATTCCCACCTATGGCTGTCAGTCCAGCCTTCAGCTCTGTGTCCAGCACATCCGCATGTCCCATGCTGTTTGTCCCATACACCACATACGAAAATGTCCCATACATGTCCCATACACCCTTGCCATGTCAGCCTGCATCAGCCTGACCTTGTCAGCCTTCATGTCCCTTTTTAGCTCGCCTTGGGCCACACTCATCTTGTTTCAGCTTGTCTAGACCCTTTGCCATGTCAGTCTGACCGCTTGCCATGTCAGCTTGCTTTCTTTCAAACATGGCCATCATGGCCGCAGATTGCTGGTTGAGGTCTCGCCTGTCTCCCTGCTGCTGCGATAAAACCGCCCTGATGCTTCTGGGTGTTTCTGTGTTTGCTGAGGGGTATATATGGGGCTACCGGGTAGGGGAGATGACTTCACCACACCCTCTAGTGGTCCTTCCCCCTCTATGTCCAAATGAGTCACTGTGGTGTCGAGCCGAGCCAGCTTTGCCCCTCCTGGTTCTGCTCGTTCTGGCTTAATGTTGTGGTAGTTAGTTATAAGAAAAATCTTAACACATGGCTCTACAATTTTACTTCATCGCACCTTGGGTTTGAATGCTGACCCCAATGTTATAGGTGTCAGTGAGTGTCGTTGAAGGTTGGCAGCTTGAGTCCCGCTACTGATCAACAATGTTACAGTGATCGAGGAGGGTCAGGGTTTGTATCCCATTCCTGACAACCAATGTTATAGCCATGCAACCAATCTGGGAATGACCGAATTACGTGGGCCATCAACCAGCCGTTTGGCGATGTTGATGATGGCGACGATAAAGACAAGTTGATGGAGATGATTGTGATGATGATGTTGGGAGGTTTGAGGAGGTTATTGTATTGACGGCCCATGTGAATTAGATAAATAAAGGTGGAAAATAGTTTGCCAACCCGCTATTATTCAAGCGCATTGACCGCAATGCGCAAAACCTTCCCTCCGCAAAACCACGATCCGCAAAAATTAATTCATCACGATAGAGCCAATCCGTGAATGGGGAACCCCGCGAATGGCAAGGCCCTTCTGTATTTGGCAGTTGGTGAACTGATCACGATAACCTCATTTCTCCAGTGGACAAACCCCTTGTTTGAATGTGAGTATTTAGCCGGGCAATGGCAGTGGAGGAACACATTGTTTCAGTAGGCTAGGTAGGCCCACATTAAAAGCAGGGAACTGCGTTTTGAATCTAGACTCTCATCTAGCCATGGGAATGTATGTACAAAACCTGCTCCATTAACGATGCCACTTGTGCCCGCAAATACTCTTTCATTGAAAAATTGTTCATCCTGAGGCAAGCAGCCCTGTGACCGGATCCCGCCGCAAACAGCTTGCACTGTGGAGACACGTAACACAAACACACAAACACAGACACAGACACGGACACATATACACAGACACATATATATATATATATATATATATACACACACACACACACACACACACACGCGGATAGCCACAACTGTGCGGTCATCTTAGTGCTGAAACTGGCATCATTCCTAGCTGGCTTCTGCTTAAGCTAACTGTCCCACAGTGTTTTGCCGGAAAGCATGTTGGGATGTGCTGAGAAAAATATAGCTGCTCGCACAGATTTGTCATGATGAAAAGCACGGGTTGTACTTCCTTTCAAAATATCAGCTGCCAATGGGACTGGCTCCCACTGACTGTGCTCAGTTCCCTAGTACACACAAGCACACATAGCTGTGCAGCTTCCCCAGGGCTCACCCTGTCTCACTTTGGGCTATACTTCTTGGGCACATGCTCTCAGCCATTCCAGTAGAAAGCGCAGGCCTGGTGGTGTTGCCGCTCAGTGCTCCCTCTGGCTTGCGCCTCATGATTTCTCACTCTTAGTCATGCGTCGTGTCCCGTGACGCACACCAGTCAGTACTCATGGGGCTACCATGGTAAGTCTCTTTGTACCGACACCAGACAAAGTGACGCGATGGTAAACGCACCTGCTCTGAGTCTGGGAGGTCGGTGGTTTGAAGCTGAGCTGAGTCATACCAAAGACTGAAAAATGAATGGTACTTGCTGCTTCCTTGCTTGACTCTTCCCGCTACTTGTAAATTGATAGTGCACAGAAAAAAAACAACCATATGTTGGCAAACATAGGGTATGCTTGATGAGCCTAATTGCCTCCTCCAGTGTTTGCCTCCATAAAAGGTTCTTTGGAAGGGTACTCATATTATTCAACCCAACTCTTGCCCTGGCCCCTGACAGACTTCACTCGTTTGGAATCCCTGCTTTATGTGGTTACTGCTAACATAGCCTGCTTTACCTGTCACCCCAGAAGTCAAATATTAACTACTTCTCCCGATAACCTTTCACCCTGTCCCAGCTTTATCACTGGTCTTGCCTTTTTACTTCTCCTTCTCGCCCAGTGGATTGCCACAGCATCTCTAATGCGACACTGCCAACATCCACCTATACTGTCACCAACCTCAGCACTCGTGTTTGCCGCTAGCCATCCCCGTATAGTTCCATATTGGGGATGGTCATTGACTTCATCCCTACAGAAAAAAGAGAGCAACAACGGATCAAATAAAGTACACCTGGAGATGAAATGGATTTCTAAAAAAGTCAAAAAACATTTTATAAATCTAGATTACTGACTTGAAAACTAGTTATATAGAATCCTTAATTTTACATTATTATCTTCGCCATGACTGTGATTGAAGGATAACGGGCTTTATAAAGACTAGGGCGTGCCCGTACGTGGGTGCAAAAAAACATGCGTGCAAACAACAACAACAAAAAAAAACTTTGAAACCACGTGGCAGTAACGACCACAGAACCCCCCCCCCCCTCTATTTACATGAAATGGTTTGGTCCATTCGCAAAGCCAAAGCGAACGGCTTGCGAGTACGGTAGAACCCCCCCCCTCTATTTACATGAAATGGTTTGGTCCATTCGCAAAGCCAAAGCGAACGGCGAACGGCTAAATCGCCATAGCTCGGTAACTACTTCTCCGATTAATATGAAACCTTGAAAAGGCACATCCTCAGGTCCCCAGCAATATACCTGGCAAGTTTCAAGTATATCGGACCCGTGGTTGTCGAGAAACAGCGGTCACAGACAAACAAACACACAGACACACACACAGACACACACACAGAGATTACTGGAATTATAGATAGATAACGTGCCACTATGGTTAAATATGCCAATAGTACTATATGCATATATAATATTATGTAAAGCTCATTCTGACAACTCACTTACTGACTGATATTAATGTTCGGTACCTTCTGGATGATGTAAAAAGCTGAAATTTGGCATGCCAACAGACATTGAAGCCGAAACACTGGGAAAAATCACAGAACCGTCGGAAAGCTTCCTTACATGAAAATTTACATAAAAACATCGTAAAAGCATCCACTAAAAAAACAAAAAAAGTTCAATTGATATCTGGCATTTGAAAATTGTAATTAATATAACTTTAAACTGTGAAATAAAAACCTAAATTGATATCTAGCAGGAGGTTGATGATGCTTGCTTTTAATAATAAAGCATCTATTTATTATGTACCTACATATGAAGCACAGTTTGTTATTGCTTACAATGTGTAAGCATACCTCACTAGTTTATTTATACACATCATATCCAAAAGCCAAAGTTCCTGCCTCTTCTATTCTCAATTCTCAGCTGTTTTGTTTCCTTAACTTACCTTCCCTTTACTCCTTTTGCCCTTCTCGCACTTCTCTCAAATATTTGGCCTCTTCTATTCTCTTGTCAATTCTCTTCATAATTTCCCTTCTTTCACTCTTTCCTCTTTTCTTACCTTCTTAGATTTTACTTGTAAATTGCAATTGCTTATTTTGCTGCCTTTCTAAGCCTCCCCTCCCCTCCCCTCCCCCCTCTCCCTCCACACCATCCTCTCCCTCCTCCATCCTCCCCTCCCCCCTTCCTCCTCCCTTCCCCCTCCACCCTACCCCTCCCTTCCCCCCATACCCTCCCCCCTCCCCCTCCCCCTCCCTCTCCCCCTCCCCCCTCCCACCCCTCTCCCCTCCCATCCCTCCCCCTCCCCCTCCCCCCTCTCCTCCCCTCCCCCCTCCCCCTCCCCTCCCCTCCCCTCCTCTTCTCCCCTCCCCCCTCCCCCCCCTCCCCTCCTCTTCTCCCCTCCCCCCCTCTCCTCCCCTCCCCCCCGTTCCCCTCCCCTCCCCTCCCCCGCCCGGCAATGCCGGGTACTTCTGCTAGTAGCCTATAGAATAGGTGGAAGCTTTTACCTGTTGTAGGATGGGTTCTACAATTAGTGCCCCCAATTTTTAATGGTGACCCAGAGTTTCTTAGATTCCTAGGATTACTAAACCTACATTTAGGTTTTGGTTTTTTTTCTTCCTGCCCTCCCAATTTCCGAACTGTATCAATTTCCGAGCTGTATCTCGGAGCCAGCTGGCATTTTCGGAATGAAATTTTGCATTAATAATATGAATAGAAGGAATGCGGGGTTGACAATTTTTTTTTGACCTTAACCTAATTTTAAGGTCATGATCTAATTATAGACATTTTACCATATTTCACCATAACTCGACTAAGGCTTGTCCGATCGGAAAGAAATTGCCCTCCCTAGAGTAAGGCGCATTTATGGTTAATTTACATCATACCCATATGGGTTAAACGTCAAGGTCTTGCACCCCTAGGAGTATTAAACGACCATTTAGGTTTTTCTCCATTTTTTCTGCCAATGTCCGAGCTGTATCGCAGATCTGGCTAGGACTTTTGGAATAAAAATTTAACATTTGTCACCATAACGTGATTAAGGTTCGTCCTAACATTTACCTAAAGCAAGACACATTTACGCTTGGTTTATGTCAATCCCCTACGAGTTCAAGGTCAAGGTCAAATGGTGGTCTGAAAAATATAACGCGTTTTTTTATCATTGCCCAATTTTGCCAATGCGGAATCTTGATCTTGATCTTCGAAGATGTACCTGCACTGAAGTTGTGCACCTGATATTTTATTAGTGTCCTTGACATACTTTTTTTTTTTTTTACTTCCTCCACAAAAGGTGTGCTGAGGTTATGTTTTCACTCCTGTCTGTTTGTCCATCTTTCTGTACTCTGTCTATGTCTGTCTGTATATGTGTGAGCAGGATATTTCAAAATGTTATGGATGGATTCAGACCTAATTAACCGAATTAACAAAAAATTAATGACCCAATTAACAAAAGACACCTTTTTGATCATAACTTGAATAATTTTTCTCTGATTTTCATGTGTTGAGTTTTATGGATAGATTGTAGAAGCAGACATATTTTATTCATTTACACTCTAGCCTTACTTGTTGAAGGTCAAGGTCATATGATGGTCCAAAAGAAATATGGCCATTATTGGATCCGTGGACCAAGGGTAAGTCGCTTTGTCATCATAGATATCTAGTCCCCTTTCTTTTCTCTTTTGTTTTATTTTCCTCCACCTATTGTTACATTGTAATTTTATGCTTCAAAATTTCAATCCATAATTTGTACCTCGAGTTTATTTTTGTTTGTTAATTACACTGTTATGAACATCCTCTTGACAAATCGTGCATGAGCATCAAATGTACCAAACATGTCTGCATCACTGTTGAGGACTTCAAGTCATGCATGCCACTCTTTCACTGGTCTTTGTGCGACCATTGCATACATCATCTTTTGAGTGGTGATCAACGGTCCATCCCTTCGTAGATAATTTATACTCCCCATCTTATATTTTTCATCAGAATTGTTACCCTGTGCTCGCTAAGCGAAAAGGAGTGTTAAGTGATCGGGTGCATGCGGATGTGTGGCGTACGTGCGTGTCTGCATTTTTCAATTTTTTTAATTTTTGCAACCGTTGGTCCGAATGACATGAAATGTTTACCATAGGAGCGCCTCCTTCTGTATAAGTTTTAAATGATAATTATGACGTCATATGTCACGTGGTACCGGCGCCATCTTGGAAAGACCAAAAAACGTTCCAACTCTATGTCTCTGAAACTGCTCCATGGAAGAAATTTAAACGTGGCTCATTGTAAAGAACTCCACATAGGGCATAAAATGTTGTTAACGATTAAATCATTGGTGCCTTAATTATGACGTCATAATTCGACAGGGACAATGCTTAGTCTGATCAGTTTGAAATTTCTTGAGATTTCTACGCAACAATTATATTAGAGAATGTAAATTTATGATGTCATTGCTCACGTGATCGGGCAGCCATATTTGATGAAATTTTTAAAACCAGCAAAAACAGAAGCGTTGGCTCGCACCAAGTTGACTGCGGTAAGTATACTCTATAAATACCATCTAGTTTAACCTTATCTAATACAATACATCTTCTTATGAAGACTTATAAACCAAGGTAAGTAAAAGGTCTTTGATCTTACATAATACCTTTTTCAGAAATGTATTATTTTATATTTTAATGTATGGTTGCCTTAATTTCCTCCATAACATCATATCTTGCCCTTTCAATATATAATCTTTTCGGCTCACATCTCGAAAGGACATGCAGATTGAGATCCAGGTGAGCAAAAAATAGAAGTAAGCACTTGATGTGTGTGCACATGGTCTTGTGTTTATGGACGATCTGAGCTGTTTAAGCATTTGGGCTTCCTTTCTTAAGCTCTTTCCTTTCAAAGTGTTTCTATAGTCTTGTCATTTCAGCTGTGCTGTCCACTGTGTTTGTTCAAAATGTAATCATTGCAGAGAGGAAAGCGAGCTCTGAAGTATCTGTGTTTAGTTCTTCTCCGTGTCCAGAGCCAGAGAAAAATAAAGCATCTGAATGACTTAACGGCCTGGGATAGGGAGGAAAGGAAGTTTCATTGTGGATTTCGACAGTTGGAAACAGAATTGTGGCCATAATCTTTCCTACAAGAAGTAGTCATCATAAAAACTTCACATAGTAGGTGAACACACACACACACACACACACACGCGCACACACACAGACACACACACACACCGGAGGTGGATACTTTGAGTCCTGGGAGGGCACCGTTCCACCTTCTGAAACCCGCATATGGAGATAACGACCAACGACACACACAAACGGCTCTCTTATATTGTATCCGCAAGCAATATTAATTTTTCTGTGCGAGTCCTGACCCAATAGTTTCGTTTTGTTCAAAAGACTTTAATAAGAGAAGTATGGATATAAAGAGAGAAGTGTTTCTCTGCACAGATGATGTTATACTCCGAGACGCAAGGTAAACATCCCATTTGGGCAGTATAGTGTTAGGATGACAATTAATTGGATTGTATGGGTGAAACGCAGGTCTTGTGATTATAAAAGGGATTTGGGTCTTAAAATGAGATTTATTACCTAAGTCATCGAAGGTGGGTAGAGGTTATGTTTTCACCCAGTCTGTCTGTTTGTGCACAGGTTATCTCAAAAGGTTGTGGACAAGTTATGCCAAAACTAGGTGGTTGTGTTGGTTAGGTGAGAAGAACAAGCCGGTTAGATTTTAGTTCAGGTCTGAATCCAGATCCGACCTATCAGTGGGATACAACACATACACTGTGCAGCCTGGCGGAGGTGTGCGCTCTACAGAGTGCCATTCTCGTTTTGATTGCAATAATGGGGGTATTACACAAAAGAGAAGTAAATTAAGAGTTGAATTGAATGTGGTATGGATAAAACTCAACAATGATGGGTGAAATGGACTCCTTCTGCATTTACTTCCTTTTTCAACAGTCCAAGGTTCACAGAGGAGCTTGTACTTCTGTCACGCAAAGTACAGGGTGGCCCAAGATAAAGATGCCCCATGATGTGATTCGCTGCATATTGGAGCCGTAAATCTCAAGTTTAAACCATATGAATGTTGTGTTAAGGGGCTATTGTTAGTAGAGCACCCACTTCCACTTTCCATTGTTTAGCTTGTTTAGGATTCCACTCAATATGCATTTGAATATACTTAAGATAGTGTGAATTTTATTATACCTCGGCCGACGAAGTTGCCGGAGGCATTATGTTTTCAGGTTGTCCGTCCGTCCGTCCGTGTCCGTGATAGGTTTTCATTACCACGATAACTTGAGAGAGGCTAAAGGGATCTGATTAAGCAACCATATGTATAAGGCAATGATGTAAAGATTAAGCAACCATATGTGTGGCAAAATTGCATGCTCAGTCAGGGTCGCCCAGACAGCAGAGCACTGCTACGGTTTTTTTTCAATTTTTTTTTCATTTAATTATTTAATCCTGTTCATTAATGTAATATGTTTATATATATATTATATATATATATATATATATATATATATATATATATATATTGTTGCGGATCCGGGGGTCGGCACTCCCCTTACCAAGGGGGGGGGGGGGGGTTAATCCCCTTGTCTTTTACACTTGCCGATTTCCCCCAGTCCTGGAAATTACACGCTCCTTTGCAGGGTGAGATTGGCCAGGGTGATTGGTCAATGGGTTCCCAGATACCTTTGCCAATCCCTCCGCAAAGCAGGGATATAATTCCCTGCTCGGACCCGGACAAGATGGAAATTGCCGAGTGGTTTTAGCAATCTGAGGTCCGAGCCGTTAGCAAACACTAACCCGATCCTGAGCGTTGGCCAAATCGTGCCACGTATATTCAATTGGGGACAGGACGAAAGCGATCGGATGAGAAGAAATCAGATGGGTGAAGGAAGAACAAATATGATTTATTATACAATACTCATGAGGAAACGAAAGGGCAAGAATATACAGAAGAAGGAAATAGAAGACACGGGGCAATCCTTATCCACTCTTAATTATCACGCCCAGGACAATACAGACAGACTTACACGGGAGTTGGCAATGGTAGGATGGAAGGAGAAGGGTCCAAGCAGATGGTAGGCGTCGAGGTTCGGGCAGGTGGTTCAGCGGTGAGGTCCGGCTCCAGGGTCACGCTCCACTCCGGTCCATGTTTCACCCTGGGTCCACGCTTCGGTTCGCGGCGAAACCCGGCAGGCAGCGTGATTAATATTGTCGCGGTAGCGGGCCGACCCTCTCTCTCTCTCTTCGACTTGCCTCTGGTGGCTCGACCCTCTCACTCTCCTTCGGTCCGACGACCAACTCCCAACCAACTGTCGAAGTAGTCCCACGCGGCCGCTTATATTGGCCGATCACGTATTAAGCCGCCTGGTTTTTGGAAACGCCCACAGGTGAGCTGGCCTCGGCCCTGATTGGGCGCGAGCGCTCACCGGTCCGCCCCTTGATGGTGCATTGAGGGGCCACGCCTTCGTTCCTGGCGCTTGGGTAACTCCTCCCCCTTCTTCTCCAACTCTGCCACGTGGCTTATGGCGTCTTTAGACGGGCGCTGCGGCTGGCAGGGACGCGCCATATAATTTGGAGAGGGTAAAGCCGAAAAATGAATAGGATGGGAATTTGAGAAGGGAGCTAGGTTATTTGATTAATGCAACGCAGAGTCAAACTATTGGGAACAGATCCTTACCTGAAACACATACTAATGAAATAACTAAAGAAGATCCTATTGTGTTCTACGTGTTGCTCGTGGCCTATCTCGGGTGCTCTCGTTTAACATTAGAAAATGGGGATATTTACAGGGGATTATTATAAAGGATTATTACAAATATTTACAAAGTGGAGGGTTCTCAAAACCGCAACACAGCACCCTCATTTCCTCCAGGACCGTCCCGGCCCGAAAGAACTTTAACTTAGTGTGACACTCAGGTGTGGTAACCCTCCACTATTAACTTCACCCTGAGTGTGACATTTTAATAACAATTAAGTATGTCCGGCCTGCTACGTTGCATTCTATCTATCAGACTCACGCCCACAGAATAACCGAATTACGGAATTAATTTTCAAGCTAAACATTGACGGTGGGGAGCATTATTTACAAGAACTACTTGGTATTTACGCGCGAACACAGGACCTGTCTTTTGGGAAACAAAAGAAGATCTTTTGAAAAGAGGAAAGATATACACTGCACTGCACCGATACCACCAGCACCAATTTGCACCAATATGCAAAAAGCACCAAAAGCACCACAAACACCAAAACACCACCATGCACAAAATGCCGCTCGTCCCTACCGTAAAGCACCATCCAGTGCACAGTCATACATTTCAAATAATAATAACGATGCCTTGCGACGTCTTCTCTGCTGGGCCGCTGGTTCTTGATGTTTTCTTTCTTGCTGCCTATTTTGGTAATAAAATAAAAAAAGCACAAAACGCATCCACTTCTTTTTAATTACGGCCAGCAGGGGCCATCTAAGGTTGGTCCACCTGCATGGCTTAGGTGCCACCTCAACCGTGGTCCGCAAGCAAGATTTCGCTGGCCACAATGGCCGGTCCCCAGCAGAGGTGCCAGGCCCCAAAATGTGGGGTCCATAAATGTGGTGCTCGGCCACAGACCTGTGGTCCATACAGTGGTGCTCGGCCACAAACGTGTGGTCCGTAGAGTGGTGTACCGGTCCAGGCAGGCAGCAGCGAGGGTGCGGGCACACAACTGCGGGCACCTGCACACTTTCCCCTCGGCACACAAAGACCACGGTCCATGAGTGGGGAAGGAAGACAAAGCAGGGTTAGCGGGGTGCAAGGGCGCAAGAGTACACATCAACACAAGGTAATGCAGAGGTGAGGTGCGCAGGAGAGCGAGCCGAGAAAGCTCGTCCCTACCGTACGTTCCCCCCCTGTCACCCAATCTGGTGAATAATTTTTCACCATGCTTGCTTTTAATTGATAGTGCACAGTTTCTTTCAAACATGGCCGCAGATTGCTGGTTGAGGTCGCGCCTGTCTCCCTGCTGCTGCGATAAAGCCGCCCTGATGCTTCTGGGGGTTTCTGTGTTTGTTGAGGGGTATATATGGGGCTACCGGGTAGGGGAGATGACTTCACCACACCCTCTAGTGGTCCTTCCCCCTCTATGTCCAAATGAGTCACTGTGGTGTCGAGCCAGCTTTGCCCCTCCTGGTTCTGCTCGTTCTGGCTTAATGTTGAGTTAAGTCGCACCATCCACCCCACTTCGGTCCGACGATCCTGAGCTTCCACTTCCCTTGCCCCTACCCCGTATTTACACAATTTACAAATTCGTCGCTAACGTCCTGTCTTCCCCATATCTCCCCTAATCCAAATTCGTTATCAATCCCTCTAAATCAAATTTGCCACCAATTCCAATTCCTCATCAATCCCTCCTAAGGAGGAAGAGATGGAATCACAAGCACAATGTCACCCCCACGTCATGATGCGTCTTACATCCCAGACATTTGCAAAAAATGGTGGTGTGGAGTCCTGTCACCTTGGTGAGTGGATGCGGATGGTGCGAAGAGACTTTCAATCCTAAACTACCTTATAAATGACTTTAGCACACTTTACACTACCCGGGGTCTTTCCCTGCCAAACCATTGGCCATTTTACTCTATGCAGTTCTAAAAACCAAACTCCCATTGACCAAACTGTGGTGCTCACCAATTTGGGGTCTTTTGTGTTGCAGTGCTGTGACTTTTGTTGCACCACCCCTTGTGATGTTCATGCTTTTTGTTTTTTTCGTGATTGAGGCAACCTCTTGTTTATTGACATGTGTTTAGTAAAGATAACTAAACTTTACCTGTGTTCAAATATTTTTCATTTTTGCGTAGAGCATTTCAATGAGTGTCCTTCTAAAGATTTGACAAGTTTATTTTGATGTTGAGTATACTGTATATACATATTAGATTAATGAACAGGATTAAATAATTAAATAAGTGTAAATATATATATATACACATACACATATACGGTACATATATTTGTATAATATTCGACCATTGACCTAGCTCTGCCAAAGGTTTTGCATTATTATTGCCTTCTTGCACATGCAGAAGATTCACTCGGATCGGCAATTTTGTAAATCCGTAACATATGCTGCTGGAGTACAGGGTTGATACATCCTGCACGTCGATGGCCCAAGCGCCCCGATGTTCACTCGAAGTTGGGAAGGTGTTGCACGACGTTTGCTTCAACCGGTGCGGTATTACATTCTCGATGATTTCGCCATTTGCTGCCGCTTTGCACACGTTATTAGCACGAAGCCTCCCGCATCCTCGTGTTTTTGATATGTGGCTGTTTACGGCACACGGAGCCTGAACCCACGGCTTGACGAGGCGCCTCGAGCTGTGCTGTTAGTGTAAACGGCATGTTCACATAAACTTTTGTGACGGTTTGATTACTCCACCACCAGAGGAGGCATCTGGAATATGCGCCCCGGCTGCGGACGCATTTCTCATTCCAAATGTTTTTATTGGCTCGCGGGAGCTTCCCAGTGACCCAGAAATACGAATTCCGCTTACCTCTGCCAAACGCGGCGTGGCTCTTGTCTGCACCGTCAGCTTTGAATGAACGATCTCTCTGCTTTAAATCCACTTTAATATAGAGCTCTGCATATGCATGCTTATTATTATGTTACTAGCGGGTATGCCCGCGCTCTCGGTGGGTAATGTGCTGCAGCATATTCTTGGAAATGCACTTAAACATTTTTGTCATATGCGAAAGAATCTGTTTATGGTCCTTCGTCTTGGAGTAGTTATCGGGAAATGTGATGGAACTGGTCTGCCACAATGGAGAAATATAAACCCAAATAGAAAAATCCCGAGGAAAATTTCGAAAAAGTAATCCAAAAATTGAAAAATACATTTGGTGATCGATCAGCCAAAGGGTCTTGAAGTAGTTACCGGACGACCATACATTCAGACACCAACCGTTCTGGTTTATAAATTAGGCTGGCAGAGTACCCACCATTACTTTCTGAAAAAGGTATCATAAGTCTGTGTTTTGCAAGAAGACCATAGATGTTTGCGTGGTGTGCGCTTAAAAGGTTCTGCAGGATGAGTCATAAGTCCCAGGACACGGTTTTAGCGACTCATACAATATTTGTTTATACCATCTACCAGGGTGTCATAATAACAGCAATACATAATAACAAGAGTAAATATAAAGCATCTGAAAATCCAAAGCCGGCCGCGTCCATTTGTATTTAGACGTCTTCTTCTTCTTCTTCTTCTTCTTCCATATGCTCTAATTAACGAAAGATAAAAAAATAAAATACACAATGAAACGTGGTTATTTTATGCAGCCTTGACCTTTGAGCTTTAGATCTAAAAAAGAAGAAGAAAAAGACATAAAATGTCAAAGCCCCCGCTGTGGTTTTAGTAATTTTGCTGTATGGAGTTAAGGCTGTCAGTCGACCATTTTTGGTTGGATGACAAAACAAAATCTTCTGCATATGTATACTCATGTATTGTCTTTGTGCCAAGTTTGAAGAAAATCGGTCCATGCATGTCCGAGAAATGGATGGGGACAAGTTTAAGTAGCAAAATGGCCACCAGTCGGCCATCTTGGATCTGATCCCGAAAAAAAATGACGTGCTTACGTATTCCATCATTTGTTAGCTGCGTGCCAAATTTGAACACGATCGGTAAATTGCAGGTCCGAAAAATGGTTGAGGACGTGGTCAATATCGGGGTCTTTACAACTAAAATGGCCGCCAGTCTACCAGTCAGCCCTCTTTGATCAATCACAAAATAAAGGAAGTGCACGTATATGCCATGTCATTTGCTATGCTTGTGCCAAGTTTGAACAAAATCGGACCTTGCATGTTCAATAAATTGTTGGGGACATGTTTAAGTAACAAAATGACCACCAATTGGACATTG
Organism: Myxine glutinosa; assembly: GCF_964187855.1. NCBI lineage: Eukaryota > Metazoa > Chordata > Myxini > Myxiniformes > Myxinidae > Myxine > Myxine glutinosa. Next base: position 226,710,095 of record NC_136261.1, read on the forward strand.
TATCTGATCTAAAAAATCAAATTGACACGCATATGTAAGTCATCATTCATTATCTGTGTGCCAAGATTGAACAAGATCGGTAAATACATTTCTGAGAAATGGTTGAGGAATGAGGACGTGTTCAATATCGGGTTTTTTACAACTAAAATGGCCACTAGTCTACCAGTCGGCCATCTTTAAACAGATCACAAAATAAAGTGAGGCACACGTGTGTGCCATCAGGCACACTGCTTGTGTCAAGTTTGAACAAAATCGGACCATGCATGTCAGAGGAATTGTTGGAGACACGTAAAAAAAACAAAATGGCCGCCAGTCGACCATCTTGGATCTGATGTCGAAAAAAAAACGTGCTTATGAAAGATATAATTAATTGTCTGCGTGCCAAGTTTGAACAACATCGGCAAATGCATGTCCGAGAAATGGTTGAGGGCATGTTCAACATCGGGTTTTTTACAACTAAAATGGCGACCAGTCGCGAAACAAAATGATGTGCATACGTATACCTTCATGTATTGTCTTTATGCCAAGTATGAACAAAATCGGTCCATACATCTCCGAGATATGGTTGCAGACGCACGGACGAGACCAGATCCAAAGCCCCCGTTTTCGGATTAAGTCCAACGGGGGCTAATAAAATCAGCTTGCAGCTTGTGATTGGTGAACCAATTATGTGACCCAATATGCGAATTCTTAAAATTCAGTTCATTCGGATGAAAATTGATGATTTTATTTGACGCTGACCTTTAACCTTTTGACAAAATTATTAATTTTCCTTCTTTGTATTATCATAACAAAGCTTTGGAGAAAATTTGATGACAAAACTCAAATGGTAAAAAAGCTATGATTTTTTTATCGGGTCTAGCTCTGACATGAGCCTTGACTGTGTATAGAAAAAAAAAAAAAAGAAAAAAAAAAAGAGCTTCCGTATGACATCTGCCGTTGTCACGGCACAAGATAATGATGTGCAGGTGCCCCATCCTGCTGGAAATAAATATCATGGGCTAGTCCTCTGTTATGTCGTTCAAGTTCAGGTGTGATGTAATTCTCCAACATATGCAGATATGACTGCTGATTCACCGATGCATCAAAAAGAAAGGACCAATGAGGTTAGGAGCAGATAATGGTTCCCAAACCACAACACGTGCTGGGTGGTCTTGCAATTCTTCAACATGATGTGGATTGGCATCACTCCAAAAGTAAACGTTGCGTGGAGATGAGCTGAGGTAAACAGCACACTCATCACTAAACATAACCTTTGATCTTTTAGGAATTGTATCGAAGTGCTGCAGTAGTTTGTCACAAGCGGTCAACCTGTTTTCATGATCTGCTTCTGACAATTCCCAAATGGCAGTTGTTTATATGGTTTCATTTGCAGGTCTTCTTTCATTGTGTGACGGACGCAACGATGAATAGGAAACACCCAACTCTGCAGAACGTTTCTGCAATGATTTTTTTCGGAGATCTGAAAACGGATACATTTCATGTTTTTAATTGCCAAATCACTAATTTTTGTTCATCCACTGGGCTTGCTGTCAAGTACACTTCTAGTCTGAAATGACCCCCCCCCCCCCCCCCCCAAAGATGAAGATTTGATTTTGATGGTGCTGGCTTTCCAAAAATGCTCCTCAAAGTCTTCTTGTACCTGTTTCATCGTCTTGTTTAAGTTTCGCCTCTTGTAAGCACCACTTACCACACCACTGCTACCAGCAACGCTTCCACTGTAGATGGACTGGTGACAGATTTTGGTTTCATGTATTATTCGTATTACAGTGCCTAAAGGAAGTCTACACCCCCTTTCAAAATTTTCACCTTTTGGTGCCTTATAGCCTGGAATTAAATTGTATCGATTCAGATTTTCTTCCACCTTTATTTACACATCGTAACCCACAACTTCCAAGTGAAAACAAATTTTACAACTTTTGTAAAATGAATTAAAAATACAAAACGAGAATGTCTTGGTTGGACAAGTGTCCACCCCCCTTTAAAATAGCAATATTAAATTAGCTCAGGTGTAACCAATCACCTTCAAAATCACACACCAAGCTAATTGGCCTTCACCTGTATTAAATTGTAGTGATTCTGAATATTGCAGAATAAAATTAGCTGTTCCTGTCAGTTTCCTTTGCTGGGTAGTGCATTTCACAGCAAAGACTCAACCATGAGCATCAATGAACTTTCAAAAGACCTCCAGGATAAAGTTGTGGAAAGGCACGGATCAGGTTATGGGTATAAAAACATTTCAAAGGCCTTGAATATCCCTTGGAACATAGTCAAGACAATCATTAAGAAGTGAATGGTGTATGGTACCACCAAGACCCTGCCTAGATCAGGCTGTCTCTCCAAACTGGATAAGCAAGCAAGGAGGACACTGATCAGAGAGGCCACCAAGAGGCCAATGTCAACTTTGAAAGAGCTACAGGTCTTTATGGCAAAGACTAGTCACTGTGTGCATGTGACAACAATATCCCAAGCACCCCACAAATCTGGCATGTATGGTAGGGTGGCAAGAAGGAAGACATTACTCAAAAAATCCCAGCTTGAATCCCGTTTGAAGTATGAAAAAAAGAAAAAAACACTCCAGAGATTTTGAAGCAATTTGGCAAAAGGTTTTGTGGTCTTTGTCCTGAATGCAAAGCGTTACATTTGACACAAACCCAACACAGCACATCACCCAAAGACCACCCACCATACCTACTGTGAAGCATGGTGGTGGCAGCATCATGTTATGGGGATGTTTCTCATCAGCAGGGACTGGGGCACTTGGCAGGATAGGAGTGAAAATAGATGGAGAAAAATACAGAAAAAAAACCCAAGAGGAAAACATGCTGCCCTCTGCAAGAAAGCTGAAATTGGGATGGAAGTTCACCTTTTAGCATAACAACGACCTGAAGCCAAATCTACACTTGAATGGCTAAGGAACAAATAGATAAATGTCCTTGAGTGTCCCAGTCTAGCCCCGACCTAAATCCAATTGAAAATCCGTGGCATGACTTGAAGATTGCTGTCCATCAACGCTCCCCACGCAACTTGATTGAGGTTGAACAGTTTTATACAGAAGAATGGCCAAATATTTCCCAATCAAGGTGTACAAAGTTGGTAGAGACCTATCCTAATAGACTCACAGCTGTAATTGCTGTCAAAGGTGCTTTCACCAAGTATTAATTCAGGGGGGTGGACACTTATCCAACCAAGATACTCTAGTTTTGTATTTTCAATGAATTTTCTGAAATTTGTAGAATTTGTTTTTCCTCTGGAAGTTGTGAGTTACGATGTGGAAATAAAGGTGGAAAAAGTTTGATTTAATGCAACTTAATTTTAGGCTGAGACAACAAAAGGTGAAAATTGTGAAACGGGATGGAGACTTTCTGTACTGTAAGTAGGTCTATATATGGTAATTAGTACATATATATATATATATATATATTTACTGTCTGACAGGATCGTGCAGAGACAGCCCACTTACACCTATGAGGTATCTAGCCTGGGATCGATTCTCGACCCAACTATGAAGTCCTGTATAAACTGTTGGATTAGCACTTTGTTGCTAACACAAATCACAAACGTTGGCGTCCCTCGGCGATAAACGTAAGCTGGATGTGCACGAGCTTTATGTGATAGACGTTAAAGATCCCACGGTGACTCTCACTAAGAGTGGAAAAGTTATCGCCGGTATTCTCGCTGCATTTCCTTCACCTGTAGTTGAACGTCAGGCCTGGCCAACCAGTTCATGAAAGACTTCGGCCAAATTTTTTCTTCCCAGCCGACCCCACAAGAAGGTGCAGATTAATTGGCCTCTGGAAGTAGTACAGTAGTAGAATAACATGTATGCAAGGAATGTTAAGCTGTTTCTATTGGACTGCAGTAGAAATACACTGTGTGCCACAAAATCGTGATTAGGAAAACAAGAAAACAGAAGAAACCAACACACGAAGGAATGGCAATAAAACGGACAAGGAATGTTCAATCGACCTGAAATTACACTGGGCAACAACAAAAAAGAACTTTTCGTCTGCTACTAAGGGAAATGCAGGTGTTCTTGGCTAAATCTGGGCCGCTGATTTCAAATCTGTAGTCAGAATTTTTCCAGCACGTCAGGTTTTCAAAATATGTATATGAAGGAGCTGTGCTCCCACGTAGTCGGAAGAATGGACGCGACAAAAAGCTGGAATTCGTCCGAGTTTCTTTATTGTCACAAAACCACTCGGGTACTCTGAAAAGCCCGTTTATCGGGCAGCAATATATATACACACATTATCCCGGAGCGTTTGCCCAGGAAAGGCGAGAGGGGGCGTGGCCGGGCATCCTGGCCGCGGCCTGGCAAGTCGAGGGCGGGCATGCCCGGGCATGCCTGGGCGTCACGGACGCGGCCTGGCAAGTCGAGAGCGGGCGTGGCCGGGCGTGCCCGGGCGTCTCGGCCGAGGCCTGGCAAGTTGAGCGCGGGCCTGCCCGGGCGTCCTGGACGAGCCCGGCATGGTGATCGCTCCGCGTCCTTGGTAGGTGCAAGGCGATTGTGTAAACCCAGCGGTAGCCGCTACACACGTCCCCCCAGAATCGACTTGCACCGGCAGGGTCAATTTGAGGGGGGTCCTGATGACCCGGCCGAAGCGACCCCTGGCGGGTCGTGGGGGGGGGGGGGGTCCGGTGTGGTGGTGGGCGGTCGAGTGGGGGCCACCGTGGACGGGGAGCGGCCTCGCTGTGGCGTAAGGGCCAACCGTGGCGGTTCGTCGATGTCCACGTGCGCCGGCTTGAGGCGGTCCACCGCAATCCGGTCCGACTTGCCGCCGATGTCGATGACGAACGACTTGTCGTCCCGTCGCAGGACCCGGAAGGGCCCGTCGTACGGCGGCCGGAGTGGCCCCTGAAGTGCGTCATGACGCACAAAAACGTACTCCGCTGTGCGAAGCGCTGGGGGGACGTAGGACTGGGGGTCACCGTGGTGGGATGTTGGCACAGGGGCAAACCATCGGGCGGCCTCCTGGAGGTCCGAGCACTGGTGAGCTGCGGACCAGGGACTGGTAGCGTCAGGCACGAATTCGCCCGGGACGCGTCGCGCCTGGCCGTAGACAAGCTCGGCGGTGGATGCCCGGAGGTCCTCCTTGGGGGCCGTGCGGAGGCCCAAAAGGACCCACGGCAGCCGGTCGGCCCAACTGCCGTCTTGAAGGCCAGCCATGAGCGCGGCCTTCATGGAGCGGTGGAATCGCTCGCACAACCCATTGGCTTGGGGGTGGTAGGCCGTAGTACGGTGGAGCTTGACCCCCAGGTTGCGGGCGACCACGCCCCACAGCTCGGAGGTGAACTGCGGTCCGCGGTCCGACGAGATGTCCGCCGGTGCGCCGAAGCGGGTGACCCAGGTGGCGATGAAAGCCTGCGCCACGTCGGCGGTGGTGGTGGAGACGAGGGGAACGGCCTCTGGCCACCTGGTGGTCCTGTCCACCATGGTGAGCAGGTGTGTGAACCCCCGTGATGGGGGGAGGGGGCCCACCAGATCCACGTTAACGTGGTCGAAACGTCGTTCGGGCACGGTGAAAGGTGCCAGCGGGGCCTGGGTGTGTCGGTGGACCTTGGCCTGTTGGCAGGCTGTGCAGGTGCTGGTCCAATCGCGGACGTCCCGTCGAAGGCCGTGCCAGACGAATCGCGCCGACACCAGCTTCTGGGAAGCTTTCCGGCCCGGGTGGGAAAGGCCGTGGAGGGAGGCGAAGATGCGGCGTTGCCAGGTAACAGGCACGATGGGGCGAGGCTGGCCTTGGGAGACGTCGCAGAGCAGGACAGTGTCCGCGAAGGGGATGTCGGCCAGGCGGAGGCCCGTGTCCGCCGCCCGGAGGGCTTGCACCGTGGTGTCGGTGGTTTGGTCCGCCGCCATAAGCGCGAAGTCCACGCCGAGGTGGACCGCGTTCGCGCTGGCCCGAGAAAGACAGTCGGCCACGGCGTTGTTTTTGCCGGCGACGTGCCGGATGTCCGTGGTAAACTCCGACACGGCGGAGAGGTGGCGCTGTTGGCGGGCCGACCACGGCTTGCGTAAACCAACGGCTTGTGGTCGACGAACGCCGTGAAGTGTCGGCCCTCCAGGAGGTGGCGGAAATGGCGAACGGCCAGGTGTAGACCGAGGAGCTCACGGTCAAACGTGCTATATTTGAGCTCGTTCGGCCGGAGCTGCCGGCTGAAAAAAGCGAGTGGCTGCCAAACCCCGTTCACCCATTGCTCATGTACGGCGCCCACCGCGTAGTCGGAGGCATCCGTGGTGAGGGCGATGGGAGCGTTGAGCACCGGGTGAGCGAGCAGTGTTGCGTCGGCGAGGGCCCGCTTTGAGCTTTGGAAGGCCGCATCCATTGCTGCGGACCAGACGATGTCGTGCTTGGCCGGCTTGCCCCGGAGGGCTTCGTAGAGGGGCCGCATGAGTTGAGCAGCGCGGGGCACGAAGCGATGATAGAAATTCACCATTCCCAGGAATTCCTGCAGGGCCTTTATGGAGCGGGGACGCGGAAACGTGGTGATGGCCTTGACCTTGGTTGGCAGCGGCACGGCCCCGTTCTTGGTGATGTGGTGGCCCAAAAAATCAACGGCCGTCGTGCCGAAGTGGCATTTGGCCGGGTTGACGATGAGGCCGTGCTCGCTGAGGCGCCCGAACAGTGTTCGGAGGTGGAGGAGGTGCTCGGCCCGGGACGTGCTGGCGACGAGGATGTCGTCCAGGTAAACGAAGAGGAACGGCAGGTCACGCAGCACGCCGTCCATCAAGCGCTGGAACGCCTGAGCCGCATTCTTGAGGCCAAACGGCATCCGTAGGAATTCGAATAAGCCGAACGGCGTGATGACGGCCGTTTTTGGGACGTCGGCCGCCCTGACAGGTACCTGGTGATATCCCCGTATGAGATCGATTTTTGAAAAAATGACCCGTCCTGCCAGACGGGCGGAGAAGTCTTGGATGTGCGGGATCGGATACCTGTCGGGGGTGGTAGCGTCGTTAAGGCGGCGGTAGTCGCCACATGGGCGCCAGCCGCCCCCTGGTTTTGGGACGATGTGTAGTGGCGAAGCCCATGCGCTATCGGAGCGCCGCACGATGCCGAGGTGTTCCAAAGCGTCGAACTCGGCTTTGGCCACGGCGAGCTTGGCTGGGTCGAGGCGGCGGGCTCTGGCTTAGACCGGCGGGCCCGTGGTTGGTATGTGGTGCTCGATCCCATGTCGTACTGCGACGGCCGAAAACGTCGGCCGCGTGAGGGCCGGGAACTCCGTGAGCAGGCGAGCAAACTCATTCGCCGCCGGGAGGGTGCATGCCAGCTCGGTCGGAGCGGAGCTGCTCAATGTGCATACCAGGGAGCTGAAGGTCTCGGCGTTGATGAGGCGACGCCATTGGACGTCCACCAGCAGTCCGTGTGCGCAGAGGAAGTCGGCGCCTAGCAGAGCCATGGGCACGCTTGCGGTTACAAACGTCCAAGTAAAGCGTTGGCCGCCGAAGCAGAGGGTGACGTTGCGTGGGCCGAAGGTGCGGATGGCCGATCCGTTGGCCGCAACCAAGGAGGGGCCGCAAACCGCGGACTGCCTGTCCTGATCAGAGGCGGGTATGACGCTCAGTTGGGCGCCGGTGTCGCACAGGAAGCGCCGTCCGGACGCTTTGTCCGTGATGAAAAGTAAGTTGCCTGTGTGGCCGGCGCTCATGGCTGGTAATGAACGCCGGCCGGCCGTTTCCCGGCTTGCCGAAGGTGCACGGGGGTCGGCATGTCGGTCGTCGACCGTACCGGGTGCCCGTGCGCCATGGGCGTTGCGTCGGACGGCGGTGGGCCCCAGGTCGCTGCTGCAATGCGTTGGCCTGCCGCGGAGATCTTGTCGGCTTCCCTGGCGAGGGCGCGGGGATCCGTGATCGTCGTGCTCGCCAGGGCGAGGCGTACCAGGCTAGGCAGCTGACGGAGGAATAGCTCCCGGAACAGGAATGCCGGAGAGTGCTCGCCGAGCAGCGAAAGCATGTAGTCCATTCGCTCGGACGGGCACGTGTCGCCGAGCTCGGGCAGGTCGAGCAGGCGCCGTGCGCGTTCCGCCGATGAGAGGGCGAAAGCGTCGAGGAGGAGCTTTTTAATCGCGCCGTATTTGTCAGCGGCTGGCGGGCTCTCGAGGATGCTCAGGGCGCGGGCCGCGGTGGCTGAACCGAGCGCCGCTACCACATGGTGGAAGCGAGTGTCGTCGGCCGTGATTCCTCGCAGGGCGAACAGGGAGTCTGCCTGGGCGAACCAAACCACCGCGTGAGCCTCCCAGAAGGTAGGCAGTTTAAGGGCAACTGCCATGTCCATGTCGGTAGGTCACCAATGAAGGAGCTGTGCTCCCACGTAGTCGGAAGAATGGACGCGACAAAAAGCTGGAATTCGTCCGAGTTTCTTTATTGTCACAAAACCACTCGGGTACTCTGAAAAGCCCGTTTATCGGGCAGCAATATATATATACACACATTATCCCGGAGCGTTTGCCCGGGAAAGGCGAGAGGGGGCGTGGCCGGGCGTCCTGGCCGCGGCCTGGCAAGTCGAGGGTGGGCATGCCCGGGCGTCCCGGATGCGGCCTGGCAAGTCGAGAGCGGGCGTGGCCGGGCGTGCCCGGGCGTCCCGGCCGAGGCCTGGCAAGTTGAGCGCGGGCCTGCCCGGGCGTCCTGGACGAGCCCGGCATGGTGATCGCTCCACGTCCTTGGTAGGTGCAAGGCGATTGTGTAAACCCAGCAGTAGCCGCTACATATATGTATTAATGATACCCGGCATGCCACATGGTAATCATGGTAATCTTAGGTTGTTAGGGAACTCTGCCCCAATATGAGTGATTCAGAAAAAAACACCAAAGTTTACACTCTTCCTTGCAATATAGTCAGCGTAGGCCCCACTGTTCCTCGAGGAGATTCCATTGCTGTAGTCTGGAGCCCAACACTTCAGCCTTCTCCTTTGACAATGTCAGGTCTCTCACCAGAGCTTTCAATTCTTGATTTCGCAAGTGTGGCTTCTTTTCTTCAGACTCAGGTTCGTACAGTTCATCCATATCACTCATAGCATCGTCAGAGTTGTCATCGCTTTCATCTGCAGCAGCTTCGGGTAGAACTGGCACAGGAGAATCCAAGTCATTGGGGTCCGGCTTCAGAGCAGACTTACAATCTGGATATACAATTTTTGACTTCGCCAGAGAGTATTGCATGAGATTTTGTTTGTTACTTGCAAAATCGAAGATTTTTCAAGTTCAGACTTAGCATTTAATATGGAATATTTTTTTTTTCTTGACTTGGGTTTACTTTCTTAACTCAGTATATCAATCTGGTGAGTTTCTTTTACATTTTGGTGATTTATTTGTTAAAAGAACCTTGTCACTGATTGTCTGTCGCAGCAAGAAGTCAACAACAGGATTATATCACAGGTGGCATGGCAAAATGTACGGACAGGTGCATTTGATGATTGGCTTCACAGTCGGGTATACAAGGGTTGTTGCGTTCTGTATTAGTGGAAAACAACTGCTGCACGTCTCCAAAAGTTATTGCCGCTTCCTCTGGAGATGGTCCATCAACTCGACAATGCTGTTTGTCATGCAGTGGTGGCTTTACGAAATTACGGCATGAAACAGCGTGCTATTGCTCGGCAGTATGGCATCACTCAAGGTCAGGTGTCAAAGATCCTGAAACGAAATGCTCAGAGGGGTGTCCCTACACCAATCCCGAGGCCAGGACGTCCCCGCAGAACCACAAGGAGGGATGATTGCCAGCTGCACCGGTTAGTCCGCAATGGCCGTACCAAGTCAGCTAATCGGCTTGGGGCTGAGTGGCAGCAACTGACAAATGTGCCTGTATCCAGAAGGCTAGTCAACCAACGACTGGTTCAAGCAGGCTATTGTGCAAGGCGTCCCCTGAGAAAGCCACGCCTGACCAGACAACACCGCCAGCGCCGATTGCAGTGGGCCAGAGAGCACCGTCAATGGCAGCCAGGACACTGGAATCACGTGATCTTCAGTGACGAGTCTAGATTTCTGGTCTATTGTCAAGATGGCCGCGTCCGAGTGCACAGACAAGTGCATGAAGCCTACAACAAAGATTGTATAGTGCCAAGAGCCCAAGCTGGAGGTGGTGGGGTGACCGTTTGGGCTGCTTTTCATGCAGGGGGCAAAACTGACCTGGTTGTTCTGAATGGAAACCTGAACCAGTTCAAGTACAGGGCCATTCTGGAAGAAACATTGCTTCCATTTGCTCGTGCAGCCTTTCGAGGAAACTTTGTCTTCCAAGATGACAATGCACGGCCTCATCGTGCTCGCATGATCCAACACTTTCTTGCTGACCGTGGTGTAGAGCATATGGAGTGGCCTGCCATGTCCCCGGATATGAATCTGATAGAGAACTTGTGGGCAGAATTAACGCGTCAAATCGACAACTTGGACCAGCAGCTGACCTCTGTGCGTGAATTGCAGCAGGCTATTGTCACTGCATGGCAAGCGATTCCTGTCCAAACCTTGGCAAATCTCGTGAACAGCATGCCTCAACGTGTACGTGCTCTCCTGAATGCTCGTGGGGGTTACACGAAGTGCTGAACTGTAATTTTACTGTCCGTAATCCCAGTCGTAATTTAACTTTTGTTTTTGTTAAAAAAAAATTTGGCTAATGTGCAAAATAAAGAGATACTTCTGGAAAACGTACAGAAGTTTAACACAGTACTGTCCATGAATTGAGTTCGATATCAGTTTACATCACTTTCAAGGATCAATTTATTTGTTTCGAAATGTCAAATGTGGTTTTTGTTTCTTTTAAAGGTCACATTAACAAAATCTAGAATAATTTCAACATAATTCCAATGAACTTTTGGTTCTAAGACATCTTGAAAAGTAAGTTCACCCCCACAAAAAAATATATTCCATATTAAATGCCAAGTCTGTATATTGGTCGGTTGCGTTTGTGGTTCTGTCTGCTTGTCTGTTTGTTTGTCACTGGCCTACACGTCACAATTCTAAACTCATCGTCACGAAACTTCACCAAGTCGTATAGGTCGTCCCAATTGAGAAGCCTATTGTTTTTGGCATCAAAAGGTCAACATAGGCCAAAGGTCACCAAATTTGGTGCTTTTGGAAGAATTTGAACCAAACGGCCCCAAAATATCCCTAAGGGCCCTGACTATTCTGCTCCAATCGGTTCTTCTGATCATGTGCTTGTTAAAGTGGACATATCTCTGGCCATTCTCAGAGAGCCTCCTCAGCGTCGACGAGTCTGGCATTTCACTCAGGCCGACTGGCACGGTCTTCAAGCAGCCATCAATCATCTGGACTGGTCTCCCATCTCTACTGCCTCTGACATCAATTCTTCCTGGGAATTCTTCCAAAGCAAACGGCTCTCTCTCATGCACAGATTTATCCCATCTCGTCTTCAGTTGTCTTACCCTTCCTCCTGTCCATGGTACACTGAATCTTGTGGTGAGGCAGTTGCCTTGAAACAACTTGCCTTTGCCTCTTGGAAGGCAAATCTAACTGAAGGCAATCTCAGTTCCTTCCACCAAGCTCGGAGCAAGTGTGTGTCTACCCTCAGGAGTGCCAGGAAGCACAATCTCTCCACACTCAAGAATGAACTCTTAAACCAATCCTTCTACAGACCAATCCTTCTACAAACCAACTACAGACCAATCCTTCCTCCAAATCATGGTGGCGTCTGGTCAAATCCGTTTCTGGTGTTTGTTCCTCCTCCATCCCCTCCCTTACCTCAAATGGCTACACAGTTGACACCGCACGTGACAAAGCCGAATGCCTCAAATCTGTGTTTGCCTCAAAATCTTGTGTCCCAAACCCATCTCTCTCTGTTCCCACCTTACCCAGTCGAACCCAACTGCTCCTGGACTCTGTGTCCTTCTCTCCTGACAAGGTGGAGAAGTTTTTGTCAAACCTCGAATCTGATTCTGCAACTGGACCAGACGGCATCAGCCCACGGGTCCTAAAATCCTGCTCTGCCGCTCTATCTCACCCTCTCTCTGTTCTTTTCACCCTCTCTTTTGCTCAAGGTCATCTGCCATCTCCTTGGAAATCAGCAAACATTACTGCTTTACGCAAAAACAGATCCTTGCAACTACAGACCAATCAGCCTGCTCCCAATTATCAGCAAAGTCATGGAATCCATCATTGCTTCGGATATCAAATCCTTCCTCTTCTCCAATGGCTTGATCTCCGATAATCAATTTGGATTCAGACCAGGTCATTCTACTCTGGACATGCTGCTTCTGCTGTCTCAACAATGGAGGGAGGTCCTCAATGCCAAACAGGAAATAAGAGCTGTCTCCCTTGACATATCACGTGCCTTCGATAAGGTCTGGCACCCAGCTCTGCTCACCAAACTCTCCTCCTATGGTATCCATGGAAATCTCCACACATGGCTTGCGGATTTCCTCTCTGGTCGTAGTCAACGTGTGGACCTGAATGGATTTCTCTCATCTCCCCTTCCTGTTCAGGCTGGAGTTCCCCAAGGTAGTGTTCTGGGCCCTGTGCTTTTTCTGGTCTTTGTCAATGATCTCTCCGACTCTGGAAAATCCTCTCTATCTCTTTGCTGATGACTCCACTCTCTTCCGCTCCATTCCTCATCCCTCAGAGTGGCAGTCTGCAGACTCCTCACTCTGAACACCTGGACAAAATCACAGACTGGTCAAACAAGTGGAACATGTCTTTCAATCCTGACAAATCTCACAGTCTTACTATGTCTCTCCGAAAAGACCGACTGGACAACCCTCCCATCTACTTTCTCAACAATCCTCTCCAAGAAGTTCTGTCGCTCAAGCTTTTGGGTCTCACTATCTGCCATGATCTTTCTTGGGAAAACCACATTTCCAAGCTGGCCTCCAAAGCTAGTAGCCGACTGGGCATCCTCCGTCGTGCGGTCTTTCCTTGGCACACCTGAGCTCCTCACCACATGCAAGGCTTTCAGCCGCAGCTCAATGGAATACTGCTCTCCCCTCTGGGCTGGTGCTCCTGCCTCACACCTCGCTCGGCTTCACGCTGTTGAAACCAAAGCTTTCAGAATCATTGGAATCTCCCGCGATTAAGCTATCTCCGAGGGCCTTTCACTCACTCACGGCAGGCAGGTAGGTGGTCTTTCTGTCTTATACCGACTCCTCTCCGGCCTTGCTCCCTCAGCTCTCTCTGTGCTTTGTCCCCCAAATATTCCTACAGGTCGCACAAGATCTGCCAGCAACCCTCTGATGGTTAAACTGCCGAAATCTAGGCTCTCTGCTCACCTACACGCTTTCATTCCTCTTTTCTCCCGCCTCTGGAACAAACTCCCACACTCCCTTCAATCCCGCTCCTCCCTCCAGGTCTTTAAAATAGCTGTTCACCACCATCTCTTATATTCCCCCATCCAAAACCTTGATCTTTTCTACCCCCGCTAATTCACCCCAGATCCACTTTGTTTGAAATTCCAACTTCTTTCCTGGAAGTCCTTGCAGTGTCCAGATGTTTTATACCTCTCCCACCCCCCCCCCCCTTCCCATGCCCTCTCCCTCCCACAGATCTCTCGATGTCCCTGCTCTCAAATGTTGTGTTTGTGTCCTTCCCCCTCTCTCCCCATCTTGTCTACCGCTCCCCATGTTATATGTTTTATGTGTTGGTTTGTCTTTCTGTGTGATTAATGTTCGCTCTTTCACGAGCCTCGATCTTGTATACAAAAAAAAAAAAAAAAAAAAAACTTTGCCAAATTTCTAAAATCCTCAATTTTCATCTGATTGACTTGAAATTTGAAGAGGACTTGCATATCTGGCCTATGTTGGGTGAACATAGGCCAAAAGGTCAACATAGGCCGAATTTCTAAAATCACCAATTTTCATTTGATTGACTTGAAATTCTAAGAGTATTTACATATATGGTCACTGAATTCAACCACGAACTATTTTTGAGGTCATCATAGGCCAAAAGGTCAACATAGGCCAAGTTTTTAAAATCCTCAATTTTCATCCGATTGAGTTGAAAATTGAACAGCATTTGCACATTGAGTCACTAAATAGGGAAACTAACTATTTTTGAGGTCAAAAGGTAAACTCAAGGTCAACCTTACAAAATCATCATTTGTCATTTGAAAAATCGTCACTTTTCTGCCTGTTGACCCGAGCTTTGATCAAGATTGTCAATTTTAATCTTGATGAAATGGACAATTTGCTGTATCAATGGAATTTTTTTCCCTGGCTGGGGGGGAATTTTGCAAGTATCGTGCTCCGCAAGCCTCTTCTTGTTTGTTTGTCTGTTTGTCTGCACAGAATAAATATGATTTTCTCTGCAACCGTTGGTCCGATTGACAAGAAATTTTCACCATCGGTGCACCTCCACCTGTATAATTTTCTAATTATAATTATGACGTCATCGGTCACGTGGATCGGCCGGCATCTTGGAAAAACCAAAAACCTTTGCACATCTGTATCTCCGAAAGTGCTGCATAGAAAAAATTGAGACATGGCTCATTGTAAAGAACTCTCCACGGGGAATAAAATATGCTAATGATGATGTCATAGGTGCCTCCATTATGACGTCATAATTCGACAAGTACAAAACTTCATCCTATCAAGATGAAATTTATTGAGCATAATCTAGGAATAAATTAGTGGAGAAAAAAAATTAATGACCATCGGTCACGTGGTTCGGCCGCCATATTTGTTTTAACACAAAAGCCTTAAAAACCACTGAAAATACATCCTGGTGAGGTCTGCAATCTCTGATTGCTCTTTCTTGTTTTTCGTTGAGAAACTAGCAATATTTGTCATTCAAAAGTAGCAGCCAGTGATGTTTCGTTGGCTCACACAATATCATTGGCACAGCAAAAGGCATTCCCTTCCTTTTGCCACTCAACCACTCCGTAAGCCACGATGCAGCAAACATGAGGTGCCCAGCTCTTGTCTTGGTCTCCAACTTTACATTCAAAATAATACTTGTAAGCAGCTTTCACCCTCTTGGTAAGGTTCTTACGCTGGCTACGTGGAGTGTATTCCCCACAGATATAACAAAAGTTATCAGGGTGATTCACACAGCCTCGCCTATTCATGATACCTGTAGTAAGATTTGCCTAACCAGAAAATATACAGAAAAATATATTAGGTTATAACCTGAAAATATATAGATACCATTTGCATGATATGAATTCCAAACTTGATACATTCTTAAAATATATACATTGCATTTAAACATTTTAGTATCAAGTTATTAACTCCTCTCAGCACGGAAGCGGCACGAAAAATTGTAATGCTGCGTGGAAAAGTTTACTTAAAAATTCATATATATATATTTTTTGTATACAAGATCGAGGCTCGTGAAAGAGCTAACATTAATCACAAAAAGTCAAACCGACACAAACCGATACATAAAACACAAAAGAAGGGGAGCGGTTGACAAGATGGGGAGAGAGGGGGAAGGACACAAACACAACATTTGAGAGCAGGGACATCGAGAGAACTGTGGGAGGGAGATGGCTTGAGGGGAGGTGGGAGAGGTATAAAACATATGGACACCTCAAGGACTTCCAGGAAAGAAGTTGGAATTTCGAAAAAATGTATCTGGGGTGAATTAGCGGGGGAAGAAAAGATCAAGGTTTTGGATGGGGGAAGATAAGAGATGGTGGTGAACAGCTGTTTTAAAGACCTGGAGGGAGGAGTGGGATTGAAGGGAGTGAGGGAGTTTGTTCCAGAGGCGGGAGAAAAGGGGAATGAAAGAGTGAAGGTGAGCAGAGAGCCTAGATTTTGGCAGTTTAACCATAAGACTCTCTGCTCACCTTCACTCTTTCATTCCTCTTTTCTCCCGCCTCTGGAACAAACTCCCTCACTCTCTTCAATCCCACTCCACCCTCCAGGTCTTTAAAACTGCTGTTCACCACCATCTCTTATCTTCCCCCATCCAAAACCTTGATCTTTTCTACCCCCGCTAATTTCACCCCAATTCCACTTTTTTGAAATACCAACTTCTGTCCTGGAAGTCCTTGGTGTCCTTATGTTTTATACTTCTCCCTCCACTCCCCCCCCCCCCCCCCTTCCCACGCCTCCTCCCCCCAAGCCCTCTCCCTTCCACACATCTCCCTGCTCTCAAATGTTGTGTTTGTGTGCTTCCCCTTCTCTCCCCATCTTGTTTTCCGCTCCCTCTTTTTGTGTGTTTTGTTTGTCTGGTTGATTTGTTTGTGAAGTAAATGTTAGCTCTTTCACGAGCCTCGATTCAGTATACAAAAAAAAAGAAAAAAAAAAAGAGGGTTGCAGGCAGATCTTGTGCGACTTGTAGGAATATTTGGGGGACAGAGCACAGATAGAGCTGGGGGAGCAAGGCCGGAGAGGAGTCGGTAGAAGACAGAAAGACCACCAACCTGCCTGCGGTGAGTGAGTGAAAGGCCCTCGGAGTTAGCTTCATCGCAGGAGCTTGGTCAGTTTTCATCCATTTTAAATAATTTAAAGTGCATTCTAAAGCTCTTTTTATGAGAAATAATATTCTACATCAGTTGTATTGCAATAATTGAACAAAAATACATCAAAACAATAATTTATGATCACTCAAAATCACCCACCAGGGCAAGCTACTGTAATTGGACCATATGTATAAAGTCAAAATCCTGACGTGCTGAGAAAATTCTGACCAGAATCAGCAAACTCGATTTAGTCCAGAACATATGTTTCTACCCCAGTAGAAAAATCTTTGTTGTCCAGTGTTATGGATGGGTTACAATCGTCCAACAAACGGCAACGTTGGTTTTCTCCGATACATAAGTAGGTCTACATGTGGTAATTAGGAGGTACGTTCTCCATACATGAGGAAGTCTACATATGGTATTTAGTAACGACGTTCTCCGATACATAAGTAGGTCTACATATGGTATTTAGTAACGACGTTCTCCGATACATAAGTAGGTCTACATATGGTATTTAGTAACGGCGTTCTCCATACATGAGGAAGTCTACATATGGTATTTAGTAACGACGTTCTCCGATACATAAGTAGGTTTACATATGGTATTTAGTAACGACGTTCTCCATACATGAGGAAGTCTACATATGGTATTTAGTAACGACGTTCTCCGATACATAAGTAGGTTTACATATGGTATTTAGTAACGACGTTCTCCATACATGAGGAAGTCTACATATGGTATTTAGTAACGACGTTCTCCGATACATAAGTAGGTTTACATATGGTATTTAGTAACGACGTTCTCCATACATGAGGAGGTCTACATATGGTATTTAGTAACGACGTTCTCCATACATGAGGAAGTCTACATATGGTATTTAGTAACGACGTTCTCCATACATGAGGAAGTCTACATATGGTATTTAGTAACGACGTTCTCCATACATGAGGAAGTCTACATATGGTATTTAGTAACGACGTTCTCCGATACATAAGTAGCTTTACATATGGTATTTAGTAACGACGTTCTCCATACATGAGGAAGTCTACATATGGTATTTAGTAACGACGTTCTCCGATACATAAGTAGGTTTACATATGGTATTTAGTAACGACGTTCTCCGACACATAAGTAGGTCTACATATGGTATTTAGTAACGACGTTCTCCAATACATAAGTAGGTCTACATATGGTAATTAGTAACTACGTTCTCTGATACATGAGGATTGAGGAAGTCTACATATGGTATTTAGTAACTACGTTCTCCGATACATAAGTATGTCGACATATGGTATTTAGTCAGTACATTCTCTATACATGACGAAGTCCACATATGGTATTTAGTAACTTTGTTCTCCGATACATAAGTATGTCGACATATGGTATTTAGTAACAACGTTCTCCGATACGTAAGTAAGTCTACATATGGTATTTAGTAACAACGTTCTACGATACGTAAGTAAGTCTACATATGGTATTTAGTAACTACGTTCTCCGATACGTAAGTAAGTCTACATATGGTATTTAGTAACAACGTTCTACGATACGTAAGTAAGTCTACATATGGTATTTAGTAACTACGTTCTCCGATACGTAAGTAAGTCTACATATGGTATTTAGTAACTACGTTCTCCGATACATAAGTATGTCGACATATGGTATTTAGTCAGTACATTCTCCATACATGACGAAGTCTACATATGGTATTTAGTAACTACGTTCTCCGATACGTAAGTAAGTCTACATATGGTATTTAGTAACTACGTTCTCCGATACATAAGTATGTCGACATATGGTATTTAGTCAGTACATTCTCCATACATGACGAAGTCCACATATGGTATTTAGTAACAACGTTCTACGATACGTAAGTAAGTCTACATATGGTATTTAGTAACTACGTTCTCCGATACGTAAGTAAGTCTACATATGGTATTTAGTAACAACGTTGTACGATACGTAAGTAAGTCTACATATGGTATGTAGTAACAACGTTGTACGATACGTAAGTAAGTCTACATATGGTATGTAGTAACAACGTTCTACGATACGTAAGTAAGTCTACATATGGTATTTAGTAACTACGTTCTCCGTACGTAAGTAAGTCTACATATGGTATTTAGTCAGTACATTCTCCATACATGACGAAGTCCACATATGGTATTTAGTAGGTACGTTCTCCGATACATAAGTATGTCGACATATGGTATTTAGTAACTTCGTTCTTCGATACATAAGTTGGTCGACATATGGTAATTCTCCGATACATAAGTAGGTCTACATATGGTATTTAGTAAGTACGTTCTCCGATACATAAGTTGTACTATGGTAATTACATGTGGTAATTGGTAGCTGCGTTCTCCGATAAATAAGTAGTATCACGGATCTCACGTTAATTAAACACAGTAATTAGTATGTGCGTACTCGTTGTAATTATATTTTGTGGTATCTTGCATGACTGTGACCATCTCATTCGTCGAACTTTTTGAACTCTCCTCCTACGAGGAAGGCAGAAGTGAGGAGGTATAAGGGCTGAATAATGACGACACAACCCTTAATAATGACGTCATTTGGCGAAACCACTCCAAGTGCGTTGGTGTGCCTGAAGCTGTCGCGTGGGCAGGATTACATTAGGTTGTTTGCCATTGCATTGACAGAAAACCCCTAATATGAGTGAAAAGCAAATGCAATTCGAGCATTCTTTTGTAAATCCTTGGACGTGTATTCTCACGAAGGCGTGAATTTTAATTTTGCAAAACAAAGGAACAAACAATTTCCTTTGTTTTATTCCCCAAACGTCGTCAAACTTACTCTACGCCTTCAGGTAGAAAGCGAAAAGAAAGAAGAGTCGGCGTCACTTCGGCATTGTCGAGGTCGTGGGGAAACATTCACGTTCTCGCTGTCAGACGGCGATCCCGGGATTCCCGTTTACTACAAGTATCAGGTTCTTGACTGTGCTCGGTGCTGCACACACACCTGCTGTACTAAATTGTCTGCACACACACATGCTGTACTAAATTGGCTGCACATACATGCTGTACTAAATTGGCTGCACGCACACATGCTGCACTAAATTGGCTGCACACACACATGCTGTACTAAATTGGCTGCACACACATGCTGTACTAAATTGGCTGCACACACACATGCTGTATTAAATTGGCTGCACCCACACATGCTGTACTAAATTGGCTGCACACACACATGCTGTACTAAATTGGCCGCACACACACATGCTGCACTAAATTGGCCGCACACACACATGCTGTACTAAATTGGCTGCACTCACACCTACTGTACTAAATTGGCTGCACACACCTACTGTACTAAATTGGCTGCACACACACCTACTGTACTAAATTAGCTGCACAACACATACTGGACTAAATTGGCTGCACACACACCTACTGTACTAAATTGGCTGCACACACACCTGCTGTACTAAATTGGCTGCACACACACATACTGTACTAAATTGGCTGCACCACACCTGCTGTACTAAATTGGATGCACACACCTACTGTACTAAATTGGCTGCACACACACATACTGTACTAAATTGGCTGCACACACACCTACTGTACTAAATTGGCTGCACACGCACGTACTGTACTAAATTGGCCGCATAACCATTTACAACAGATGCTCCGGCATTGAAACCTCATTATCAAAAAGCAGCTCTTCTTGAAGCCTCTTTGAACCATAAATAATTGTTAATCATAAATAAATGCTTGAATCATAAATAAATATGATTGTTTGTTCACCTGGAACGAAGTTCAGCAGAGCTTATGCGATGGCGCATCGGTCCATCCGTCCGTAAACACTTGAAACTTCTCCGAAACCGCTGAAGGGATTGTGACCAAATTTGATACAAATGATATTTGTTGTGTTGTGACTAAAGTTTGTTTTAGGCATAAAAAAAAAAATCGAGGTCTAAGGGGGTCTACCGGGGGTCAAAAAGGATCCAGGTTTGACCCCCCAAAATAGGAATTTGCTTTTTCCTCTGAACTACACACTATTTCGATGAAACTTGACCACAACCTTCATCACCCGTGAGGTACCAAAATTTATTTACGGCACGAAGAAAATCAAAGTCTGGGGGGGTTACGGGGGTCAAAGTGGGTCCAGCTTTGACCCTGACCCCCCAAAATAGGTATTTGCTTTCTTCTCTGAAACTACACACACAATTTCGATGAAACTTGATCACAATCTTCACCACCCGTGATGTACCAAATTTGTTTCCGTCATAAAAAAAAAAAATCTGGCCCTTTAGGGGTCTACGGAGGGGGTGGGAGGTTGCCTCCCAAAATATGTATTTGCTTTCTTCTCAGAAACTACACACGCAATTTCGATGAAAATTCAGCACAACCATAATCACCTATAATGTACCAATGTTTGTTCAAGGCATTAGAAAAATTGGCGTCTTAGGAGGTATACGGGGTTGGGGGAGGGGGGTTGGCCCTCAAAATGTGTATTTTTTTGTTTCTTTCTTAAGAGTCTTATGATTATGTTAGTATGATTCTACATGCTGTCCTGTCTTCTAGCAACCATTGATATTGGTTGAAAATATCCTTTATCAGTGCAGTATACTGTTTATTCGACCAGGTGAGTGCCACGGGTATTGGCTAGCCGACAAATCACATCGCTTGTTGCAGCCGGTGATCCACTGGGGTGAAATTAAAACACTAATTTAATTGACTAAATGGTGTCTGAGCCGCGGAACCCCACGGGTGTATTTACCTCCGCCACCGAAAGTGGATGTGAACGGTGGAACCCCCCCGTTTTCCACCCATGGGCACCCCCCCCGTTTTCCACCCTTGGACACCCCCCCCCCGTTTTCCACCCGTGGACACCTCCCCCCCCCCCCGTTTTCCACCCGTGGACACCCCCCCCCCCACCCTTCCGTGGATGTTATGTTTTCACCCCTGTCTATCTGTTTGTCTGTGAACAAGTTATATCAAAAAGTTGTGGATGGATTCGGACGAAATTTGTCAGAGAGGTAGCGTATGTAACAAGGACTAAATTATTTAATTTTGGAGAACATCTGGATCCGGCTAGTATAATTTTGAAAGTGATTCTTCACCATTGAGTGATATATATACAGTCACGTGAAAAAGTAAGTGCACCCCATGTAAAGTTTTGACTTTTTCAACATATTTCAACATACAGCTATTTGATCTTCATTTCAACAATATTGATAAAGGTGATATAATATAACAAATATCATGAAACATTTACATTTTGTAGTCCATTGTATAATTTAAATAAACATAAATGCAAATTTCGCATGTGGAAAAAGTAAGTACACCCCGACATTTATCACTACTTAAAATACTTAAAATTAGAATCAGGTGCACTAGCTCAGGTGCAAATGATTAGAACATCGATAGAGAGGATCTTGGAGGAACCTTTCTTATTTAATCCTCAGATATTTAGTTTGGTTTGCTCTTTGTTGTTGAAGTGTGCGGCGTCACCATGCCTAGATCAAAAGAGCTCTCTGAGGCCTTCAGAAAGAAGGTTATAGATGCCTACGAGTCTTGGAAGGGATTTAAAAAGATCTCCAAACAATTTGAAATCAATCATTCGACTGTCCGGAAGATCATCTACAAGTGGAGAAGATTCCAAACAACTGGCCAACTTGTTCAGGCCAGGCCGCCCCAGCAAGTTCAGCCCGAGAGCAGACCGCAAGATGCTCAAAGAAGTCTCTAAGAACTCCAGAATGTCATCACGGGACCTACAGGTAGCTGCTGCCACTGTTGATGTCAAAGTGCATGAGTCTACCATTAGAAAGAGGCTGAACAAATTTGATCTACGTGGGAGGTGTGCCAGGAGGAAACCTTTGCTGTCCAGAAAGAACATCAGGTCAAGACTAAAGTTTGCCAATGAACACCTTGGCAAAGACCAGCACTTCTGGAACAATGTTCTCTGGACAGATGAGTCAAAGGTAGAGCTATTTGGCCACAGTACCAGAAGACATGTTTGGCGAAAACCAAAGACAGCATTTGACCACAAGAACCTGATACCAACTGTAAAGCATGGTGGTGGAAATATTATGGTTTCGGGCAGCTTTGCTGCATCAGGGCCTGGTCAGCTCACCATCATAGAATCCACTATGAATTCGTCATTGTACCAGATGGTGCTTGAGGATAATGTGCGGCCATCTGTTGGAAAGTTGGAGCTCAACCGAAGGTGGACCTTGCAACATGACAATGACCCTAAACATACCAGTAAATCCACCAAGGAATGGCTGAAAAGAAAGAAATGGAGGGTTCTAGAATGGCCAAGTCAAAGCCCGGATCTAAATCCCATCGAGATGTTGTGGGGGGATTTGAAGCGAGCTGTGCATGCAAGAAACCCCTCAAACATCGCACAGCTGAAAGAATTCTGCATGGAGGAGTGGGCAAAAATTTCTCCCAGTCGATGGCAGAGACTGGTAGACAGTTATAAGAAACGCCTACTTGAGGTTGTTTCTCCCAAAGGGGGCAATACCACCTATTAGAGCCAAGGGTTTACTTACTTTTTCCACATGCGAAATTTGCATTTATGTTTATTTAAATTATACAATGAACTACAAAATGTAAATCTTTCATGATATTTGTTATATTATATCACCCTTATCTATCAATATTGTTGAAATGAAGATCAAATAGCTTTACGTTGAAATATGTTGAAAAAGTCAAAACTTTACATGGGGTGTACTTACTTTTTCACGTGACTGCATATTGTTACGGACCCCGAAGTCGGCCTTTCCCACTTACCAAGGGGGATTAATCCCCTCGTTTGTTCCTGACCGACGTGGTCCCGGGGGTATGACGCCACGCCCGGTCGGCGCTGGGTAGGGTAGTAGGCCCAACCGTCCTATGACCTAAATACCAGCGCTTCCCGGTATGCAAGGAAATACTCCCCGCTCACGGCCGCAGCGTAATGGATGGATAACGCTGAGCGAAGCGAACCGCGGCGTGAGCCGTTTACCAAGACTAGACCCGATTTATGTGCGTCGGCCAAATCGCGCCACATGCACTCAATGTGGAAACCTCTAAAGCGACCGAAAGAGCATGAAGAAGGAAGAAGAAGAAGAACGTAGGAACAACAGGATTTATTATTTACACACAACTAAGCAGAAAGGAGACGAAATACAATTTACAAGGCAATGGAAGGAGCAGGAGACACAGTGCAATATTTAACTTATCTATAAACAGTCTTACTTAATACCCCAAGACAACATGAAAGACAGACAAACGGCCAGACTTACACGGGGGATGAAAGCAGGAACGAATGGTAGGAGGTGGATGGCTTGGAGGGAGAGGAAGGTTCAGCGGGGACCGGGGCACGGTCGGCTGGAAGCGAACAGCCGCCGTCAAAACCCGAGCTGCGATCGTGCAAAACTGCCGCGGCTCCGAAGCTGCGCGGCCAAAGCTCCTCCTGTGCACCGCTGCATCGCGCGTTCTCCAAATCACTTCGGTCCTATCTCCGATCTCCCTCGATCTCTCTCCGTCTCTTTTCTCTCCTGGGGGCCGTGCCACCGCGGGTTATATATGCCCCTCCCTTGAACCTTCGCGAAGCTCCTCGATGTTTCTCTCCACGCCCTCTCCAAGCCCAACCCCTTGTTCTTGGTTGGTTGAGCGGGGCTGACTCACTCCTCCCCTCTATGACGAGGTGGAGACACGCCTTTCTTCTCCGAGGCTTAACCACGTGCGTAATGGAGTCAAATGCAGCAAAGTGGCTAAGGGAGTCAAAATGCAGCAAAGTGGCTAAAGGAGTCAAAATGCAGCAAAGTGGCTAAACCTGGCACTTTGAAGATACCATGTCGGAGGGATCTATCTTATTTAATTCGGTGCAACGTAATGAACTAGTGGATCACAGAACCTTCAACTACATTTACTAAGGACATAACTAATGAGGGAAATCATAGATTTGCTACGTGTGTGCGATGGCCTAACTACAGATGACCTTTGACCTTTCTTTACACTACGGAGGGTGATATTTACTTAACAAAACAACCACAATTCTCAAATCCGTTATACTGCACCCTCCTCCTCTTCGGCATGTCCCGGGCCTATTAACTTTTACCTTTAGTGTGACACGTAGGTGTAGTTCCCTCTACATTTAACCTGACCCTGAGTGTGACAGTTTTAAAACACAAATAAGTATGTCCCGCTAATTGCGTTGCACCCTGCCTAACAGTTTCACACCCACAGCTAACCGAATTGCGGAATTATTTTCAAACAAACATTTACGGTGGGGGAGCATTATTTACATTGGCATTATTTGACTATTTACAAAACTCAACCCAGGACCTGTGATTTTTCTTTTTAGGGACACAAAAAGAAGGAAATTCCTGTCGGGAGGGAGGAGACAGCACGCATTGCATTGATGCACCAGTACCAATAACACCAAAGCATCCAAAAGCACCAAAAGCACCAACCAGTGCACAGTCATCACAGTTCTTAATAAAACACAACGCTGGTGGTCTTCCTCTTCCCTGCTGGGCCGATGTTCTTCCTGATGGTTTCTTTCTTCCTGCGGCTTATTTGGCAATATAAAAAGCACAAACCGTGTCCATTTTTATTTAGGGCCACAGGGGCCAACTAAGGGTGGTCCACCTGTTTGGCATAGGTGCCACCTTACCGAGGTCCGCAAGCAAGACCCAAAATGTGGGGTCCATAAAGTGGTGCTTGGCCGCAAGACGGCGGTCCATAAGTGGTGCATCCATGCAATGCATGCTGGTTGTGGGAGTTCTGGTACACCATGGCGGACTCCCGCACGCTCCCCTCGGTGCCCAGCGAGCACAGTCCTCGGTTGGCAGACAGGGAGACAGAAGACAGGTGAGTGAGGGGTAAGGTCACAAGGGTACACATCAATACAAGGCAATGCAAGACGAGGTGTGTACGGAGAGCGAAGTGAGAAAGCTCGTCCCTACCGTACATCACCTCCCCCCCCCCCCCCCTGTTACCTACTCTACCCTTGCCCTTACCCCATATGTACAACAATTTACACATTTACAAATTCGTCACGACTGTCACGTCTCCCTCATATTTCTCCTATACCAAATTCGTCCCCACAATCCCTCTAACCAAAATTTGCCATCACCAATTCATCATCAATCCTCATAAGGAGGGAGAGATGGAACAACAAGCACAATGTCACACCCACGTCATGATGCGTCTCACATTCCAAACATTTGCACAAAAAATAATAAAACATGGCATGGTGCGGAGTAGCGTCACCTTAGGTGAGTGGATGCGGATGGTGCGAGGAGATTTCAATCCTAACTATCTTCTAAATGACATTAACTCACTTTACACTACCCGGGGTCTTTCCCTGCCAATCCATTGGCCATCTTACTCTATGCGGTTTTAAGAACCGAATTCCCATTGACCAAACTGTGGTGCTTCATCAATTTGGGGTCTCACTCCCCCGATTCAACTCCCTGTGCCCTTGCACAATTTCAGGACTGGGTCGTGTGGCTCTCCCAGCAGGTCTACCCACCTGCACACCTCCACCACTGTAGTTGCCTCCGAGCTTACCTGCTCCTTAACCCTACCTATCTACGGGTCCATCCTCCTTTTCCCCATCCACACATTTGCACCATCCACTCCACTCCACAGTTTCCACCATACTCACTCCATGACCATCCATTCCATACTCCATATATTCCAGACCATTTATTCCATCCAACCATTCTCCATACACCTGTAGTTGCACACCTGTGCAATCACTCCTACACCTGGTGCTTCCTGCACCCTCCTTCCTCCCTGGACCATTTGGTCAACACAACACACAATCACGATTACTCACTCATGCACTGCTCCATACACTTCCACGCTCAATACACTTTCGATCCTCAAACACACGGCATCATCTGATCTACCTGGTTTCCTGCTAACACTCGCGCTTCCCCGTCGCCCCTTACATTATTGCGCTCCCTCGTCATTATCATCCAACTACCCTCTCTATGTCCCCACTACCTGTCCAATGTCGCTTCCTGAAACTTACCGTTACCTATGGTCATCTTCTCTAGATCCCTACACATTTTATCCTAACCCTCCCGGGCTAGTTTTCACTGCCATAAACCCCATAAACCTATTGCTCCTTTGCCCCCGCTGTGAGGGATGGTAGAGTTGCCATCCCACCACATCGGGCATCTCTCACTATAAATTTGGCTCATCCAATTACAACCAATCAAAAATTTTCCGATCACAAATTCCCTATCCCTACCAATTGTCCTTTAACTGGAGCCTCGGTGCGTCTTTACATGCTCAGAACTTGGCTTCGCCAAGTCGAGCAGTGAATGCGGGTGGTTCGTTGCCGGCGGTTGGATCCATCCGGCATTCGGTGCAGGGAAGGGGGTTTGCTCAGGCCGAGATCCCAAGGTCCACCTCGGCGCGGAGCCTTTCGGTCTCCCGCCTGATGACCCGATCTCGCCCTGCCGGAACGCCTCAACCACAAGGGGTCGCCGTGCCGACCCTTCCTACTGGGCCGCCCGCTCCGCTGAGCGGAGCACGGACGTTCAGAGCGCGGCCCGGCGTGGATCCCGCACGGCGGTTCTTTCGAAACCGCCGCGGTTACGATCCCCGCTGGTTCCCGCTGCACACGAAGCCCGGCACGAACCGAGGGCTCGCTTTGGCTACAAGTCGATCTAACCGCTAACCCGGTTAGCGTCGATGCTCCACTTGCATGCTTACACCCTGCATCCCGTTCCTTGCTCACACATCCAGCTGTCTCCATGCTCTTCGTCATTGCACCTTTTCTGACACACCCTCCAGGTTCACTCGTAGACTTCGTCACACACCTGACCACCACACACTTTAGCACACACTCGTCGTTCGCACACCTTACCAACACACCTCTTCGCGCCCCCTCCTCGGTCACATCCTCTGTGACAACCACGGGTGTGCTCTCCCTCCGCACACCCAATTACGTGCTTCACTACTAACTCCAGTGTGCATTCCCATACGTGCTCTACCATTCCAGGTGTGCATCCTTCCATTCCAGGTGTACATCCTTCCATTCCAGGTGTGCATCCTCTCTCACCTGCTACAACCAACTCGTACTCCGTGTCACTCTCGTCACTCATACCACCACACTCGGTCACGCATTCACCCTTACTCTCGACCGCACACTCTTTTATCATGCACCCCTCCGTTACACACCTTTTTCGTGCATCCTCTTGCGTACACTCTCCCGTTACACCCTCCGTAACACTCACCACAGGTGTGCACTCTTTTGTTACATCCCCTGTAACACTCCCCATCCCGCGCTTCCATGTGCCCCCCCGCACACGCGCTATGACCAACTCACTCTCAACAGTACACTCACTCCTCGGCGCGCACTTTTTCCTCACACACCCCTTAGTCGGACCTCCTCGCACACCTCCTCCTTCACACTCTGTACCTGTTGCACACTTCACCAGTGGCCTCTCACGAACACCCGGGTCCAAACCAACCCCCAAGCCGACTGAATCTCCCCTCACACCATATACATTTCCGAGTATATCGCCACTCACCTCGGCACCTCGTCTTCACACCTCCTTCGCCACCTGCAAACTCTTTATTTGGTTAGCAAGCACACCATCACGATTTGAGCACCGACCTTGTACATATTCCATCACTTCCTCCTTTATCTCTTGCTTAGTTTCCCTCCGTCTCTTCTTAATTTCACTCACCTCCTCTTCCACATCCTCTAACTTTTGCTTCACCTCTTTTATTTCCCGGTGCGTCTCCTCAATTTCGTCCTCTAATGCCACCTTGACCATTTCTATATGCGTCCTCACCTCCCGGTCCTTCGTCTTCACTGCCTCTGTCACCTCGTCCAACCGCTTTGTCAACCCCTCATGTACCATCCGACATTCCCTCTTCGTCGCTATTAATTCATTTATGATTTCTTTTTGTGTCGCTTTCAACCCACCTAGTACAGCAGTGTTCTTTTCCACTTGTTCCACTAGTTCCTTTTGTCCCACCGTCAGCTGTTCTACTCCCCTCGTCAGATCTTCTATGCCCCCTTGTAACTTTGCCGTCCCATTTCTCACCTCTTTCTCCATACGCTTCTCACCTCGCTTTACCTCCTCGCGTACCCCCGAGACCTCCTCGCTCACACCTCGTCTTATCTCCTCCCCCATTTCTCCCATCTCTCTGGTAGATGTCGCCCTCATCCGTTCCAATTCATTACTTTGAGCATCCAATTTAGTTTCTAACCCGATTTTCACCTCCTCTATCTGGTTCCCCATCTGTTTGATTTCCCGGGCAGATTGCTCCCCTATTTCCCGCAATTTGTCTTCCATCCTGTCTTCTAGCCCCGTTAACCCATTCTTCACCCCTTTTATCCCGTTGTCTCACCCCTCAAATTTATTGTCCAACCCCTTAAACTTATTGTCTAACCCCTTAAAATTATTGTCTAACCCCTCCAATTTATTTCCCATATTGTTTTCCATTCGTACCAATTGTTCTCCTATCCCCATTTGCACAGCGGCCTGCAGCTGCGCATTGAGGGCCTGCATGTCAATCCCTCCCACTTGTGCAGCGGGTGCGGCCGCCATAGCCATGTGCGAGGCGCCATTTTGCGTTTCTACCACCACGTGCGCGAGAGCGCCATTTTGTGCACCTGAAGCCCCCTCAACCACATCTTCATTTCTCTCCTCCTCCCTCTCCTCCATATACATTTCCCCGGGGTCCTGGGTCGATTCTACCCCCTCTATCTCCCCAACCGGCATCCCGTCGCCTTGACCATCCATGGCACGATTTTTTTAAATTTAAGATGTTAAAATTAAATTAAATTTTGGCCGCTCGAAATTTGAGCGCGCTATTCGCGCTTCAGGTCCGAATCTCGCTCCCGACACCAAATGTTACGGACCCCGACGTCGGCCTTTCCCACTTACCAAGGGGGGATTAATCCCCTCGTTTGTTACTGACCGACGTGGTCCCGGGGGTATGACGCCACGTCCGTCCGGTCGGCACTGGGTAGGGTAGTAGGCCCAACCGTCCTATGACCTAAATACCAGCGCTTCCCGGTACACAAGGAAATACTCCCCGCTCACGGCCGCAGCGTAATGGATGGATAACGCCGAGCGAAGCGAACCGCGACGTGAGCCGTTTACCAAGACTAGACCCGATTTATGTGCGTCGGCCAAATCGCGCCACGTACACTCAATGTGGAAACCTCTAAAGCGACCGAAAGAGCATGAAGAAGGAAGAAGAAGAAGAACGTAGGAATAACAGGATTTATTATTTACACACAACTAAGCAGAAAGGAGACGAAATACAATTTACAAGGCAATGGAAGGAGCAGGAGACACAGTGCAATATTTAACTTATCTATAAACAGTCTTACTTAATACCCCAAGACAACATGAAAGACAGACAAATGGCCAGACTTACACGGGGGATGAAAGCAGGAACGAATGGTAGGAGGTGGATGGCTTGGAGGGAGAGGAAGGTTCAGCGGGGACCGGGGCACGGTCGGCTGGAAGCGAACAGCCGCCGTCAAAACCCGAGCTGCGATCTTGCAAAACCGCCGCGGCTCCGAAGCTGCGTGGCCAAAGCTCCTCCTGTGCACCGCTGCGTCGTGCGCTCTCCAAATCACTTCGGTCCTTTCTCCGATCCCGCAGCTCTCTCTCTCCGATCTCCCTCGATCTCTCTCCATCTCTTTTCTCTCCTGGGGGCCGTGCCACCGCGGGTTATATATGCCCCTCCCTTGAACCTTCGCGAAGCTCCTCGATGTTTCTCTCCATGCCCTCTCCAAGCCCAACCCCTTGTTCTTGGTTGGTTGAGCGGGGCTGACTCACTCCTCCCCTCTATGACGAGGTGGAGACACGCCTTTCTTCTCCGAGGCTTAATCACGTGCGTAATGGAGTCAAATGCAGCAAAGTGGCTAAGGGAGTCAAAATGCAGCAAAGTGGCTAAAGGAGTCAAAATGCAGCAAAGTGGCTAAACCTGGCACTTTGAAGATACCATGTCGGAGGGATCTATCTTATTTAATTCGGTGCAACGTAATGAACTAGTGGATCACAGAACCTTCAACTACATTTACTAAGGACATAACTAATGAGGGAAATCATAGATTTGCTACGTGTGTGCGATGGCCTAACTACAGACGACCTTTGACCTTTCTTTACACTACGGAGGGTGATATTTACTTAACAAAACAACCACAATTCTCAAATCCGTTACAATATATATAGGGCCAAAAACGATACATAGCAGGATATCTCAAAAATATCGAGACAGATTTGAATGAAACTTGGTGGACAGGTTGTGTGTGTGAATACACCGAATCGATTCAATTTCGGTGAAGATCTGAATATGGATTCCGATACGAGAATTATTATTATTTTTTAAGTGATTCTTCACCATTGAGAGATCGGGCAAAAAGTGATATACGTATAACATGATATATTAAAAAGTTATGGACGAGTTATGACTAAACTTGGGGGACGAGTTGATTAGGTGACAAGAACAAGCAGATTCGATTTTGGTTCAGGTTCGAATCCAGATCCAGCCTATCAGCAGTGTTGCCAATGCCGTGCCTTGGCCGCCCAATTGGGCTCCTTTGGACTTGCCTGCCGCGCCTCGTAAAAAATTGGGCTACTTTGATTTTCATCAAGGCGCGGCACTCTTTTTCAATTTCAAGATGCATTGTAGTGCACTCATACACTCGATGAAAATAACCGGAGCATATCTTCGAAGCAGCACCGAGCATGATGACGTCGACGATGATTGGATCATGTGCTTGGGCCAGGGCGGGCGCAGCCGCTCGGGGTTGCGGGAAGGGGGAGGAGGTTATACGTTGCCGAAGACCCCTTTATATGGTATGTGCCAAGTGGCAAAGTATAGAGAAGGGACATTCCATATCTTGTAGGAAATGCCAAACAATAGAAGAGAAGGGACATTCAAAAAATATTGTGTGCATGCTGGACTTCCCTTGTGTTCTTAGGATGAACCAAGTAATGCTCTAGAAAAGTTCATATAAAGGGGCACCCTCCATCTGGCAAATAAAATACATTTACTTCTTCATGCAGGTGTATGAATCAAATTGCGCCACTTTATATGAACTTCAATGAATGTGCATATTATATATTGTTGCGGATCTCCCTACGAGGGGGGTCATCCTTTATTCACAAAACCGCAACAATATGAATATGCATATTTAAAACATGGGAATTTCTTCCAGATTATTTGTAGTTAATTAGCCGAATCAACTCAGGAGATCATGACGATGATTTTGGTTTTGGTATCAAATTCGGCCTCAAGGAGTGGTTAATATGACTCCAATCGTCGATTAAGTAATTAATAAAATCAAACACGATAATCCGCCTTATTATTGTGTGGAAGTTTTAAAACTATTCAAAAAGTAGAAGGAAAACTAGAACGACACTCTTCGATGTCATGAGATGGACCGATATTCCTCCACTCACATTATTATATCAGTATAATACTTGGACTAAGTTTGATTTTAATCCATTTAGCTGTTCTCAAGTTATCACATTTGTACCTGACATGACCTCTGAACTTTTAACCCAAAAATTTAATCAGTTCATGTTTACATCATTATACATACCTGTACCACGTTTTAATTTGAATCCCTTCAGCTGTTCACAAGTTAACACATTTGTACCTGACATGGTCGCTGACATTTGGCCTTTTGAACTTGGGACCCCAAAATCTAATCAGTTAATCTTTACATCATTATACATATCTGTACCAACTTTGAATTAGAACACTTTAGCTGTTCTCAAGTTATAGACCTATTACAGACTTTGACATTTGACCTCTTGGCCCCAAAATCGAATCAGATAATCTTTACATCATTGCACATACATGTACCAAGTTTGATTTAAATCCATTCAGCTGTTCTCAAGTTATCACATTTGTACCTGACATGACCTCTGAACTTTTGACCCAAAAATTTAATCAGTTCATGTGTATATCATTATACATACCTGTACCAAGTTTTAATTTAAATCCCTTCAGCTGTTCAGAAGTTCTCACATTTGTACCTGACATGATCTCTGACCGTTGGCCTTTTGATCTTGGGACCCCAAAATCTAATCAGTTAATCTTTATATCATTATACATGTCTGTACCAAGTTTGAATTAGATCACTTCAGCCATTCTCGAGTTATAGACCTATTACAGACATTGGCCTTTGACCTCTTGACCCCAAAATCGAATCAGTCCATCGTTACATCATTCTACATAATTGTACCAAATTTGGTCAGAATCCCCACTGGTTCTCAAGTTATCGCAGTAACAGGATTTTTACCTAACATGACCTCTGAACATTGACCTCGTGACCCCAAAATCGAATAATTTCATCTTTACCTCATTATCCATAAATGCACCGAGTTTGACCAAGATCCCTTCAGCGGTTCTCAAGTTATCGCGGTAACGAAAACCTATCACAGACGGACGGACAGCCGGACGGCCAACCTGAAAACATAATGCCTCCGTCGACAAATAAAAACAGGTAAAGGTTAAAGAGCATATCCATACCTCAACGTATGAGTACCTTGTTCTATTTACACTACTCAGAATAAGTTAGGGATATTGTGGGAGTGAGTTAATTTTTTTATAGGGGTTAGGGTTAGGGTATTGAAATCAAGAATGCTGTGTTTTTTGACACTTATTAATAACGATAGAATTAGGACCAACAACTTTTTTCAACATAATTAATACACAAAATCAACCACACCGAAGAACCTGCCAATATCCCTAACTTATAGTGAGTTGTGTATTTAAAACCTCAAAATGATGGGTTTAAAAAAAATGAAAAGCACCCTCAGGCAATTTTGACCAAAAAAATTGGCGCCTTTTGGTCCATTTGGCCGCGCCTTGTCATGGGCTTCCTGCCGCGTCTTGAGAAAATATTCGTTGGAAACCCTGGGCCTATCAGTGGGATACAAAATGTAAACTGTTCAGTCTGGCGGAGGTATGCGCTCTACCGAGTGTCCTAGTTTTGACACAATCAATCTTTAACCACATTTTCTGCAGCCATGGATGCTATTAAGCTCTCGGTTACAGAAAATCTGGCGAGTTTTTGAAATAAAAGGGCACTTGCGATCCGAGAGGGGCGAGCCATGGCACCACTTCCCGGAGATAGCTCGCCTACTCTTAACGAACACCGTGGAATCTTTAACGTTCACCAACGAACGCCCGCAGACCAGACTCCCATTTAACGTCCATCCGAGGGACGGAAAACGCATTGATGAACTAGAATGGCACTCAGTAGAGAGCATACCTCCACCTGGTTGGCCATATCACTCAATGGTGAAGAATCACTTAATAAATTAAATAATTCTCATATCCGAATCCATATTCAGATCTTCACCAAAATCTAATCTCTTTGTCCTTGTCAGACACACAACCGGCCCACCAAGTTTTGTCCAAATATGTCCACAACTTTTTGAGATATCCTGCTATGTATAGTTTTTGGCCCTATCTCCCAATGGTGAAGAATCACTTGAAAAATTCTAGTAGCCGAATCCGAATCCAGATCTTCACCAAAATCTAATAAATTTGTCCGTGTCACATACGCAACATCTCTGCCAAATTTCGTCCGATTCGGTCCACAACCTTTTGAGATATTTTGTTCACAAACAAACAAACAAACAAATCAGAGACCGAGGACTTGCCGGAAAGTACTTTTTTAAAATCGGCCATTTTGGATCAAAATGGCAGGAAATCTATACATGTATATACGCTAAGCAATGGAAGGTAACTGAGTAAGTGTATGCATATCTTTTGTCCTTTCAGAGTTATAGTGGTTTGAAATATATTGTTGCGGTTTTGTGGTTTTATAATAAAGGTTAATTTCCCCTCATAGTTAGTTACACTGCAACATGTAGCCTCGTTTAAGCTCAGTTATTTCTTAGTAAATGTAAGCGTAGACCTTTCCTGTGTTAGTTTTGCGTTGAGTAGGATAATGAGAATTAGGTGTCCTTATGGCGCTTTGGGTGGTTTGTGGCGCCGAAATACCACGAGGCAGGCCTGAACAAGTCGACCGAGGCCGAAGGAAGGCGGGGGAGGAGCCATCGGTAAGTGCGAGCCGCCATTCAGGGCTCGAAGGGAGTGACTTACCACTGCGGCAAAAGGCGGGGTTTGGAACGTTCGAGTCAGACTAGGGTGGGGCCATATAACCCTGTGCCCAGAGCCCCCCACCTCAGTTCTGAGTTATGAGATGAGCGCAGGGCAAGTCAGATCGGAGTTGTGAGAATACGGCGGTTCAGTTGAGTTGAGCATAACCCCGTTGTACACGAACTTGCCCTGCTCCCCGCGCTCTGCGCAGTATTAATCGCACTGTAAAGACGACCCGTGCCGGGCCACAGACGCGCGTATTTCCTTCTGCCTGCCTTTGCCGATATAAGCGCCGCAAGGTTTTTCCCGCCTGCCTGCCTTCGCCGGGACACGTGCTGTGACCGCCAGAGGGTCACAACCGGGTGAGCTGTTCCTGGAGCGACCGAAGCAGGCGCGTTCGGTGCGCGAACATTCTTCTTCCATTTCCTCGTGTGAATGATCGGGCCCATGTCTGGGAAATAAGTTAAGATTGATTAAGACTGCCCTGTGTCTCTTCTTCTACCAAATCATTGTAAATAGGGTAAATAAATCTGTTCTTCCTTCTGATTCGACCATCTTGTGTTTTCCATCATTGACCTCGCATGGTACGAATTAGATCGCTCTGATCGGGTTCTATAAGAAAGGTAACAGAACGGGTCACGTGGTACGCCATCCGCTCGGGCATATGCAATCACACGTGGTTCGTGCGAGACTCGATTCCCGCTTCTGCTGCAGCGTGGGTACTCAAGGTACGTGCGAAATTGTCCCGAGACCCTTTTCCACGTCTGCCCGGAAGTGGCGACTCAGTCTCGCGGTTTCGAAGACCCAGAGAGAAAAAGGGGCTTAATCTCCCCTTTGTAAGGGAACGGGCTTCGAAAAACCGCAACAATATTTTCAATGAAAACTTGGCCCCCTGACCTTTGACCCCAAAAAATAATTAAAACTAAGCATTTTTGACCATTTTATGCCCCCATGTTATTTTTGGGGAATTGAATAATCAACATTTTGGTGTTGGTTGGAAGGGAATCGGATAATGTTTGACAGAGTTATTAGTATAAAAACAATTTTTGACTTTGAGTTTGACCTTTCAAGGTCACTCAAGGTCAAAGGTCATGGTGCCAAATGAAATGTCGTATGTGACTTCCTATATGTCAGTTACAGTAAGTGTATGCATATCTCTTGTACTTTTAGAGTTATAGTGGTTTGAAATATATTTTAAATGAAAACTCGACCCCCCTGATTTCACGTTTTGGGTGACCTTGAGCTTGACCTTGGGCCTAAGCCCTAGAGAGTTAAAAATTGGGCACAGTCCATTCCAGGGCAAGACAAATATGTGTGTAAAGTATGGCGATGCTATGTGCAACGATGTAGACATAGTACTGCGCATAAACAGACAGACAGACAGACAAACCAACCAACCAACATACTTGCCGGAATAACAAACAGACAAACAGACAGGGGTGAAAACATAACCTCCATCCACCTTTGGTGTCAGAGGTAATTACCGTGTACCGGTATATGAATCACTGGGATGAGAATTTATAACTCGGTCGGGCGGGATTCGTACCTAGGCTAGACAGATTAGAGGCGACGTGTGAAAGTTGTAAAATCACTAAAATAATTAATTTACAATGGAGCAGAAAAGCGTACAAATTAAAGTGATAAATGCCAGTCTTTGTTCTTTCTTTGGGTGTGGCCATGGGGTAGGTATTGTGGTAGGCAATGCGGTAAAGGCCCTGCGGTAGGCCATAAGGTACGTCATGAGGTAGGCCACGAGGTCGGTTACGAGGTAGGCCGTGCGATAGGTCATGCAGTAGGTTATGAGGTAGGCCATGCAGTAGGCAATCCGGCAGGTCATGCGGTTGGCCATGATGTAGGTCATGCAGTAGGCCATGCGATAGGCCATGAGGTAGAAACTGTAACTATTACATTACAATCTCGTGTTGTAACCCAAGTAAATCAACACCACTATATACCACGGACTGACGTACACAGTGGGTCAATACCAAACTTTCGAAATGACGTATGAATGCTAAATGAGGCGTTTTGCATATGCGCCTTGTGTGCATTTATGGTGACTCGGTTTTTCTCGCCGTGCACTTTTAACCTGCCGGGCACTTTTAACCTGCCGTTGCTAGCATGAAATTTGTGATTAAAATCGTCTTTTCAACATACTTTTGAGCATTTAGACAAAAGAGTGGCAATTTCAAAATGGTTAACCATAATTGTTCTGTTCCTGAACGAAAATATGATGAAATTCACAGAAATAATGAGATGGAACTATAACGGAAAATATAACCCATTGAATACAAGAAATATCCATGCATGAGAGGAAGAGTTTGTACCATTTGCTGTTAGAACAAACCTGTGGTGGCAATGGATATAACACACACACACACACACACACACACACACACACACACACACACACACACACACACACACACACACACACACACACACACACACACACACACACGCACACACACACACCAAAACCTGGGAGGACTCCGCTCAAACTTCTGAAACTGCATTTGGAGATAACAACCAACGACCCACACATGCTTCTACTTTTGCCAACAGATGCAAAAATCTAGAATTATCTCTTCCGCCACCGAGGTGGATGGAGGTTATGTTTTCACCCCTGTCTTGTCTGTTTGTGAACAGTGATTGTCAGAAAGTTGTGGACAGATTCGGACGAAATCTGGTGGAGAGGTTAGGTATGTGACAAGGACAAAATGATGAGATTTTGGTGAAAATTTGGTCCATATACAAATACTAGAATTTTTCAAGTGATGCTTCACCACTGAGATCAGATAGGGCCAAAAACAATATCTCAAAAAGTTGCGGACGGATTCAGACGAATCTTGGTGGACAGGTTGACTGTGTGACAAGGATGAATCGATTCGATTTTGGTGAAGATGTGAATCTGGATACAATAATTTTTAAAGTAATTATTCACCATTAATTGATGGAGCCAAAAATGATATACTGTATAACACGTTATTTCAAAAAGTTGTGGACGACTTATGACAAAATTAGTTGGTTGAGTTGGTTAGGTGACAAGAACGTGCAGATTCGATTTTGGTTCAGGTCTGGATCGAGATCCGGCCTATCAGTGGGATACAAAACATAAACTGTTCAGCCTGGCGGAGCTATGCACTCTACTCTTCCAAGTGCCGATCGAGTTTAACTAGTGGTCCCAGAACCCCCCCCAAATTTTTTTTTTCTTTTATAATGGCCATCCCAGCCCATAATAGCTCCCACTCTGACCCGTCTCTTCCCAAACATAATTAATAGTAAATATTGTCACAGAACCGTTGTTCAGGGATTACCACGAAGGGGTTCATCGGACCTGCTCCCTGATCTCCGGATCTGAGGTCACCAGGCCACCAATAACTCCACGGTCTGATGGGTTCTTAAGCTTTTTTTCATTTTTTTGCGATTTAAAAAAAAAACAAATTGCTCAACGGTGCCTCAGCTTTTTTAAAACTAATGACAGTTATATACAAGTACACATTCACATAAATAAATACAAAACAATCATCAGACATTTCAACACAAATAAATCAAACAATTCCGGAAGTGTACGAAGTTGGAAGTAAGGCTTCCTCTTCTTCCTGATCGGCATCACACTTAACTCAGAAACGTGATGAATGGCACATTCAGCAGCATATATTCAACGAAAAGGTGATGAACCCCCTTCCACTCCCCCCACACCCTTCTTCACCCCTCCCTCTCCTGCCTCCTCCCTCCCCCCACTCCCCTCCTTAGCCCTCCATCTCCTGCCTTCTCCCTCCCCCCCCACTCCCTTCCTCTCCTGCCTCCTCCCTCCCCCCCACCCCCTACTTTGCTCCTCCCTCCCCCCACCCCCTACTTTGCTCCTCCCTCTCCTGCCTCCTCCCTTTCCCCTCCCCCCACTCCCCCCCCCCACTCCCTTCCTTACCCCTCCCTCTCCTGCCTCCTCCCTTCCTCCCCCCACTCCCTTCATCACTCCTCCCACTCCTGCCTCCTTCCTTCCCCCCACCCCCACTCCCTTCCTCACTCCTCCCACTCCTGCCTCCTCCCTTCCCCCCCCCTCTCCTCCCTTCCCCCCGCTCTCCTCCCTCCCCCCCCTCTCCTCCCTTCCCCCCCTCTCCTCCCCCCCCCTCTCCTCCCTTCCCCCCCCTCTCCTCCCTCCTCTCTTCCCCCCCACTCCTTTCCTCACTCCTGCCGCTCCTGCCTTCTCCCTTCTGCCCCTCCCGCACTCCCTTCCCTCCCCCTCCCCCACCCCTTTCCCTCCCCCACCCCCTTCCCTCCCCCTCCCCCATCCCCTTGCACCCTCCCTTCCCACCCCCTTCCCCCTCCGCTCCCCCACTCCCTTCCTCACTCCTCCCTCTCCTGTCTCCTCCCTTTCCCCTCCTCCCAATCCCTTCCCCCCCCCCACTCCCTTCCTTCCCCCCCCACTCCCTTCCTCCCCCCCCCCCACTCCTGCCTCCTCCCTTCCCCCCCCTCTCCTCCCTTCCCCCCCCTCTCCTCCTTCCCCCCGCTCTCCTCCCTCCCCCCCCTCTCCTCCCTCCCCCCCTCTCCTCCCTTTCCCCCCTCTCCTCCCTTCCCCCCCTCTCCTCCCTTCCCCCCCTCTCCTCCCTTCCCCCCCTCTCCTCCCTTCCCCCCCCTCCTCCTCCCTTCCCCCCCTCTCCTCCCTCCTCCCTTCCCCCCCACTCCTTTCCTCACTCCTGCCGCTCCTGCCTTCTCCCTTCTGCCCCCTCCCGCACTCCCTTCCCTCCCCCACCCCTTTCCCTCCCCCACCCCCTTCCCTCCCCCTCCCCCACCCCCTTCCCTCCCCCTCCCCCTCCCCCACCCCATTCCCTCCCCCTCCCCCACCCCCTTGCACCCTCCCTTCCCACCCCCTTCCCCCTCCGCTCCCCCACTCCCTTCCTCACTCCTCCCTCTCCTGTCTCCTCCCTTTCCCCTCCTCCCAATCCCTTCCCCCCCCACTCCCTTCCTTCCCCCCCCCCACTCCCTTCCTTCCCCCCCACTCCCTTCCTTCCCCCCCCACTCCCTTCCTTCCCCCCCCCACTCCCTTCCTCCCCCCCCACTCCCTTCCTCCCCCCCCACTCCCTTCCTTCCCCCCCACTCCCTTCCTTCCCCCCCCACTCCCTTCCTTCCCCCCCCCCACTCCCTTCCTTCCCCCCCCACTCCCTTCCTCCCCCCCCCACTCCCTTCCTTCCCCCCCCACTCCCTTCCTTCCCCCCCCACTCCCTCCCCCCCCACTCCCTTCCCCCCCCCACTCCCTCCCCCCCACTCCCTCCCCCCCCCACTCCCTTCCCTCCCCCCCCACTCCCTTCCCTCCCCCCCCACTCCCTTCCCTCCCCCCCCACTCCCTTCCCTCCCCCCCCCCACTCCCTTCCCTCCCCCCCCACTCCCTTCCCCCCCCACTCCCTTCCCTCCCCCCCACTCCCTTCCCCCCCCACTCCCTTCCCCCCCCCACTCCCTTCCCCCCCCCACTCCCTTCCCCCCCACTCCCTTCCCCCCCACTCCCTTCCCCCCCCACTCCCTTCCCCCCCCCACTCCCTCCCCCCCCCACTCCCTTCCCCCCCCCACTCCCTCCCCCCCCCACTCCCTTCCCCCCCCCCACTCCCTCCCCCCCCACTCCCTTCCCCCCCCACTCCCTTCCCCCCCCACTCCCTTCCCCCCCCCCACTCCCTTCCCCCCCCACTCCCTTCCCCCCACCCCCCACTCCCTTCCCCCCCCCCACTCCCTTCCCCCCCCCCCACTCCCTTCCCCCCCCCCACTCCCTTCCCCCCCCCCACTCCCTTCCCCCCCCCCCCCCCACTCCCTTCCTCCCCCCCCCCCCACTCCCTTCCTCACCCCTCCCTCCCTTCCTCACCCCTCCCTCCCTTCCTCACCCCTCCCTCCCTTCCTCACCCCTCCCTCTCCTGCTGCCCTCCTCCCCCACTCCCTTCCTCACCCCTCCCTCTCCTGCTGCCCTCCTCCCCCTCCCCCACTCCCTTCCTCACTCCTCCCTCTCCTGCCTCCTCCTCCCCCCCCCCCCCTCCACCCCCCACGCCGGGTACTCCAGCTCGTACCTTATAAAATATGCGATTCGTTTGAAACATTGCAGATATAGATTTACAAAAGGAGCTCAGAAATGTAAGTCATTACTTAATAATAATAATAACCCACAGTTACTTAAGCTTACTTACTTACTTAATTACTTACTTACTTAATTACTTAAGGCTTAAGCGATATAATAGAGCGTGATGGTGATACTTTATATGACTCGCGACTCGCGAGGATATTACAATTAAAATATGTGACATAATGTCATTATGACAATCGATTTTATACGTCATGGAAATAGTTGTAAAAAGTTCGTGTTATCGTGATCAGCAGAGGGCGATGCGAGATGCAAACTCAGATTATAATTTCTGCCTTTCAATGGTTGAACTTTTATAAAACAAAGACCCCAGCATTCCAAACTGAAATGTATGACAACTTGAATGCTCTCTGGCAACATACAAGTATTTAAATGTGGAAACGTTCAATAAACAAACAACACAATAGTATTTAATTGCATATGTTATCCAAGAAAAAGTGTTTAACTGCTTCGCAGATGTTGCTTTTGATGGGATTAGAGGGCCCATTGGTGCATTGGACCAAATTTTCATTGGTCTTCACTGCCTTGTAGCATACCTGCCTGCCGGACTTGGGGGTCTTTTGGGTCCTCGGAGTTATTTTGGGTGCTTGGGGACTTTTGGGTCTCCAGAATCTTTTGGGTTCTCTGGGTCGTTTGGGTCATCGGGGACTTTTGGGTCATCGGGGACTTTTGTGTCTTCTGGGTCATCGGGGACTTTTGTGTCCTCGGGAACTTTTGGGTCTTCAGGGACTTTTGGGGTCTTAGGATCTTAGAGGCCTCGAAGGGTCTCAGCAGTCTAAATAGTTAAAATGTACACACGCACACGCACACATACATTTATAGTGGACTAGCTGAATGCACCCGTAGTTGCCCGGGTTATTTTTGAATGAATTTAATCTTCTGTACATAGGTCTGACACAAGCCCGGTATCAGTTAGTGCTCAACGATTCCTTGTTCTTTCTTCTGTCGGGCCCCGCGAGAGAGAATTTTAAAAGTATGTGTTGCAATCGGTCAGATATTCCGATTAAGTGCATAAGTTGTACTTCAAGAGAATTTTGAAAGAAGAAGAAGAAGATGTATTGCGAATTGGGCCCAGCCCGGCCGAGGCGGCCTCACCACCTAGCCTATAACCTTCCCGGGGCCCGTCCCGTGATTTTTTTGTTTCAGAGGTTTCCTCCTATCTTTCACCGTTCAGGAGATTAGCGCGACAGCGCGTGCAGACAAACAAACAAAAACATTCTTTTATATATATATGGATAGATAGAAGATAGAAGATATATAGATAGAAGATAGATAAAAAAAATAATATAATATAATATATAATACAATATATAATATAATAATAATAATAATAAATATATATATAATACTAGCCGAAAGCACCCGGCGTTGCCCGGGTTCTTTTTGAATGAATTTACTACTATAATTCAGCTTTTACTCGCGGCCGTATAAGATTTAGTACTATAATTCAGCTTTTACTCGCAGCTGTAGAAGATTGACTACTATAATTCAGCTTTTACTCGTGGCCAGAGAGGATTTACTACTATAATTCAGCTTTTACTCGTGGCCAAAGAGGATTTACTACTATAATTCAGCTTTTACTCGCGGTCGTATAAGATTGACTACTATAATTCAGCTCAGCTTTTAATTGTGAAATGGGCCCAGCCCGGCCGAAGCGGCCTCAACCGGCCTCGTCACCTAGCCTATAACCTTCCCGGGGCCCGTCCCGACATTTTTAGTTCTTTTTAAATGAATTTACTACTATAATTCAGCTTTTACTTGCGGCCGTAGAAGATCGACTACGATAATTCAGCTCAGCTTTTAATTGCCAAATGGGCCCAGCCCATCCGAGGCGGCCTCGTCCGGCCTCGCCACCTAGCCTATAACCTTCACGGGGCCCGTCCCGACATTTTTTGTTTCAGAGGTTTCCTCCTATCTTTCACCGTTCAGGAGATTAGCGCATGCAGACAAACAAACAAACTAAAACTTTCTTTTATATATATAGAAGATAGATAGATATAAATATATTATATAATATATAATATGTTGTGAAAATCAACCAGATCCACAACTTTGTCCCATAGGTAGGTTTAATCTCAATTAGATCTTTGGCATCATCCTGTAAAAATACAATCATGCAATAGATATCAGGATCTTGGTATCATACAGAGAGGACCGATAATAATAGTCAAAGCAAGCGAGTCTAGTATATATGTGCGAGTCTAGCATATACGTACCATTCAAGACTACATGTAAAGTAAATGTCACAGGAGTGGCTCAGCGTCGCGGACGTCCCAGGTTTTATAGACGCCCTTCAGTGGCTGAAGCGAGTATCTTTCCTGGGTTGAACTTTGGTATAATTTCACTACATTCTCCCCGCCGTTAGAACTATACTGCCGCTAGGCAGATCGCAAGCGTGCGCCAGCATTAATTGATTGGGGTACGTCATTCCATGTCAGTCGGTCCACCCGTAGCGGTCGGGGTGGCGAACTACCCTGCCAGCCCGCGTCCGGAAACTACCGGGTACAGCGTCCCCTAGCCCGGAGTCTCCGTCGGAGTAGCCGCTGGAGGCAGGTGTCGGAGGGGGCACCTCAGAGCCTTCAGGCAGGGGTGTAGGTGACGACAGAGGTGACGGCAAAGGTTCCATAGAGGAAGCTTCGGTAGAGTCCATAGACTCGTAGATCGGTTCGTTGATATCCCTATAAGGGCCGATGACCCCACAAGGGGCGAGATGGCATACGGAGACAATGGACTCGCGTCCATCTGCCGTCAGCACACGAGCATGCTCGGGATTAGCCTGGAGTACCTGCACCTTATCCACAAAGGGGTTGTACTTGCTCGTGCGCACCGCTCGTTTGAGATACGCCGGCCCCGGCTCAGCTAGCCAGCTGGGTAAAGATCGGATACTACCCGAGCTTCTAGGGTGGTGGAACAGTCTTTCGTGAGGAGTCTGGTTGGTGGCCGTACATAGGAGAGCCCGGATCGAGTTCAGAGCCGCAAGTAGCGACGTCCCAGGTTTTATAGACTTTACTCGCGGCCGTATAAGATTTAGTACTATAATTCAGCTTTTACTCGCAGCTGTAGAAGATTGACTACTATAATTCAGCTTTTACTCGTGGCCAGAGAGGATTTACTACTATAATTCAGCTTTTACTCGTGGCCAAAGAGGATTTACTACTATAATTCAGCTTTTACTCGCGGTCGTATAAGATTGACTACTATAATTCAGCTCAGCTTTTAATTGTGAAATGGGCCCAGCCCGGCCGAAGCGGCCTCAACCGGCCTCGTCACCTAGCCTATAACCTTCCCGGGGCCCGTCCCGACATTTTTAGTTCTTTTTAAATGAATTTACTACTATAATTCAGCTTTTACTTGCGGCCGTAGAAGATCGACTACGATAATTCAGCTCAGCTTTTAAT
The DNA here is from genome assembly GCF_964187855.1 of Myxine glutinosa. NCBI lineage: Eukaryota > Metazoa > Chordata > Myxini > Myxiniformes > Myxinidae > Myxine > Myxine glutinosa. Next base: position 226,754,018 of record NC_136261.1, read on the forward strand.
TGCCAAATGGGCCCAGCCCAGCCGAGGCGGCCTCGTCCGGCCTCGCCACCTAGCCTATAACCTTCACGGGGCCCGTCCCGACATTTTTTGTTTCAGAGGTTTCCTCCTATCTTTCACCGTTCAGGAGATTAGCGCGTGCAGACAAACAAACAAACTAAAACTTTCTTTTATATATATAGAAGATAGATAGATATAAATATATTATATAATATATAATATGTTGTGAAAATCAACCAGATCCACAACTTTGTCCCATAGGTAGGTTTAATCTCAATTAGATCTTTGGCATCATCCTGTAAAAATACAATCATGCAATAGATATCAGGATCTTGGTATCATACAGAGAGGACCGATAATAATAGTCAAAGCAAGCGAGTCTAGTATATATGTGCGAGTCTAGCATATACGTACCATTCAAGACTACATGTAAAGTAAATGTCACAGGAGTGGCTCAGCGTCGCGGACGTCCCAGGTTTTATAGACGCCCTTCAGTGGCTGAAGCGAGTATCTTTCCTGGGTTGAACTTTGGTATAATTTCACTACATTCTCCCCGCCGTTAGAACTATACTGCCGCTAGGCAGATCGCAAGCGTGCGCCAGCATTAATTGATTGGGGTACGTCATTCCATGTCAGTCGGTCCACCCGTAGCGGTCGGGGTGGCGAACTACCCTGCCAGCCCGCGTCCGGAAACTACCGGGTACAGCGTCCCCTAGCCCGGAGTCTCCGTCGGAGTAGCCGCTGGAGGCAGGTGTCGGAGGGGGCACCTCAGAGCCTTCAGGCAGGGGTGTAGGTGACGACAGAGGTGACGGCAAAGGTTCCATAGAGGAAGCTTCGGTAGAGTCCATAGACTCGTAGATCGGTTCGTCGATATCCCTATAAGGGCCGATGACCCCACAAGGGGCGAGATGGCATACGGAGACAATGGACTCGCGTCCATCTGCCGGCAGCACACGAGCATGCTCGGGATTAGCCTGGAGTACCTGCACCTTATCCACAAAGGGGTTGTACTTGCTCGTGCGCACCGCTCGTTTGAGATAAGCCGGCCCCGGCTCAGCTAGCCAGCTGGGTAAAGATCGGATACTACCCGAGCTTCTAGGGTGGTGGAACAGTCTTTCGTGAGGAGTCTGGTTGGTGGCCGTACATAGGAGAGCCCGGATCGAGTTCAGAGCCGCAAGTAGCGACCAAGCCCATTTATCGAGACCCTGGCCGAGGGTCCAGAGGCTTAGCGTGACGGCCCTCCATATAATCCCATTGAAGCGTTCGATCTGCCCATTCGCCTGGGGTCTGTACGGTGTAACTCGAAGCAACATTATTTTGGAGCAAATAACCTCTCACCTCCTGTGACAGGAACACCGCACCCCGATCGGTATGCACGTAGGCCGGATACCCAAACATAGAAAACAAATTCTGCAGGCATCGTATGACCGTGGCAGCCGTCATATCCCCGCACGTGTAAGCAAAGGGGAATCGCGAGTACTCATCAACGATAGTGAGCAGATAACGAGAGTTGCTCGACACCGGCAGCGGTCCTTTGAAATCCATTGCCAATCTCTCCCACGGTCTAGTAGCCCTAACCAGCGTCCCCATGGGAGGGTTGTAAAAACGCGGTTTGAGTTCCGCACATATAGCGCAGTCACGGCAGATCCGGCGGATGTCCTCAATCGAGTACGGCAGATTACCACTACGCACAAAATGAGCGAAACGCATCACCCCTGGATGACACATAGTGTCGTGCAAAGTGCGCAGCCCCTCCAAAGTTACGATCCCCGCGCACGTAGCCGGCCTCGATAAGGCGTCGGCGACCAGGTTATCCTTCCCCGGGCGGTATTTGATGGTGTAGCAGAAGTCGGCGAGTTCGATACGCCAGCGAGTGATTTTCTCATTCTTAATACATTGAGCATGTAAGGTGTCGTACATGAACGCAACGCTTTGTTGGTCCGTGATGATTTGGAAGCATCGCCCGAGTAAGTACGGTCGCCATCACCGAATCGACTCAACGATCGCGTACGCTTCCTTTTTGACAGACGAATGCCTCCGCTCAGCGGAGGTGAGAGTCCGCGAAAAGAAAGCCACAGGGCGCCCCCCCTGGGAGAGAGTCGCCGCTATCGCATGATCCGAGGCATCACTTTCTAAGACGAAAGATTCGCTCTCGGCGATCGTCGCCACAGCGGCGCCAGCGATGTCGGCCTTAAGGCCCCCGAAGGCCGCCAAGGCGGCCGGGCTCATGGGGAACGTGTCGCAGGCCACGAGGGGGCGGAGCTTCACGGAGAAATTTTGTACCCACTTCGAATAGTGAGCGAACAGCCCGAGAGCACGCTTCAGCGAAGCTCGATCGCCGGGCGGGGCCATATCGAGCAAAGGTCGCAGACGCTCCTTATCCGGAGAGACAGAGCCATGGGTCACAGTGTACCCCAGAAGATCTATCGTGCGTTGAGAGTAACGACACTTAGCCTCATTCATGGTTAGGCGATACCTATGCGCGACCTCGAGGAAGCGCTTCAGATTAGCATCGTGATGCTCCTGGTCATACCCACAAACCGTAAGATTGTCCAGATAGACAAAGACATCTGTCAAGTTCTCCTTAGTAACGAGGTCGTCCTTAGCCCTCTGAAAACAGGCGACCCCGTTCGTTACCCCAAAAGGTAATCGGGTGAACTGGTATAACCTCTGACCCGATTCAAAGGCGGTATAGATGCGATCAGACCTAGCGATGGGGATCTGATGATACGCACTACGCAGATCGAGAGTGCTGTAGACGGAGTACTGGGCCACCAACCAGTCGTACTAGTGCGTCCATCCCCAGTAAGGGGTAGGCGTCCAGCTGTGTAAAGCGATTAACCGTCTGTGAGTAGTCGATTACCATGCGCCGGCGATGGGCCTCACTTCGCACCACTAAGACCTGGGCCCGCCATGGCGACCGGCTAGGTTCGATAACACCGTCCCTTAAGAGTTGGGCCATTTCTTCCGCAATGAATTGCGCGTCCGCTCGTGAGTAGCGCCGCGATTTTACCGCTAAAGGAGCGCAGTCAGTGGTCAGGTTGGGGAACAGCGAAAGAGGCTCAATTTCCATTTTCGCGAGTGCACACACAGTAAGCGTGTCCGTCCCACCGAATTCAATTTCCAAACGTCCATGTCGCTGAAGGAAATCGTGTCCTAACAGGATGTCAGCACATAAGGCAGGCAAGACCATGAGATGTACATCGGAAAACATGCGTCCCTTTATCACAAGTTTCAATCGACATTCCCCCTTCGTGCTGAGCCGAAGTCCCTGGGAGGCCATGAAGATCCGTCGTGTAGTCCCGATGACTGGCCAACCATGTTGACGCACCAGCCGCTGATCGATGAAACTATCCGTAGCTCCTGTGTCGACTAGGGCCCGTGCAAAAATGCCTTCGATCAAGAGCGGGATAATGGCCTGATCAAGGCCAGAAGATCCGGCAGGTATTGCGCCGTCTGAGCGGGAAGATCGCGCCTCACACATGGATCCCACACCGGCTACAGTTTTCCGGTCGTTTGAGGAGCCTCCGGAGGGCCCCCGTGCCAAACGCATAGTTGGTCGTGTCGATCCAAGAGCGTGTAGTTTGTACGAGCCGCCGTCAGATGGCGCTCGTGTCTCGCGCGAAAGATCGCAGTCAACATGTGCTCGATCAAGAGCGTGTAGTTCGTACGAGCTGCCGTCAGAGGGCGCTCGTGTCACATGCGAAAGATCGCAGTCAATTGTACTTTCACTGCCATCAGATGGCGCATGCGCATGCACAACAGGAGGAGCTTTCAAAGCCGGAACTTTTTGTTTGTTTGAGGAAGGCGTTCGAACGCCAGTCAAGGTCGGTTGCTCCGCGACCGGTCGCGTTCGCGCCATTTGTTGTGGCGGCCCGATGTATTTCACCAAGGACATGCGTGCAGCCAGGGGCCCGGGAGGAGGAGGACAGCTCATCAAGGCCGGGTGAGGCGCCCCGCTCTGTGCTCGGTCCGCTGGCTCGGCGATAAGCCCATTCAAGGTCGCGCGTGCTCGTGTGCCCCGCGCGGCCTTCTTGCAGACTTTAGCAAAGTGTCCTTTTGTAGTACACAAATGGCATATGGCTTCCCGAGCCGGACACGCTGACCTGGGATGCTGTCGGTTGCCACAGAAGTAACACGTCACGTTCCGGTCAGGCCTGGGCCTGGCGGCTGTAGCTGCTGCTAGGCCGGAATCCGAGTCCACCTCGGGAGCGGCTTGGGGCTCGGCCACAGCCGAGCCCGCACCCGTATCCTCGGCGGTAGCCCTCTCCGGTCGCGCGAGTTGAGAAGTCCCCATGACGGCCCGTGCGTGGTCATAAGCGGTGGATTGTTTCCGGGCCTCAGTGTAGACGTTGGCCAACCGTAGGGCCTCTGCGAATGTCAGGTCAGCTGTCTCCAAGAGCCTGAGTCTCAGATCTGTAGAGCCGATTCCAGAGACGAAAGCGTCTCGGACAAGATCGTCTTGGACTTGCTCGTGTGTCCGTACCTCTTGAGTACTGTCCGCGAGGAGGTGCCGCAGCTCCTGAGCGAAGCGGTCGATCGACTCGGTTGGCTGTTGACGTCGCGTGGCGAGCAGATGCCTGTTGTACACCACGCTCCGTTTCTTAATGTAGAGTCGCTTTAGCTCTTCCACGGCGGCATCGTACGTCGTACATCGAGCGATGCTCCTGTAAACGTTGTGGTCGACTTTGGTCTGTAGCACAGACATCTTCGTTTCAGCGGTGGGTACGGCATCCTGGGCGCCGAACTGGTTCTCCAGCGTTTTGAGCCAGTGAGCGAACACCGAGCCCGAATCCTCAGCTTGTGGGTCGGAGCCGAGTGTCGGTACATTGATCATCTTGTGTCCCGCCATTTCCGTAGATCTAATTGAGATTAAGTGTTGTGAAAATCAACCAGATCCACAACTTTGTCCCATAGGTAGGTTTAATCTCAATTAGATCTTTGGCATCATCCTGTAAAAATACAATCATGCAATAGATATCAGGATCTTGGTATCATACAGAGAGGACCGATAATAATAGTCAAAGCAAGCGAGTCTAGTATATATGTGCGAGTCTAGCATATACGTACCATTCAAGACTACATGTAAAGTAAATGTCACAGGAGTGGCTCAGCGTCGCGGACGTCCCAGGTTTTATAGACGCCCTTCAGTGGCTGAAGCGAGTATCTTTCCTGGGTTGAACTTTGGTATAATTTCACTACATAATATAAATATAATATAATATAATAAATAATAATAATAATAATAAATATATAAATATATAATATATATATAATATAATAATATATATAATAGAAGAAGAAGAAGATAGAAGATAGATAAAGAAGAAGATAGAAGAAGAAAAAGATGATGTTGATAAAATCATAGGTTAGTTCTAAAACGAGATACAAAACTAAAAAAGGTTTCTTGTAAGTTAAGAAATCTGAATGCTGTCCAGGTTCCTCCTCATACCTCCATTTTTGCTATTTGCTGATGTCGGGTTCCTTCTGATGACTCCAATGCATCATTACTTACGAAAATCGAAGATTTTCAAGTTTGTATATTCGTTGGTCTTGTGCGTTATTACTTGGCAATTAAAAAAAATTTTTTACAAGTATGTTGATCACTCCAATTTGTGTGTTTGTTTGTATGTCCGCTCACTTGTACTTGCCAACATGTCACAATTTTAAACCAATCTTCACGAAACTTCACCAAATGGTAGAGTTCGTGGTCCGACAAAATACGATATATTTTTGAGGTTAAAAGGTAAACGTAGGCCAAAGGTCAACCACTTTCTTCTAATTTCTAAAATCCTCAATTTTCATCCGATTGACTTGAAATGTGAATCGGATTTACATATCAGCAAACTGAATTCAACCACTAACTATTTTGGAGATGAACATTGGCTAAAAGGTCAACATAGGCCAAAAGGTCAACATAGGCCAAAAGGTCAACAACCTTTTTAAATTTCTAAAATCCTCAATTTTCATTCGATTAACTTGAAATTTGAATCGGATTAACATTTCCGCTAAATTAATTCAACCACCTAGTATTTTTGAGGTCAACATAGGCCAAAAGGTCAACATCTAAGGCCGGATTTCTAAAATCCTCAATGTTTATCCGATTATCTTGAAATTTGAAGACGACTTGCATATCTGGCCACTGAATTCAACCACCAAGTATTTTTCAGGTCAACATCGGCCAAATTTCTAAAATCTTCAATTTTCATCTGATTAACTTGAAATTTGAAGAGGATTTGTATACCAGGTCACTGAATTCAACTACCAATAATTTTTGAGGTCATCATAGGCCAACAACTTCTTTTAGGGATTCCGCAAGTATCGTGCTATGCATGACATATTTATTGCTTGGTCTTTAATTTGATGATGCATAAGCATTTCCTCATTGAGGAACATGCGTTCTCTATATTCACGAGTGCCAGTGGGTTTTAGAAGGGAGCATTTACGCTACTCAAACAACAAACTTAATCGCAGATATTATAAACTCAATTGAATGATGTCATGTGCTGTTCTATTTAAGGGCTCTATTTAAGGGCAACAGCACCTATGTTGCTGATACATTCAAGTAATTAATCGAAAGAGCCCAGGATGGGTCAAAAGTTATTGATCGAATGTTAAATGTGTTCTGGTACAGCAATAAAACATGTACCTGACACAATGGCACAGGTCCTGCGAGAGGAATCACTTACCTTTGAGCGATATTGTAGTTTGAAGCATATGTATGTAACTAGTAGAACACTCTGTAGAGCGCACACAAGCCTCCTCCAGGCTGAACAGTTTACCCCATTCCACTGATGGGCTGGATCTGCTGACCTAAACCAAAATAGAATTGCCTTGTTCTTGTCATCGAACAAACTCATCCACCTAGTTTCGTTCGAATCCGTCAACAACTTTTTGAGATATCGTGCCATACTGTATATCGTTTTCAGCCCTATCACTCAATAGTGATGAATCACTTTAAAAATTCTCGGATCCGGATCTTCACCAAAATTGAAACAATTCTTCCTTGCCATACACCAAACCTGTCCACCAAATTTCGTCCTGATCCGTCCACAACGTTTTGAAACGTCATGCCATATATAGTTTACGGCCCTACCACTCAATGGTGAAGAATCGCTTAAAAATTCTAGTATCCGTAACCGAGTCTTCAAAAAAATCTAATAATTTTGTCCTCGTCACATGCACAACCTCTCCACCAAATTTTGGCCGAATCCATCCACAACTATGAGATATCCTGCTCACAGACAAACACACTCACAAGAAAAATGTCATGCAAAGAACGATACTTGCGAAATCCATAAAAAAATTGATCTTTAAAATAATTGGTGGTTTTACTTATTGTAATTTTACTTATTTTACTTATTATAATTGGTGGTTTATTTAAAATAATTGACAATTTTAGGAATTTTGCCTTGTTGACCTTTCCCTGCTCTGCGGGGAAAAATGGCCTCTAAAGGTGGTTCTTATGACCAACTCTACAATTTGGTGAAGTTTCGTGACGATAGGGTTAAACTTGTGACCTGTAGGCGATTGACATACAGACAAACAAACAAACTGACAATGACTGAACAGACCAACCTTCAGAAAGTATTCTGACCCCTTGACTTTTTTACATTTTGTTGCGTTACAGCTTGAATTTAAAATTGATTAAATTGAGATTTTTTTGTCACTGATCTTCACATAATACTCCATAATGTCAAAGTGGATTTTATTTATTATTTTTAGAAATTTTTACAAAACAATTAAAAATGAAATACAGAATGATCTAATTTACGTAGGTATTCAACCCCGAGTCAATATTTCGGAGAAGCGCCTTTGGCAGTGATTACAGCTTTAAGTCTTCTTGGGTATGTCTGTATCAGTTTGCACATCTGGATTTCGGGAATTTCTCCCATTCTTCTTTGCAGATTTGCTCAAGCTCTGTCAAGGTGGATGGAGAGCATCGATGAACAGCAATCTTCAAGTCTTTCCACAGATTCTCAATGGATTCAAGTCCGCATTTTGACTGGGCCACTCAATAACTTTCACATTATTGTTCTGAAGTAATTCCAGTGTTGCAATGGCTGTATGATTGGGGTCGTTGCCCTGTTGAAATTTAAATCATCGCCACAGTCAAAGGTCTTTTGCACTCGGAAGCAGGTTCTCCTCAAGGATTTGCCTGGTATTTGGCTACATTCCTTGTTACCTCTATCCTTACAAGTCTCCCCGTTCCTGCCACTGAAAAGTATCTCCATAGCATGATGCTGCCACGACCATGCTTCACGGTAGGGATGGTGTTAGATGGGTGATGAGCTGTGCTTGGTTTCCACCAGACGTAGTGCTTTGTATTCAGGCCAACGAGTTCAGTTTTCATCTCATCAGACCACAGAATCTTTTGTGTCATGCTCTCAGTCTTTCACGTGCCTTTTTGCAAACGGCAGGCGTGCTGTCATGTGCCTTTTTCTCTGTGTGGCTTCCATCTGGCCACTCTGCCATAAAGCCTAGATTTGTAAAGTGCTGCAGAGACTGTTGTATTTCCGGTAGGTTCTCCCTTCTAAGCCAAGGAACTCTGTAGTTCTGTCAGGATGGTTATTGTACACCGCTCCTTTCCTATGCATCTCCAGGTGCTGCATGATGTCATCGCCGGGCACTGAAGGGGGCCCGGTGATGACGCGTGCTGAAAAGGAGTACTCAGTTTTCACTCTGGTTTCTTGTTACCTTTGTGAGAGGAGAGAGTATTGCATTGGAGTCCGTTTGTTTGTCTGTCTGTTTGTTTGTCCGCACTGTTACGGATTCGTCACTTCCGCTGTTGTGGTTTTCACCCACTTGACATATTTCTGATATTATGTACTATTATTATTCTCAAAAGGTTTATTATTCAGGAACAGCTATCTAAAGTTAAAAAGCTTAACTTAAAATGATACAGGAAACCGAACCAGAAGACGAGGAGGTGAAGAGGAAGAGGCGGCGCGAGCAAAGTTGGAGAAGACGCGTGACGTCAAGGCTCCATAGCGAGGCTGGTCTACCGAAAGTCGCGAGGGAATTTTGAGTTCCTTGAAGGGACATCCGGCGATAGGAATTATCGCTGGTGTGGAAAATCTGCGTAGTCAGATTTGGGCGCTGAGATTTCGACGAATCCTCGCCTAGTCGCATCGGCTCAAGTAAGAGCCGTTGGCCATTTTGAACCCCGCACTTCAGACACCTACGAAGGTTTTGCCTCGCGTCATCTTCACCCCAACATCCTACCGTTTGTCGGGGATGTGTGTGTGCGACCGCTTCGTCTCCAATTACGTTGCGGTTCGCTGAGCGGTGAAGGTGCCCCTCTGAAGGGCGCCGTTGTACAGTTTTGGTGGGGCGATCACCATTGTCAACTGCACGTGATTCGAATATCGACTGGAGAGCGAGATTCGGGCTTCGACTGGATATCGTTATAGCGACCGCTGGAGCGAATCACATTCGCCTTGGAAAAGGTTATAGAGACATTGAGGAGTGTCCCTTTCACTCGCTGGGAGCGCAGTGAGTTGACTTTATTGACGGTATACAGAGTGCATTCTTAATTGCCATTTGTTGTACCGTTATTCCTGTGTGATTTTCAATATATTATTTGTTCATTTAAAATCATTGGTGTGGTTTCACTATTGATTTCTAACACAGGGTAACATATTTTTCTGCCGTGGCTCCTCTCGGGGTTTGGAGGTGTACCGAGACCAGGAGATCGTAGAGGAACACGTAACAGAAATTGGGGGCTCGTCCGGGATAAAATTCCCTAAAAACGTCCATTTGGGATTGATCCAGATTGAAGTTGGGGGTTTGTACTGTAGAAATTGGGGGCTCGTCCAATTGACTCGTGGGCTAGAAATTGGGTCTTCGTCCGGGATAGAATTCCCTAGCATTCCCAAATTTTCCAATTTTGGAATATTTTCCAACATTCCCATATTTTTCAAAAATAAATAAATATATATATTTTTGGGGGGGTGGGGGGGGAATTTATTGTGTGAAGGTTAACAGGTGCTAACGGATAGTCACCATGGAGTTTGACGCAGAGAAGTTTGCAGCGACCCCTAGTGAGGCACAGTTCCGAGCGTTACTAAAATCGGAACTCTTGAGATTGGCCAAACATTTTAGCTTGGAGGTCCGAGCTAAAATGAAGAAAACAGAGATGCAGACAGTGGTGATAGAATCTATGGTGGAACTAGGAACATGGAGAGAGGGAGCCTTGGATTGGTTACCAGAAGAACAAGAAAATGTGGAGCTCCAAAAAATGGAGATGCAATTGCAGAGCCAGGAAAGGTTAAAAGCACAGGAAAGAGAACTCCAGGAAAGGTTAAAAGCACAGGAAAGAGAACTCCAGGAAAGGTTAAAAGCACAGGAAAGAGAACTCCAGGAAAGGTTAAAAGCACAGGAAAGACAACTCCAGGAAAGGTTAGAAGAGAAAAACTCAGAGGAAAGGAGAGCGGCAAGGGAACTCGAAGCAGAGGAGAGAAAAGCCGAAAGGGAGTTAAAGGACCGTGAAATGGGGCTTCAGCAGGAAATTAAAGTCAAGGAGCTGGAGTTAAGGAGAGAACGGGGAGAGGTGCCATCCATGCCGATGGGTTCGACAACTAGTCAGAACACCTGGGATGTTGGCAGACATGTTAGGCTGGTTCCACTCTTCAATGAAAATGAGGTAGCCATGTTTTTTTTACACTTTGAGAAAGTGGCTCGAATGCTAAAATGGCCGGAGGAGTCCTGGACCATATTAGTGCAAAGTGTTCTGGTGGGTAAAGCTCAGGATATTTATTCGGCTTTACCGATTGAGCAATGTGCAGATAATGATATTGTGAAGAAAACCATTCTCAAAGCCTATGAATTGGTCCCTGAAGCTTACCGGCAAAAATTCCGGAACGCCAGGAAGAGGGAGAGTGAGACCCATGTGGAGTTGGCCAGAATGAAAGAGACCATGTTTGATCGGTGGTGTGATTCAAAAGGGGTTGGGAAAGACTTCGAACTATTACGACAATTGATCCTGGTGGAGGAATTCCAACAGTGTGTCCACGAGGACATTAAAGTACATCTGGAGGAAAGGAAAGTACCAAAGTTGTATGAGGCAGCAACCATGGCAGATGACTATGCCTTAACAGACAGGATGGGGTTCCACAAACCTAACTACTCGCCTAGACTTAGCCAGGGGAGCTATGGTACATCAGGTGCGGAGAACGAAAATTCATGGGTGCGGCCTCGAGGTGACTATGAGGACCACTCTGATACCACGACTTATAGAAATCCGAAGACAACAGTTCCAAGGCAGACGTATCCTCCGGGGGGCTCGAGGCAGACCACAAGGTTCTCCTCCGGGCCTACTTGTGCTTTTTGCCATAAACCGGGACACTTGATGTCCCACGGTTATGCTCTGGGAAAGGAAAATCAGGAGCGGAGTTCGACTAGTACAACTCCGAATGCAATGGCAAATGTGAGAAATCGCCCTCAAAAGGGTTACCAACCATTTATTTCAGAGCGGTTTGTGTCCTTGGATGGAGACTCGACTGACCAGAAACCGGTTAGGGTCTTGAGGGACACAGGAGCACATCAGTCTTTGATGCTTGAAGGCATTTTGCCAATTGTCAGAGGAGACGGCAACTGGTGATAGTGTTCGTTTACAGGGGATTGGTGGCTGTGTTAGAGCTCCCCTTCATGTCATCCATTTGGAGTCTGATTTGGTGTCAGGACCGGTCACCGTAGGTTTACAAGCCACTCTTCCTGTAGAGGGAGTATCTCTTGTTGTCGGGAATGATTTGGCCGGTGGTCAAGTTTCTGGTAACCCGAGGTTTGTTGAAAAGCCTAGGAGGAAGTACCCTGAAACTAAGTGTCAGCACACGCAAGTCAGGGATGGAGGCAATATTGGCAAGCTCTTTGTAGGGGGACTGAACTTCAAAACCAAGGAAGATGTTCTGGAGTCTGCCTTCAGCAAATATGGACCGCTTTTGGAAGTGCTGCTGATAAAAGACAGGGAGACACAAAAGTCAAGAGGGTTTGGCTTTGTCATGTTTGAAAACTCAAAGGACGCCAGAGATGCAGAAAAGGATCTGAATAGCAAGGAGTTGGAGGGTCGGACTATAACAGTAGGGAAGGCATTTCATAGGTGTCGTGGGGGCGACAGAAGAGGACCACGGAGTCGTAGTTTTGGTGGTGGCCGCAATCGATATTATTATGGAGGCTCCCAGAGTTACGGCAGCTCCCGAAGGAAGGATTGTCAGAGTTGTGGCCGAGAAGGAGACCGCTGTGGAAGTGTAACTCAGTGTAACTTATTGATTGGCACTGGTAACTCATTGATTAAGACAGGTAACGAAGCAGATAGACGATTTCGTAAATGAATGCCAAGAATGTGCACGAACATGGTAATCTCTTGTCCACCTGGTCACAGCCCCAGGCTGGAGCACCCCCCTATTGTTTGGTAAATGGAACTCGCAGCAGGAGGGGAGCGAGCTGGTGCCAGTGGGGCGAGCATGCATGACCTCGGGGCATTTGCGGAGAAAGGATTAGCGCGACAAGGCCCATATAAACCAGAGCAAACTATGAGTCAGGAGACTTGTCACCAGAAGCTCTGACCTACGGAACGGAACGGAACCCTGTGAACAGCGCTGAGAGAGGACCGGCCGAAGAAGAAGAACCAACGACTTGAATTAACAATCCGTTTAGCTATTGTAGTCTTTATTGAATTGAAACAAGTGACTTAGTAATTATAATAAATCCTTACTTTATAAAGCTGTTTCGGTCATATTGGAGTCTCATGAGTCTTAACACATTCTCCGACAACTTGGTGGCCCGTACGGGGATCAAGTGGACATCGCCAAGGTATTGCATGGCTTCTTGTGGATTGTCCATTATGATATACGAACCTCTGTATAGTTATTTTGTATGTATATGGAGAAAGTGGTGTTTGGGCTTCTCCACGCACTATTGGTGCAGGAGAGCCCTCAGAAGGAAGATATAGATGAGACCTTTTGGCTCCGGTGATGTGCTCGCGACACAGAGACCCATTTGAGTTGGTCTAGGGTGCTGGGTAGTGGATCACAAAGAACCATTGCTGAGCTGGTACTCCCGGGTGCTGTGGCTACTACCCAAAGAACCATTTTTTTATGATTAAGATGTAACGATCTTAACGATCGTCCGAGGTAACGTCCTACAAAATGTCTGCTCGTTCTTTTTCCTTTGAGTCGTAATCCTGTTGAAATCTCATTTACAAAAGCGGAAGTTAGTACGCCGGGGAATGATCGAGGTCCTTGATGGCAAATCAGGAATAGTGAATAAGCGGACAAAGTCACGGATGGAACGTTTTAAACGATTGTATCTATTATTCGTGTTTTTCTAAATGATTTCTGTAAATACTTATTTTTTGCGCTGTCTAAATAAAATGCGCCAGGTCGACGCTGGTCATTAAGGGCCTTACTGTGACCTGGGAGCAAACGGGGCATGAGTGCACCATGCGACCATTTGCTCCCAAGTCTTGTAAGGCCGGTACATTTGTTTAGCACTTGAAAACGTACCCCTGAGCTGTCCGCTCAAGGTGTGCGATTAAGACGACAGGTCCACAGAATGTTTTTTAGATAAATTAAACGAAATTGTGTAGGACCAAAGCCGTGGGTACAAGGTTTCCCGCCATTTTCTAAAACACCTAAAACTCGTTCGATCAACAAATAAATTCATGACAGACAACCCCATCTCATACCGGTCCAGAATTATTATGAAAGATGGCGATTGGATGAAAATTGCATCAAATTTTGTCCAGGTCCATCACTAAGCCTTTGAGACATGCTTCACGGTTGAATGAAAGACAATAATTAAGTGCTTTTGTGGAAAAGCAATGGCAAACCACCCAATGTCACCACTTTCATGAACTCAGAGAAATAATAATTCCAAATTCCACTCTGATGGCTCAATGGAAATCGGCAGCAGAATGAAAATCAACAGACAATGGAACAGCTAGCGACGAGTGTTTGTGAGTAACAACCACCCTCTGGTCGAGGCTCATAGGAAAAGTGATACTTATTGATTCGGCACGCTTACAATAGATATTAATGGCGAAGGTTGTGGTTGGTTCGATTTTGCGAAATGAACGTTCTTTGAACAAGTTAAATGGAAAAATAATGAAAAAGTATATAATTGTTTACTCTCTGAAACTGGGTATTGTATAGAACTCTGGGTATAGTTCTCAAATCACTCTGGGTTGTGCCTTGAAGAATGAATTGGAGTTGTGACAAGGTATAGACAGATGGGAGGTTGCGATGCTGGTACTGTGGATTCTATGAGACAAAGTACAGACAAATTTTGTTTCACTTCTAAAAAGATTTGTGGACAAAAGTGGGTGTAAGGATGTAAGGATGTAAGGATGTAACGATGTGAGGTAATATTGAGTTATGGAATTAATTGCTTTCAACAATGCAAAGGGTGACAAGATATGGGATTTTAATGGGATTTTAATGGGATAAATATAGAAGATGTTTGTTTTGTCAAGAGAAAGTGACAATTGGCTGAGAAGTCACAGAGGCCGGGTTTTGGGCCTTTGACAGCAGAGAAATTGTGTTTTGACAGCAAAAGACTTCCAAATAATGTTGTTGTAAGACGTTTCCACAACGTCGCTACAACGTTTCACTTTCGTTGTTGCAACGTTTTGCTCCAACGTTTTGGGAACATTCAAATGTTGTGGTTTGCTGACGTTTCCACAACGTCGCTACAACGTTTCACTTTCGTTGTTGCAACGTTTTGCTCCAACGTTTTGGGAACATTCAAATGTTGTGGTTTGCTGACGTTTCCACAAAGTCGCTACAACGTTTCACTTTCGTTGTTGCAACGTTTTGCTCCAACGTTTTGGGAACATTCAAATGTTGGGTTTTGCTAACGTTTCCACAACGTTTCACTTTCGTTGTTGCAACGTTTTGCTCCAACGTTTTGGGAACATTCAAATGTTGGGTTTTGCTAACGTTTCCACAACGTCGCCACAACGTTTCACTTTCGTTGTTGCAACATTTTGCTCCAACGTTTTGGGAACATCCAAATGTTGGGTTTTGCTAACGTTTCCACAACGTCGCCACAACGTTTCACTTTCGTTGTTGCAACGTTTTGCTCCAACGTTTTGGGAACATTCAAATGTTGGGTTTTGCTAACGTTTCCACAACGTCGCCACAACGTTTCACTTTCGTTGTTGCAACGTTTTGCTCCAACGTTTTGGGAACATCCAAATGTTGGGTTTTGCTGACGTTTCCATAATGTCGCTACAACGTTTCACTTTCGTTGTTGCAACGTTTTGCTCCAACGTTTTGGGAACATTCAAATGTTGTGGTTTGCTGACGTTTCCACAACGTCGCTACAACGTTACACTTTCGTTGTTGCAACGTTTTGCTCCAACGTTTTGGGAACATTCAAATGTTGGGTTTTGCTAACGTTTCCACAACGTCGCCACAACGTTTCACTTTCGTTGTTGCAACGTTTTGCTCCAACGTTTTGGGAACATTCAAATGTTGGGTTTTGCTAACGTTTCCACAACGTCGCCACAACGTTTCACTTTCGTTGTTGCAACGTTTTGCTCCAACGTTTTGGGAACATCCAAATGTTGGGTTTTGCTAACGTTTCCACAACGTCGCCACAACGTTTCACTTTCGTTGTTGCAACGTTTTGCTCCAACGTTTTGGGAACATTCAAATGTTGGGTTTTGCTAACGTTTCCACAACATCGCCACAACGTTTCACTTTCGTTGTTGCAACGTTTTGCTCCAACGTTTTGGGAACATCCAAATGTTGGGTTTTGCTAACGTTTCCACAACGTCGCTACAACGTTTCACTTTCGTTGTTGCAACGTTTTGCTCCAACGTTTTGGGGACACTCAAATGTTAAGTAAATCGGATAAGAATTCACGAGTTATTTAATTATTAGCGATTAAGGAAGTACTTATTTAATTAATTACATTTCGTATTACATAACAGTAATTACATTACAGTAATTACCTGAGGTAATTACAGTAATTACAGTTCCGGTAATTACAGTAATTACAGTAATCATTACAGTAATTGCAGTAATCTTATTACAGTAATTACATTACATTAACTCAGGCACCTTTTGAGTAAGGAAGCTGATATTTGGACATGACACTGACCAAGTGATGTGGCTGTCAAGGAAAATTTTGATTTATTGATTAATCATTTAATAAATTAACTCGTTGATTTATAAATGACTTATTTAATTAAAATTCCTCAGAGATACATCTTCGGATGAGATACTTGCAGATTGGTTATGCTATGAGCCAATTGATTAAGGAAAATATTTTGTGATGGCCATATTGGCAATTTCGTGGCCATATTCGTGGCAACTCAGTTAGTGCCACTGCACCTTTAAAATGCATCCCTGCGTTCATTTTTTGATCGATTGAGTTGAAATTTTGAACAATCGGATCTGGACTGTCGTTATTAACGACTCTAGCACGCACCCATCCAATCAGGATGGAGCGGTATGGTCCCCGGATTATCACTGCCCGCAGTTTTAATTAGTTTTACTTTTTCTCTTGGTCATATAATTTTGAAGACATGCATGTCATGATATAGGAAATGTTTGTTCTGTTGAACGGAATAAATGTTGTTTATTTTTGTGGGTGTGTATTTTTGTGTATTTTGGATATATTTTCACGACTAATTCCAGTTAACATCCTGCAAAATTTGCTCGTTTGCTGGCCGAGTCGAAATTGCGTTGAGTTCCTATGGCATGCGCCATTAAAAGCGCTGTGTAATGGTTGAGCTCCCTTTATTTCGTTTTGGTCATGCGGATGAGCAGACAAAGTGACGAATGCTGCGGCTGGAGCAGTAGAAGCGATGTTTTTAATTGAAACGATGTAATGAGTAATTAAAAGTGGGAGGGGGCAACACCACGCATATCTCTTTTAAGGTGTGTATAAACCCTGGAATAAACGTGGGAGGGGGCAACACCACGCATACCTCTTTTAAGGTGTGTATAAACCCTGGAATATTTCAGCAATCAATACAATGCTGAAACTACGTAAGTTAAGATAATGAGTAATTTAATGAGTAATTTAATGAGTAATTTAATGAGTAATTTAATGAGTAATTTAATGAGTAATTTAATGAGTAACTTAATGAGTAATTTAATGAGTAATTTAATAAGTAATTTAATGAGTAATTTAATAAGTAATTTAATGAGTAATTTAATGAGTAATTTAATGAGTAATTTAATGAGTAATCTAATGAGGAATTTAATGAGGAATAAACGTGGGAGGGGGCAACACCACGCATACCTCTTTTAAGGTGTGTATAAACCCTGGAATATTTCAGCAATCGATACGATGCTGAAATGATGTAATTTACTGTGTAAGATGGTCGACCTTGGGTTTGTTTGGGTTTTGTTGTTTATTTTTGTGGGTGTGTATTTTTGTGTATTTTGGATATATTTTCACGACTAATTCCAGTTAACATCCTGCAAAATTTGCTCGTTTTCTGGCCGAGTCGAAATTGCGTTGAGTTCCTATGGCATGCGCCATTAAAAGCGCTGTGTAATGGTTGAGCTCCCTTTATTTCGTTTTGGTCATGCGGATGAGCAGACAAAATGACGAATGCTGCGGCTGGAGCAGTGGAAGCGATTTTTTAATTGTTCAATGATTATTCTATATTGTTATGACTTATTGTCAATAGGTATACTAAGTGGCCATGAGGTAGCCTGTTGCTATGTACAGTCTTATTCTATTGTTGATTATACCACATAGCTGTGGTGATAAAGGAAATGTTCGTTTTAAATAGATGATGGTGATAGGACCATGACTATAAAATCATGATGATTATTATGAATGATATCATAGGGTTCAAATGCAGAATGATTGCACGAACTTGGAAAAGAACTTTCAAGCCCTATGGGATAAATTGGGTGTTACAAGCGATGGAGTTTCAAAATTTAGCATGATTGAAGGAATTTTACAGTCTTATTTCAGGAGTTTTACGAAATTTATATTGCCAAGAGATTTGGGTACTATTAAAAAAAAAATGATGAGATATTTTTCCCAAAGAACTTTAATATCTGCCATCCATTTTGGCTGTCTCACGAATGAAGGATGAGTTGCCTTTAGTGGTTGCAAAGAAAATTTGTGGAGACCAGGCAAAATGGGGAAATATGTCAGATATGACCCTAGGACAGAACGGTGATTCATCAATTGACATGAGGTATGAACCAGAGGTGACGACCGATGAGCTTCGATCTCAGTCAATGGATGGACCTGTCCTGACATCATTGGGGAAAGGGCTTATGCAAGGAGTCATCCAAAATGATTAATTTGATTTATTGATGAATATTGATGAATTAATTGAAATTGAATAATTGATTGAATTGTTGATTGATTGAATCTAATTGATTGAATTTAATTGAATAAATTTAACTGGATAAATTGAATTGAATAAATTAAATTGAATATATTGATCGTTTGATTGATGAAAATGCGGTCTCAAGAAAGAAGCTTTAATATCTTTGTGAGATATTATCAATGTGAAGACAACCTTGGAAAATTGAGCAAGGTGGTGAGTTTATATATAGATATATATGTGCGGTTACCATTGTGTGATTTCCCCTTCAACAGAGCGGACACCTGAGGATTCACCCATTTCATACTGACCCTCTGGCTCATCTGCAAATACTGATCTGTGAGATTGGATTGTGCAAAAGCCACAGGTAAGGGAGATTCTCTGGAAATCACCGTTTGAACAGGTGGAGAGATCCTTCCTGGAGGTACGAGTGAAGCTTTAGAGGAACAAACTACAACACATCCAACGCTACTTTGATAAAAGGCAGAATGGGAAATGGAGCCTGCAAGAATACACAAGGACAACCAGAGATTCCACAAAAAGGTACTTGTACACATCATATGTTTGACCGTTATGGTGCCGAAGCTATAAGGCAGGTCGAGAATTGGTATTTGTGGACAAAGGGACATGATGAGGAGTTTCCAAGAGATGGTACATTTGAGCGAAGTCGATTGGAAAGATTGGAACAAAGATTGAAAGCCAGGAAGAGACAGAATCTAACGGTAGACTGGCTTGCATTCCATCTTTGGGATGGTGAATCCAGACAACGGGAACAGCAAGAACGGATAACGGATCTAGAACTTAAAATAAAAAGGATATAGGATACAGTGGAGGAGACAAATGCACAACTGCCCTCGAAATTAGGAATGAAAGGGACAGTTGTCCCATCTGATTTCCAGTTGTCTCCCCAAAAAGGACGGTACAGAGAATTTTTTCGTGTTTCGGGAGATAACGAGAGATTGCAGTGGCAACTCAGGGATGTAGAGATGCAGCCCAGCAATACAAGTGCACAGGTGCACAGACCAGGCAACGACAGAAACCGGTGTTTCAAGTGTGGACGGATGGGACATTGGAAAAGAGGATGTCCGTATACCAAAAGGAAGACAAGTTCATAGGGTAAACTAAGATCAAGGGTACCAGTGCTGACCGATACCTCAGACAATGATTAGGCCTTCATTGCGGCAGGTCCCAAATGACGATTGGCCTCAACAGATTAGATTACTGGACAAACATGAATAACTGTCGATGATTCTTGTGTCTGAAAAGGTTTTCGGAGCAAGAATTATTCATTTTTTCTTTTGCTTGTAAGCAAATTAGTAATTAATTGATCAAATGCCGAAATTGGATCTTTTATGTTGGGCACAAAATTTTAAATTTACAAAGTTGGAACAATTGCTTTGCAAATTTTTGAAACCAAGTGACAAGAGTCACATGATGATCAGGTGGGAATTTCGGACTAGTGTTCCGCATGATTGATAGGTCAGTGGTCGACTGACATGCAAATGGGTGTGTAGTCAAATTTGGATAAATTATGGTGGGAACTGAAAGGGTAATTTCAATGTGACATCATAGGGGTTTTCTAAAAATAAACTTTTTGGTCCATTTGCGTATTAGCATTTATAAAATTGAAGGACAAATTTTATGAAAATGAAATAAAACTGACACCCAACCTGATCTGTAAATAATGGTTCCAACGCAAACAAATATGCATAATGCATG
This sequence comes from Myxine glutinosa, assembly GCF_964187855.1. Taxonomy (NCBI): domain Eukaryota; kingdom Metazoa; phylum Chordata; class Myxini; order Myxiniformes; family Myxinidae; genus Myxine; species Myxine glutinosa. The sequence continues at coordinate 226,774,038 of NC_136261.1, forward strand.
CGTGTGTGTGTGTTTTGTGTATCAATGTTTGTGTTTGTTGTTTTTGTTTTTGTGTATCAATCTTACAAGATTGTTGACACCGACAGTGTGCCTTGTCTGAAAAATAGATAGTTCCATGGGGATGGGATCGCATATCGAGAGAATTCATAAAAATAAAAAATAAAAAATAGAAATATAATTTGATTATGAAAATTATCACTTTTGTCAAGGGAGATGGAGAATAAAGATTTGATTTGCTGAGTTATGAGCAGCTATTCATTAATAGTAAAAAATTGGAAGTAATCTTGGGATTCCATTGTGATCGAATTTATATGAGAATCAAAGCTATTTATGGATATGAGCTTCATAAAAATGTGGGAGTACAAAATTAGCCAAATTTTGGAGAGGTCTTACACTGACTTCCCAGAGTACTCTGCTCATGGATTTTTATATATATAAACTTGAATTTTATCAGCATATAAATTGTGCTGTATGTATGGATGTGGTTTAGGGATAGATGATATGGGAAAATAGTAAAGAAAATTTTGCTGGTTTGAACTATTGTGGGTTTTCAGTTCTGGAGTTCAAACAAAGTCACTGGTTAACAGATGAGAAAGGATAGTAAATAAATTATTCGATGCTGGGCAAATTAAGTACGATATTACTAAGACTTATGAGAGCTATTGTTCTTCCTTACAGCAGTGGAAAATTATTGGAAAAAATTAGATCCAACATAATGAATCTATAAAAGAATGTGATAGGGATAATATCCTCAATTTGTACTAATTATTTGATTGTGGGTAAAGGAATTAATTTATCGTAGTGGATTGTTAACAGCAGCCTGAAAATGTCCTGAGAGTGTGCATCCATGTAATCAGAAATCCCAGATTTGTTTTTACAAACAACATTTTGGTAGAGGTCTTGTGTGGACGAGCACTTCCTTGGTAGATAAAGAACGGTACTGCATGCTGGCAGCCACTTTTGCGGCCAGCTAGGCCAAACAAATTGAGAGGAAATTGTAGTTAAATACGTAAGTTACACATGGCTATTTGTAAAAAGGAAATTTGTTGAGATGGGAAACATTTTTCGAAGGTTTATTAAAGTGTTATAATATGACATGTGGCAAGGCAAACTATTGGATGGGAAAATTAGATCTGGCTATAGAATAAATTTATTGACCCCTTGAAGTTAATTCTTCGAATCATTGTTTCACTGGCATTTTTTTGTTCAAATTGGAAATAGTTTGGTAGAGCTTTGGTTAAAACCTTTGGTTGCGGTATCTTGGAACGAAATGATAAACCATAGGAGATTGATAAGAATAGAAACAAATATGGACCCAAAACAGAAAGTTGGATTCATGCCTCTCATTGCAAGCAAGCACATGGGGCTAAGGTGGACGATCCCACAGAAAATGAGGCTGCACCTAGCAGCCCAGCAGAACATTCAGTGGCAGATAAATGATAGTCGTGATTTACAGTCATTTGAATTACATTTTAACACCCCTTGCATTGATAAACATTACATTTTCAACATGTGATATTCCTACTTGGGATAGACACATTTATTTGCCTACATGACATACAATTACCTGCTGATATTAATACAACATGAGTGAAAAATGTATCACAACTACACTCATGATCAGGGGATTGAGTTCAACCCCGGGAGATAGGGGGATCAGGGTAAGACAAATAATCTGATTTATGTTACATATTAAGGGATTTTCTTTATTTACCTTTTAGGAAGCTTGTTAGTTTGGTATATAATGTTGAATGTCATCGACATATAATTATGTCATAGGTATGAATATATACAAGGAGTAGCAGACTTGTTTGGTGGTTTAGTAGTTATATTGGCAATTGTTTTAGTGGTGGCTTGCTTGAAAGCCTTAGTGACGGTGTGTTTGAATAAGGTAACCAACAACACGATGATAACGCATGAAGTGACAAATGAGGAAAGAAATGTGGAACCAGAAAAGGAAGACTTTTATGGCGACATAAATACTGAGATTAAAAGATTAAATCAAGTGATGTTGCAAATGAATACAGTAGAATTAAGATAATGGCATAACGACAATGTTATGAGTTGTGTCAATTACAATATCAGTGAACTCATATCACCACGAGTGACACACTGTTAGAAAAAAAAAGGGGAAAAGAAAAAGTGGAGAGGAATTATGGTAATAATACATTATGCTTAATTTGTTGGTTTGGGAAAATTTTTGTTTGGAATTAGATATTCCTGTTTGTGATTGTAATCATATACAATTTATTTTCTTAGAGTAGTGCTAAAATACCTGCACAAGTTAATTTTTGAACTATATTAACCTGAAAGCAATTGTGGATGCTATTCTTAGTTTAGTAGTAAAATACATACCTGATTGAATATTATTTGTGTGACGCATATAAATGAATATAACTTTTTGAATGTTGTAAGGGAAAACAACAAATTGTTGAATGTGAAACTGTCGGAAGATATACATGATTATGCTGATTTCATGGTAAGATGTACCCTATCTGATTCAGTGTGTGTGGAAAGCAGATTCAGATGTGACTGAGCATAAGGATAAGACGAGATCACATTTTGAAGGGAGTGCTAACGGAATTGGGAAGAAGTTCGAGAAAGAAAATTTGTGGCTAAAAAATGAAGTTAATCGTGGCATACACCCTCTTTCTCAAAGAATGATGAAGACATTCTCCCGTGTAACTTGGAGATGAATGCTTACCTTCACCAAGGAAATTTATGTGACCATTTGCCTGGATCACACTGCAACATATGAAAGAAAGGCGATCACTTACTCTTGTTCGAAGGCTTCGAACATTCATCACATCAGAAGTTGCAGGACAACGACATTTTACCTGCAACCTCTGTGAAATGCGGGGACATATGTTATTACTTCACCAACGTCCGGGGAACCAGCATGGAGCTGCAAAAAATGGCTGTGCCCTTGTCACAACAGCTGTGCACGATTCTGCTGGTTGCTCCTGGTAAGGACCATGAATGACCTGAACACCATGGTCCCAACATCATTGTGGATGCATCCGGCATCCCTGTTCCACATCTTGCTGGCCAATCAACATTACACCAACACTTGCTGCCCACTCATAATGAGGGAGGAGGCAAGTCGACTACAACTGGGCGAAGGCCTTGTTCAAGGAATCATTATGGTTCACAGCAAGAGTGGCAAGAATGCTACATGGAGAGCAGGGTCAGTCTATGACTCCGCACCGTTACCACAACAGCGAAATCCTACACGAAGTAGTGCAGGTGTTCATAAAGACAGAAGAAAATGTTTCATACCTGAATTCAAACACAAGTGATCAGCCCTTCCTTTCAAACAAAGTCAACATTTGTGTGGAGGCAAACGTTTTTGCCAGATGGTGCAGATGCTTTACAAAACTTGAAAATGAAGTGAAATTGTTGTATCTTGGTGATGGTGAAGTGTTGTTTTGAAAAGATATTTGTGATGCAAATGCAATAGATTGAACAATATGGAAGGAGTCAATGACCAACGAAATGTTTTGTGATTCTTGCAGGATGACGGTGTATGCCTAAGGGAATTTGATTACCAAAGTTATGATTATTTACTTATACTTGTATTGATGTTTACTTGTAGTGATTGATTGTTTACTTATATTGATGTTTAGATTAATGGTTAATATAAACAAAAACAAAAAGATGAGGGAATTGTGGAAGTGTAACTCAGTGTAACTTATTGATTGGCACTGGTAACTCATTGATTAAGACTGGTAACGAAGCAGATAGACGATTTCGTAAATGAATGCCAAGAATGTGCACGAACATGGTAATCTCTTGTCCACCTGGTCACAGCCCCAGGCTGGAGCACCCCCCTATTGTTTGGTAAATGGAACTCGCAGCAGGAGGGGAGCGAGCTGGTGCCAGTGGGGCGAGCATGCATGACCTCGGGGCATTTGCGGAGAAAGGATTAGCGCGACAAGGCCCATATAAACCAGAGCAAACTATGAGTCAGGAGACTTGTCACCAGAAGCTCTGACCTACGGAACGGAACGGAACCCTGTGAACAGCGCTGAGAGAGGACCGGCCGAAGAAGAAGAACCAACGACTTGAATTAACAATCCGTTTAGCTATTGTAGTCTTTATTGAATTGAAACAAGTGACTTAGTAATTATAATAAATCCTTACTTTATAAAGCTGTTTCGGTCATATTGGAGTCTCATGAGTCTTAACACATTCTCCGACACCGCTATTCATGTGACTACAGTGACGAGCGGTCCCACCGTAATTATTATGAAAGTTCGGAAAAGTTGAAGCACTGAATGCTGCGGAGCCGCCGAGCCAAGATTCCTACACGGATTAACCGTGAACGCCACGTTCCTAAAGGTGTCCATGTAGTGAACTTCCCCACACGGATTAACCGTGAACTCCACGTTCCTAAAGGCATCCATGTAGTGAACTTTCCTGCACGGACTAACTGTGAACTCCACGTTCCTAAAGGCGTCCATGTAGTGAATACTTCCAGGCCTCACCACCCAACCACCATGGAACCTGGCTTTCAGCTAGGCCTCCCGGGGAAAAGTGCTGTAGACTTGCTTGACTTGGGATTTTGATCACAGCCCCTTAACCTTCATTCAAAGGAAACTAAAAGTAAAAATCAGAGGGTGCTGAGATGGAGTTTGGCTTTGCAGGGTTTCAACGGGGAAATTGAACATGTAAAGGGCAGGGACAATGTCGTTGTTGACGCTTTGTCCAGAGTGAATTAACTTTGGAAATCTCTGTGGGTTGTTCGAAGTTTGGTTGCTTTCGATTTGGGGAATATTGAGTGTTTTTGCTCACAGGAATTGATGATTTGGGTTGTGAATTTATTTTTGTTGGTTTAAAGAGTTTGCATGCAAAGAAAGTTTTCGCTGTGTTCAAACTTTCTTTCTTGAGGGGGGGGGGGGGGGGAGTGTTACGGATTTGTCACTTCCGCTGTTGTGGTTTTCACCCACTTGACATATTTCTGATATTATGTACTATTATTATTCTCAAAAGGTTTATTATTCAGGAACAGCTATCTAAAGTGAAAAAGGTTAACTTAAAATGATACAGGAAACCGAACCAGAAGACGAGGAGGTGAAGAGGAAGAGGCGGCGTGAGCAAAGTTGGAGAAGACGCGTGACGTCAAGGCTCCATAGCAAGGCTGGTCTACCGAAAGTCGCGAGGGAATTTTGAGTTCCTTGAAGGGACATCCGGCGATAGGAATTATCACTTGAGTGGAAAATCTGCGTTGTCAGATTTGGGCGCTGAGATTTTGACGAATCCTCGCCTGGTCGCATCAGCTCAAGTAAGAGCCGTCGGCCATTTTAAACCCCACGCTTTGGACACCTACAAAGGTTTTGTCTCGCGTCATCTTCACCCCAACATCCTACCGTTTGTCGGGGATGTGTGTGTGCGACCGCTTCGTCTCCAATTACGTTGCGGTTCGCTGAGTGAGCGGCGAAGGTGCCCCTCTGAAGGGCGCCGTTGTACAGTTTCGGCGGGGCGATCACCATTGTCAACTGTACGTGATTCGAATATCGACTGGAGAGCGAGATTCGGGCTTCGTCTGGATATCGTTATAGCGACCGCTGGAGCGAATCACATTCGCCTTAGAAAAGGTTATAGAGACATTGAGGAGTGTCCTTTTCACTCGCTGGGAGCGCAGTGAGTTCTGACTTTATTGATGATATATAGAGTGCACTCTTAATTGCCATTTGTTGTACCGTTATTTCTGAGTGATTTTCAATATATTATTTGTTCATTTATAATCATTGGTGTGGTTTCACTGTTGATTTCTAACACAGGGTAACATATTTTTCTGCCGTGGCTCCTCTCGGGGTTCGGAGGTGTAACCAGGAGATCGTAGAGGGACACGTAACAGCACCAAATAAATATGATTTTCTCGGCAACCGTTGGTCCGATTGACAGGAAATTTTCACCATAGGTGCACATCCTCCTGTTGAAAATTTTAATGATAATTATGATGTCATAGGTCACGTGATACGGGTGCGATTTTGGAAAAACCGAAAAACTTTGCGCATCTATTTATCTGAAAGCACTGCACAGAAAAAATTGAGAAATGGCTCATTGTAAAGAACTCTCCATGGGGGATAACGTATATGTTAATGATGATGTCATAATTCAACAGATACAAAACTTCATCCGATCAAGATGAAATTTCTTGAGTGCCATCTAGGGATAAATTGGTGGAGAGAAAAAAAGATATGATGTTATCAGTTACGTGGTTTGGCTGCCATATTTATTTTAACACAAAAGCTTTAAAAACCACTAAAATCACATCATGGCAAGGATCTGCAATCTCTGATTGCTCTTTCTTGTTTTCTTGTTTGTTGTACACCACTCCTTTCATACTCCATCTCCAGGGGCTGCATGACGTCATCACCGGGCACTGAAGGGGGCCCGGCAATGACGCGCGCTGAAAGGGAGTACTCAGTTTTCACTCTGGTTTCTTTCTTGTTTTCTTTCTTTCTTTCTTGTTTGTCCGGGCCATCCTTTGAGCTAGGAAGTTGAAATTTTATAGTGAGCAAGTACTTTGGCAAAAACGTTATTTTTTGATGAATCAATCAATTAATTAATCACTTAATTATTATCGCTTAATTAAGTACTTATTTATTTCCTTTCTCATCTTACCCTCCACCTCTCCTATCTTCTCTTGTACTGGACGCCCCACCTACTCTCTCTTCCTTAATGGTATGGATGTCAATCATCCGGGGCCTTCACTCAAACCTGACTGATCTCTCCATACAGGTTGCTTCTGACAAACCAGACATAATCTGCTTAACAGAATGCTTCCTCCTTAAAGTCATCTCTGACTCCTTAGTATCTCTCCTCCTTAGTATCTCTTGGTCACCAGGACTCCTTAGTCCTGGTGACAGAGTTGCTCTCTTTATCAAAAACTCTAATCCTCATTCTCCATGCATTGCCCTCACTCTACCACACCCCCAGGAGTACCTCTGTCTACAGCTTCCCCTCCGCTCCCACCTCTTGTTGATATGCGTGCTGTACCATCCACCAAACAGTGATGACTCTATTTACATCTCGCTCTCCGACAATATGGACCAACTTCTATCCACTCATCCAAACTCTCTCTTCCTCATATGTGGCAATGTAAATTGTCATCATGCCAGTTGGATGTACTGTATGTGGGTATCTCTCCTCTGCGACTCATTAGGACTGACACAATATGTCACCTTCCTGACCCGGATCTGTCAACGGTACATAATTTTCTGGATTTGGTTATGTCTAACTTCCCTGCAAATGTCTGATGTTCTTCCACTGCTCCAATCGGTTCATCTGATCATTTCCTTGTTAAAGTGGACATCTCTCTGGCCATTCTCAGAGTGCCTCCTCAGCATCAACGAGTCCGGAATTTCACTTAAGCCGACTGGCACGGTCTTCAAGCAGCCATCAAAGTTCTGGACTGGTCTCCCTTCTCTACTGTTCTTGACATCAACTCATCCTGGGTATTTCCAAAGAAATTTGCTTTCTCTCATGCACAGATTTATCCCATCTCGTTTTCAGTTGTCATACCCTTCCTCCCGTCCATGGTACACTCAAACCTTTGGTGAAGCAGTTGCCCTGAACCAACTTGCCGTTGCCTAATGGAAGGCGTATCCAACTGAAGGTAATCTCAGTTCTTTCCACAAAGCTCAGGCCAAGTGTGTCTACCCTCAGGAGAGCCTGGAAACAATACCTCTCTAATCTCAAGACTCAACTCTCAAATCTGTCTCCTCCTCAAAATCCTGGTGGTGTCTGTTCAAGGTTGTTACTGGCATTTGTTCCCCCCTCCATCCCGTCTCTTACCTCAACTGGCTACACAGCTGTTTTTTCCTGTGAAAAGGCTGAATGCCTCAAAATATTGTGTCCCAAACCCGTCACTCTCTGTACCCACCTTACCCAGTCGCACCCAGCTGCTCCTGGACTCTGTGTCCTTCTCTCCTGACAAGGTGGAAACGTTTCTGTCAAAGCTCGACTCCGATTCTGCAACCGGACCACATGGCATCAGCCCACCGGTCCTAAAATCCTGCTCTGCTGCTCTATCACACCATCTCTCTGTGCTATTCACCCTCTCATTGGCTCAAGGTCATCTGCCACCTGCTTGGAAATCAGCCAACATTACCGCTTTACACAAGAAAGGTGCAAAAACAAATCCTTTCAACCACAGACCAATCAGCCTGCTCCAATCATCAGCAAGGTCATTGAATTAATCATAGTTTCTGATATTAAATCCTTCCTCTTCTCCAATGGCCTGATCTCGGATCATCAATTTGGATTCAGAGCAAGTCATTCTACCCTGGACATGCTGCTTCTTCTTTCTCAACAATGGAAGGAGGCCCTCAATGCCAAACAGGAAATCAGAGCCGTCTCCCTTTACATATCTCATGCCTTCGATAGGGGCTGGCACCCCACCCTTCTCACCAAACTCTCCTCTTACGGTATCCGTGCAATCTCCACTTATGGCTCTCCATGGAAACCTCCACAAATAGCTCGTGGACTTCATCTCTGGTTGCAGTCAACATGTGGCTCTCAATTAGATTCTCTCATCTCCTATTCCTATCCAGGCTCAAGTTCCTCGAGGCAGTGTTCTGGGCCACGTGCTTTTTCTAATCTTCATCAATGATCTCTCCGACTCTCTGGAAAATCCTCTATCTTTTTGCTGATGATTCCACTATCTGCCACTCCATTCCTCATCCCTCAGATCAGCAGACAGCAGTCTCTTCACTCTCTGCAGACCTGGGGAAAAAAATCACAAGCTGGTCAAACTCTTGGAACATGTCTTTCAAGCCTGACAAATCTCACACTCTCACTATGTCTCTCTGAAAAGACCGTTAGTAAATGGGAGGGTTTTCCATTCTCAACAATCCTCTCAAAGAAGTTCTGTCACTCAAGCTTTTGAGTCTCATGATCTGCCATGATCTTTCCTGTGAAAAATCACATTTCCAAGGTGGCCTCCAAAGCTGGTTGCCGACTGAGAATCCTCTATTGTGTCAAGTCCTTCCTTGTCTCTACTGGGCTACTCACCACATTCAAAGCTTTCATGGAGTACTGCTCTCCCCTCTGGGCTGGTGCTCCTTCCTCACACCGAGCTCAGCTTCACGCTGTAGAAACCTCAGCTTTAAGAATCATTGGTATCTCCCACGATGAAGCTGATTCTGAGGGCCTTTCACTCTCTCACCGCAGGCAGGTTGGTGGTTTTTGTCTTCTACCGGCTCCTCTCCGGCCTTGCTCCCCCTGCCCTGTCTGTGCTTTGTCCCACAAATTTTCCTTCAGGATGCACAGATCTGCCAGCAACCCCCATCTGGTGAAACTGCCAAAATAAAGACACTTGGCTCACCTTTACTCTTTTATTCCTCTTTTCTCCCACCTCTGGAACAAACTCCCACAATCTCTTCAATCCCACTCCTCCCTCCATGTCTTCAAAACAGCTGTGCACCACCATCTCTTATCTTTCCCCATCCAAAACCTTGATATTTTCTACCTCTGTTAATCCAGCCCAAACCCACCTCCTACAAATTCTGTTTTCTTTCCTGAAAGTCCTTCTAGTGTCCATCTTGTTTATCCCATGTACCCTGCCCCAGCCCTCTCTTCCACAGATCTCCTGATATCTCTTCCCTACTGTTGTTGTGCTAACGTTTGTTCATGGAATCAAAAAAAGTCGGGCCCGAAAGGGGTCTACGCGGAGGATGGGGAAGGCGAGGTTACCCCCCCAAAATAGGTATTTTTTTGTTTGTTTGTTTTAAATCTTATGATTACGTTGGTATGATTCTACATGCTGCCCTGCCTTCTAGCAACCATTTAAATTGGTTTAAAATATCGTGATAGTGTTTAAAATACACTTACGTGTATGGGGGTAGGTAATGAAATACCGTAGTCGAGGTAGGATTGTATAGAGTAGTGTGCTCCGAATGTCGCGAAGAAGAAACCTCATGTATCTAAGTCAGGGCCAGATGTCCGTGTAAGCATTATGTGTCTCCATGCGAGGGGTGAAACTATGCTAATTAGTTAGGGCCGATGGATAAATTCCCAGTGTGTAATTTCCCTTGTGATTTTTCCCTTCGTTCTTATAAAGCACACTCGGCCAGCCATGCGATTGGCACATATTTGCAAATAACATAATCGCTGACGATACCCAGACGCGACTACACCAGCTAGCCAAATCATCTCGATGGGCGCCAAGTGTGCCCCAAAGAACGATTGGTTAAAGAACGATGAGGTGAGCGAGTGGCGCATGGGTGATGTCAGAGAGAACGTTCGAGACAGTCGGAAAAAAGGAAAGGCACCGTCATTTTCTCTCTCTCTCTCTTGGCCCGGGCTCTTGGTACGAGTGGTCACACTTCCTGCTCTCTCTGTTCCTCGCACGAAGGTCACATTTTGCATTATCTCTTGTCCTGGACTTGATCGCAAGCGGTCGTACTTCCCTGTCTCTTTCTGTTCTGGCGTTGGTGGAAGTGGCTGCTTATTTTCTCTCTCTTTAGTGCTGGCTTCATGACGGCTGCGCTTCGGGACATGTGCGCCTGAGAGAAACATCGGAGCTTTGGGAGCGTGGGACGATCGGAGCAGGAGGGAGTTTGGCCGTCGCTCCGCGAGTCGGTGGCTGCTCTGTCGGTCGGTCGGTGGACTCCGCGAGTCGGTGGATGGTCGGCGCGCCATCTTGTGAGGTTCCCGCACCGTGGTTCCACGACCGGTCAAGAACGCCAGGCGGAGTATCAGCCAATGCACCACACTACATGTTATTTTTATTTCATCATCCCCTTGTGCTGTATATGAGTCCGTATGGAGGGTACCTCGTTTAGGAATTACATTTTACCTTACCTTTCATTTTTGTTATCCTGGCATTTATTTTCATTAAACCTTTATTTGTTGCATTTCATTGGTTGTATTGTTGATTTGTCTGTCTTGTACGTTTATTTGTTGTGGGGATAAGATAACACCCCGTGTGCAGTCCGCCGGTACAGGTAAGGACCTCGCTACCCTCCACCAAACAGGTTTACAGGCTACAGGCACTCTACCAGTCTTGTGATCCCATAATGTTTTGCACGTGCAAAAGGTACCACCATAGTTGGGTATACGCCTCAGAGTTAAAGCACGTTTGGTCATCTGTCGCCCTGGGGTCTTCACTTCAGGGTAGACACGACAATACTTTTAGTCGGTGTAGTATACTGCTTTATTCTACCAGGTGAGCACTCAGGGATATTGCCCCTATTTTTCTACTTACCAATACCAAAGATATAACATTCATGCAAAAAAAAAGATGTCTATTTTGGCAAAAACTATAAACAGGGTCATATTTTTGGTACACGGTACATCAGACAATTCTTCAATGTGATTCCTTAGAAACGCTCCTTAATGTGATTACTCACAAATGCTCATGTATGTTACGACATCAACGCTCCTCCATGTGATCCCTTGTATACATTCCTTAATGTGATTCCCTGGAAAGACTCCTCCATGTGATCCCATATAAACGCCCATCCATGATCCCATAAAAACGCTCCTCTATGTGATTCCCTGGAAAGGATCCTCCACGTGATCCAATATAAACAAACGCCCATCCATGATCCCATAAAAACGCTCCTCGATGTGATTCCCTGGAAAGGATCCTCCATGTGATCCAATATAAACGCCCATCCATGATCCCATATAAATACTCCTTGATGTGATTCTCTGGAAAGACTCCTCCATGTGATCCCATATAAATTCCCATCCATGATCCCATATAAACGCTGTTAAAACGCTCTTCCACATTATCCTCAACAATCACGATTGCAAGTGATCCCTTATAAACGCCCCTCTGTGTGATCCTTTCTGAATGCGTATCCATGATCACATAAATTATCTTCCATGTGATCCCTTATAAATGCTCTTCCATGTGATTCCCTATAAATGCTCGAGTCCCATGTGATCCCACACAAACACTCTTCCACATAATTCCCTATAAACACTCTCCCATGTGATTCCCTACAAACACTTTTCCACACAATTCCATATAAAACGCTCTTCCATGAGATTCCCTATAACTGCTCTTCAATTTGATTCCCTATAAACGCTTTTCCATGTGATCCTATATAAATGCCCTTCCACATGATTCCCCATAAATGCTCTTCTATGTGATTCCCAATAAATGCTCTTCCATGTGATTCCCAATAAATGCTCTTCCATATGATCACTTATAAATGCTCTTCCATATGATCCCTCATAAAACCTCTTCCACATGATCCCACATATATGTGACTGGCTCTGGCAAAAGCAGGCACTTGGGGGCAAAAATCAAAATTGAGATTTTAAATCATCTGATTTCCCCATGCTTTTCTCTTCCATTTGATACATACATCATGTTAATTGGATGAAAATTAACGAAGTTATGGTATTTTAATGATAATTATATTTTCGTTTAAACAATGCAGATAATTAGGTTCAAAGTTCACAATACAGTACACACGCACAAAGAATGTGCACACGTGTAACGTTTCATTCATAGCAAACATGTATGTCAGGGATCTCCTTCGAATTACTATGTATACTTAAAGTAAAACATCGAAATTTCGCGATCTTCGTGTCTTTTTGACCGAGGAATCGTGAATTTCTGAGCACATTTTGAGAATGACGTTTTAGATTCTTCGTCGAATTTCCAATCTTTTCTGTTGTTTCTTGGAAAAATGTTTTGGTGCATAATAATCGAGAGAAGTTACTCTTTCTATCCATATAAAATCTCAATTTGGTCCCTGTGGTCATATTTTGACTCTCTTCGGCTTTTTCTCGCCAAGAGGAATGCCGACAAGTGTCTGGTTTTACCAGAGCCAGTCACATATGCTCTTCCTTGTGATCCCATAAAAACGATGCTCCATGCGATTCCCTATAAAGGCTCTTCCATGTGATCCTACATAAATGGTCTTCCATGTGATCCCATAAAAACACTTCCACGTGATTCTGTATTAACACGCTTCCGGGCAATCCCTATAAATGCTCATCCACATGATTCACAATTAACACTTCCATGTGATCCCATATATATGCTCTTCCACATGATTCCTTATAAACACTCTTCCATGTGATCCCATATAAACGATGCTCCATGCGATTCCCTATAAAGGCTCTTCCATGTGATCCTATATAAATGGTCTTCCATGTGATCCCATAAAAACACTTCCACGTGATTCTGTATTAACACGCTTCCGGGCAATTCCCTATAAATGCTCATCCACATGATTCCCAATTAACACTTCCATGTGATCCCATATATATGCTCTTCCACATGATTCCTTATAAACACTCTTCTATGTGATCCCATATGAATGCTCTTCCAAGTGATTCCCCATAAACGTTCTTCCACATGATTCCCTCCTATAAACGCTCCTCAATGTGATCCCCTATAAAGCTTCTCCCACATGTTTCCTTATAAACGCTCTTCCATGTGATCCCATATAAAGGCTCTTCCATGCGATCCCATATAAAGGCTCTTCCATGTGATCGCCTATAAACTCTCTTCCATATGATCCCTAATAAACGCTAATCCACGATCTCAAATGAATACTCGTCCATGTGATTCCCGATAAACTCTTCCATGTGATCCCATATGAATGCTCGTCGATGTGATCCCATATGAATCCTCGTCCATGTGATTCCCCATAAACACTCTTCCATGTGATCCCATATAAAGGCTCTTCCATGTGATCCCATATAAAGGCTCTTCCACGCGAGTCCCCATAAACGCTCCTCCATGTGATCGTATATAAAGGCTCTTCCTTGTGATCCCATATAAAGGCTCTTCCATGTGATTCCCGATAAACGCTCCTCCATGTGATCCCATATAGAGGCTCTTCAATGTGATCCCATATAAAGGCTCTTCCATGTGATTCCCGAAAAACGCTCCTCCATGTGATCGTATATAAAGGCTCTTCCCTGTGATCCCATACAAAGCCTCTTCCACGTGATTCCCTATAAACGCTCCTCCATGTGATCCCATATAAAGGCTCTTCCACGTGATTCCCTATAAATGCTCCTCCATGTGATCCCATATAAACGCTCTTCCACATGATTCCCTCCCTATAAATGCTCCTCCATGTGATCACCGAGAAAGCTTCTCCCACATGATTACTTATAAACGCTCTTCCACATAAAAGCTCTTCAATGGGATGCTGTATAAACGCTCTTCCACATGATTCCCTCGCTATAAACGCTCGTCCACATGATTCCCTATAAACACTCTTCCACGTGATTCCCTATAAACCCTCCTTCACATGATTCCCTATCAACGCTCCTCAATGTGATCCCATATAAAGGCTCTTCCATGTGATTCCATTTAAACGCTCCTCCATGTGATCCCATATAAAGGCTCTTCCATGTGATCCCAAATAAAGGCTCTTCCACGTCATTCCCTAAAAACCCTCCTCCACATGATTCCCTATCAACGCTCCTCCATGTGATCCCATATAAAGGCTCTTCCATGTGATCCCATATAAAGTCTCTTCCATGTGATTCCCTTTAAACGCTCCTCCATGTGATCCCATAAAAAGGCTCTTCCACGTGATTCCCTTTAAACGCTCCTCCATGTATCCCACATAAATGCTCTTCCACATGATTCCCTCCCTATAAATGCTCCTCCATGTGATCCCATAGAAAGCCTCTTCCACGTGATTCCCTATAAACACTCCTCCATGTGATCCCATATAAAGGCTCTTCCACGTGATTCCCGATAAACGCTCCTCCATGTGATCCCATATAAACGCTCTTCCACATGATTCCCTCCCGATAAATGCTCCTCCATGTGATCACCTATAAAGCTTTTCCCACATGATTACTTATAAACGCTCTTCCATGTGATCCCATATAAAAGGTCTTCAATGGGATGCTATATAAACGCTCTTCCACATGATTCCCTCGCTATAAACGCTCGTCCACATGATTCCCTATAAACACTCTTCCATGTGATCCCATATGAAGGCTCTTCCATGTGATCACCTATAAACACTCTTCCATGTGATCCCATATAAAGGCTCTTCCATGTGATTCCCTTTAAACACTCCTCCATGTGATCCCATATAAAGGCTCTTCCATGTGATTCCCTTTAAACACTCCTCCATGTGATCCCATATAAAGGCTCTTCCATGTGATTCCCTTCAAACACTCCTCCATGTGACTCCCGATAAATGCTCCTCCATGTGATCCCATATAAAGGCTCTTCCATGTGATCACTGATAAACGCTCTTCCTTATGATCCCTAATAAACGCCAATCCACGATCCCATATATGATATATGGCTCTTCGCCGTGATCCCCTATAAACGCTCCTCCATGTGATCCCCTACATAACCTCTTCCACATTGATTCCTAATAAACGCTCTTCCATGTGACCCCATATAAAAGCTCTTCAATGGGATGCTATATAAACGCTCTTCCACATGATTCTCTCTCCATATTAACACTCTTCCATGTGATTCCATATAAACGCTCCTCCACATGATTCCCTGTAAACACTCCTCCATGTGATCCCATATAAAGGCTCTTCCATGTGATCCTATATAAAGGCTCTTCCATGTGATCCCATATATACACTCCTCCATGTGATCCCATATAAAGGCTCTTCCATGTGATCCCATATAAAGGCTCTTCCATGTGATCCCATATAAAGGCTCTTCCATGTGATCCCATATAAAGGCTCTTCCATGTGATCCCATATAAACGCTCCTCCATGTGATCCCATATAAACGCTCCTCCATGTGATCCCATATAAAGGCTGTTCCATGTGATCCCATATAAAGGCTCTTCCATGTGATCCCATATAAAGGCTGTTCCATGTGATCCCATATAAAGGCTCTTCCATGTGATCCCATATAAAGGCTCTTCCATGTGATCCCATATAAAGGCTCTTCCATGTGACCCCAAATAAAGGTTCTTCCATGTGATCGCCTATAAACGCTCTTCCATGTGATCCCATATAAATGCTCTTCCATGTGATCCCATATAAACGCTCTTCCACATGATTCCCTCTCTACAAACACTCTTCCATGTGATCCCATATAAAGGTTCTTCCATGTGATCACCCATAAACGATCTTCCATGTGATCCCATATAAAGGCTCTTCCATGTGATCCCATAGAAACGCTCTTCCATGTGACCCTATATAAAGGTTCTTCCATGTGATCGCCTATAAACGCTCTTCCATGTGATCCCATATAAATGCTCTTCCATGTGATCCCATATAAAGGTTCTTCCATGTGATCGCCTATAAACGCTCCTCCATGTGATCCCATATAAACGCTCCTCCATGTGATCCCATATAAAGGCTGTTCCATGTGATCCCATATAAAGGCTCTTCCATGTGATCCCATATAAAGGCTGTTCCATGTGATCCCATATAAAGGCTCTTCCATGTGATCCCATATAAAGGCTCTTCCATGTGATCCCATATAAAGGCTCTTCCATGTGACCCCAAATAAAGGTTCTTCCATGTGATCGCCTATAAACGCTCTTCCATGTGATCCCATATAAATGCTCTTCCATGTGATCCCATATAAACGCTCTTCCACATGATTCCCTCTCTACAAACACTCTTCCATGTGATCCCATATAAAGGTTCTTCCATGTGATCACCCATAAACGATCTTCCATGTGATCCCATATAAAGGCTCTTCCATGTGATCCCATAGAAACGCTCTTCCATGTGACCCTATATAAAGGTTCTTCCATGTGATCGCCTATAAACGCTCTTCCATGTGATCCCATATAAATGCTCTTCCATGTGATCCCATATAAAGGTTCTTCCATGTGATCGCCTATAAACGCTCTTCCATGTGATCCCATATAAAGGCTGTTCCATGTGATCCCATATAAAGGCTCTTCCATGTGATCCCATATAAAGGCTCTTCCATGTGATCCCATATAAAGGCTCTTCCATGTGACCCCAAATAAAGGTTCTTCCATGTGATCGCCTATAAACGCTCTTCCATGTGATCCCATATAAATGCTCTTCCATGTGATCCCATATAAACGCTCTTCCACATGATTCCCTCTCTACAAACACTCTTCCATGTGATCCCATATAAAGGTTCTTCCATGTGATCACCCATAAACGATCTTCCATGTGATCCCATATAAAGGCTCTTCCATGTGATCCCATAGAAACGCTCTTCCATGTGACCCTATATAAAGGTTCTTCCATGTGATCGCCTATAAACGCTCTTCCATGTGATCCCATATAAATGCTCTTCCATGTGATCCCATATAAAGGCTCTTCCATGTGATCCCATATAAACGCTCTTCCATGTGATCCCATATAAACGCTCCTCCATGTGATCCCATATAAAGGCTCTTCCATGTGACCCCATATAAAGGTTCTTTCATGTGATCGCCCATAAACGCTCTTCCATGTGATCCCATATAAATGCTCTTCCATGTGATCCCATATAAAGGCTCTTCCATGTGATCCCATATAAAGGCTCTTCCATGTGACCCCATATAAAGGTTCTTCCATGTGATCGCCTATAAACGCTCTTCCATGTGATCCCATATAAATGCTCTTCCATGTGATCCCATATAAACGCTCTTCCACATGATTCCCTCTCTTCAAACACACTTCCATGTGATCCCATATAAAGGTTCTTCCATGTGATCACCCATAAACGCTCTTCCATGTGATCCCATATAAAGGCTCTTCCATGTGATCCCATATAAAGGCTCTTCCATGTGACCCCATATAAAGGTTCTTCCACGTGATCGCCTATAAACGCTCTTCCATGTGATCCCATATAAATGCTCTTCCATGTGATCCCATATAAAGGCTCTTCCATGTGATCCCATATAAAGGCTCTTCCATGTGACCCCATATAAAGGTTCTTCTATGTGATCGCCTATAAACGCTCTTCCATGTGATCCCATATAAATGCTCTTCCATGTGATCCCATATAAACGCTCTTCCACATGATTCCCTCACTACAAACACTCTTCTATGTGACCCCACATAAAGGTTCTTCCATGTGATCGCCCATAAATGCTCTTCCATGTGATCCCATATAAAGGCTCTTCCATGTGATCCCATAAAAAGGCTCTTCCATGTGATCCCATATAAACGCTCTTCCATATGATCCCTAATAAACGCTAATCCACGATCCCATATGAATGCTCTTCCCCGTGATTCCCTGTAAACACTTCCATGTGATCCTATATAAAGGCTCTTCCATGTGATCCCATATAAAGGTTCTTCCATCTGATCCCATGTAAACGCTCTTCCATATGATCCCTAATAAACGCTAATCCACGATCCCATATGAATGCTCTTATCCCATATAAATGCTCTTCCATGTGATCCCATATAAACGCTCTTCCACATGATTCCCTCACTACAAACACTCTTCCATGTGACCCCACATAAAGGTTCTTCCATGTGGTCGCCCATAAACGCTCTTCCATGTGATCCCATATAAAGGCTGTTCCATGTGATCCCATATAAAGGCTCTTCCATGTGATCCCATATAAAGGTTCTTCCATGTGATCCCATATAAACGCTCTTCCATATGATCCCTAATAAACGCTAATCCACGATCCCATATGAATGCTCTTCCCCGTGATTTCCTGTAAACACTGTTCCATGTGATCCCATATAAACGCTCTTCCACATGATTCCCTCACTACAAACACTCTCCCATGTGACCCCACATAAAGGTTCTTCCATGTGATCGCCCATAAACGCTCATCTATGTGATCCCATATAAAGGCTCTTCCATGTGATCCCATATAAAGGTTCTTCCATCTGATCCCATATAAACGCTCTTCCATATGATCCCTAATAAACGCTAATCCACGATTCCATATGAATGCTCTTCCCCATGATTTCCTGTAAACACTGTTCCATGTGATCCCATATAAACGCTCTTCCATGTGATCCCATATAAAGGTTCTTCCATGTGATCCCATATAAACGCTCTTCCATATGATCCCTAATAAACGCGAATCCACGATCCCATATGAATGCTCTTCCCCGTGATTCCCTGTAAACACTGTTCCATGTGATCCCATATAAACGCTCTTCCATGTGATCTCGTGTATTAAAGGATCACACATGATCCACATCCACACAACACTCGTCGATGAGCCTCGCAGATGAGCACGTGGACGGAGCGGGGTGTGCGCGCGCCCAGCGGGGCGGCTCTCGTCGTCCTCCGAGCGCCCCCCACCCCGTCGCTCCTTGGGTGGCCAAAGCCTTTGCAGAGGGCCCGTTGCTACGCAGCGGCCACCGGCTGAGTAATTTGGCTCCTGCTTGGGCCCTGGCAGCTGGCCGCCTTGGGCGCAGGAGCGGCCGGGCTGGGTGGGTTTCGGTGGGAGGGAGTTGGGGAAGGGGGGGTCGGAGTTTGGGTTCGAAGGAGGGGGGTGCGGGTGAAGGAGCGGGATGGGAGCAGGGAGGGAGATGGAGAGAAGCATGGAGAGGGAGAGGGAGAAAGAGAGACAGCGAGAGCGAGAGGGCGGTCCTGCATTAGCCGCCAAGTCGAATCGCTCTCATTCACGTAAGGGCAGCCGTCCAGCCTGGACGCAGCTCTTCCCCCGGATCCCCCTCCGATCTTTGTCCTCCCTCCGGTCCGGTGCTCGACCCTCGTTCCATGTGCGACGGACACACGCGCACTCAGACACACGTACCGACTCCGTGGATGCCCCGGTTCGCCTTCCCGCTCCGGCCCGCGCCATGCCGGCATCTCGAGAGCCAGCGCTGGCCCTGAAGGCTCCGGCGAGGGCCCAGCGCCCGGTTACCGCTCGCCATGGCCTCGGGCAGTAGGGTCGGGGATTCGGCGACCTGGGCCGGGACGTGTAACGACGCTCAGCGCGACCTTCTGCAGCGGCCGAGTTACTGCGACGCGGCGTTCGCTCTCGAACAAATAGCCAAAGTGAGTGCCGCTCTTCTTCTTCTTCATGCTGCTATTCATCTCCACAGTTGTATTATTTATCATTCCTTGAATCCTCGGGGTTTTCCTTCCTCGGCGCGCGCTCAGCTCGTTTAACGTTCGTGTGTTTAACTTCCCGTTCGTTCTCCCGCGCCTTTTCACCACCTACTCCTGAGGGAAGACGACGCGGCGTCTTTTTGTCTTTCGCGCTTAATTGCTTTCGGCGCTGAGGAAGGTGGAAGGAGATGGAATGGGAATGAGGTCGAGGACTCCGGGGCTGCTCGCAGGGAGGAGGAGGTTGGGGTAAGTTGTTGATGCGAAAGAGATGTTGGTGACCGACTGAACTGAAGCGACGTCAGGGACGAATAGAGAGACACAGAGCTCAGAGGAGCTTCGTGTCCGCCAGGTCAAAATTCACGACGGCCTCGTGCAGCCTCCTGGAGCTGGAAGTGGAAGCGCGTCACGTGTTGCGATTTTTGAAGCGAACGTTCTTACGAACCACGTGCTCTCGGACTCGCGCCACCCGGCGTGAGGACACGCGGCGAGTGAGGGTCGGTTTTGGGGATCGACCCGACCCTGGGAAGCCCGTGGTGGTTTGTCGGGACTCGGGAGATTCGCGGTGTCATGGCCGGTCCGTTCCGTCCGCCGTGGTGTGCGCCGACTGCCGGAACACGCTGGTGCGTCGGAGTGCTTTCATCGCCGCGCTTTCCCTCACGCCGTACCACGTGGCTCGGATACAAAGCGCGAGCCCGCTGCCATGGAAGCGCCTGAGATGCCTAAAGCGAGGCGGTGTGTGTTCTGCGTCTGACGCGCTTGTCATCAAATATATGGGATCGCGCGTTGAAAATCCCATCAATTTTGACGAACTTTGCACGACGATATCTTTTGGTGAATATTTCTAGCTATCGCTCTTCCATGAGCCTCGACCATTTGTTTGATGACGAAATCTGTTGTTAAAAGTGACGTCATGCCCGCTGCTTGTCCCTTCTTGTCCGCATGGTATTCATATTTTCTTTTCTACAGTGAGGCTTATAAAGGAGCTTCGAATGAACACATTAAATACCAACACAATAAAGGGTGAGGAGACATTGCACCTTTTTATGAACAGGAAGGACGTAAACACACACTGATCTTAGCAATATGTGGGATTTTAATATGAGCTCATACGATAGATTAATGTAAATGCTCGTCGGGCCACCCATATTCACACTTACATTCCTAAAAGGGATGGGTGGGGTGTAATTGGTGTGTGTGTATGTGTGTCTGTATGTGTGTCTGTATGTGTGTGTGTGTGTGTGTCTGTATGTGTGTGTGTGTGTCTGTATGTGTGTGTGTGTGTCTGTATGTGTGTGTGTGTGTCTGTATGTGTGTGTCTGTCTGTATGTGTGTGTGTGTGTGTTTGTATGTATGTGTTTGTATGTGTGTCTCTATGTGTATGTGTGTGTGTTTGTATGTGTGTGTGTCTATGTGTGTGTGTGTCTGTATGTGTGTGTGTGTGTCTGTCTGTATGTGTGTGTGTGTGTATGTATGTGTGTGTTTGTGTGTGTGTGTTTGTATGTGTGTGTGTGTTTGTATGTGTGTGTATGTGTGTGTGTGTGTGTGTTTGTATGTGTGTGTGTGTGTCTCTGTGTGTGTGTTTGTATGTGTGTGTGTCTGTGTGTGTGTGTGTGTATGTGCTTGCATGTATGTGTGTCTGTATGTCTGTGTGTGTGTATGTGTGTCTGTATGCATGTGTGTGTGTGCCTGTATGTGTGTGCGTGTGTGTCTGTATGTCTGTATGTGTGTGTCTGTATGTGTGTGTGTGTCTGTCTCTGTGTGTGTGTGTGTGTGTGTGTGTGTGTGTGTGTCTGTATGTGTGTGTGTGTGTGTCTGTATGTATGTGTGTGTGTTTGTATGTGTGTGCGTGTGTGTCTGTATGTCTGTGTGTGTATGTGTGTGTGTGTGTGTTTGTGTGTGTGTATGCATGTGTGTGTATGTCTGTCTGAGCAAAGGCCCCACCTTAATGTTTTTCAGTAGTTTACAATAAAGATAAAAACATCCTGTATTTAAACATGAGTAACAATAATGACCGTAAACTGTATTCGTGATTTCACATACACTGTAACTACACTGACAAACGGTAATTTTGGAAGTCAGACCTTGCTACCCATTTTTAATATTAAGCCCTTGCTGCCCCAAATAGAGAAGTCAAACTACACCTATGGGACTTACCGGCACCCATTCCTGTGAGTGTTTGCCCACACCGCCTGTGGTTTTAGGTATGCTGCAAGGTCTACAGGGCTCAACTAGCATGCCACAACATCCCAACTGCCCCTTGGCACTGTTTGACAAAGTTGCATAATTTAACTATGACTTATCAATGTCTAAATACCCCCAATTTGATTATTTTACCTTGAATGTGCATTATCTCCAAATTAGAGATAATCTACTGCAATCTATATTGTACACAAAAAGGTGTTTGAAACATTAAGACACACACACACACACACACACACACACACACACACACACACACACACACACACACACACACACACACACACACACACACACACACACACACACACACACCTTTATGTAACAATGAAAGTGTGTTATAAATCTTGCATTCCAAATATAATGATACATTATGAAAATGTATTTTCAAACTATTCTGAATTTTTAATCTTCAACATGTTAAAATGGGTCGGTGAGACACACTATTTTTAAGACCCAATGTCATCGGATTGTCCATTCATCCCCCCTGAGCCACACCAGTTCCTGAAACGTTCTGTGTCAGACAGTGAGTGAGTCTGCACAGAATCTCAGATCTACTGTAATCTATATACCCCAAGTGTAAGGTGTGCACAGAGGGAGCTGCAGATGGAGGAAATGTTGAGTTGGATCTCGGAGATGGCGTGAAGCTGGAAGGTGTGAACACATTTTGCTACCTCGGAGACATGCTGAATGGAGAAGGTGGATCAGACTCGGCAACGGTTGCTGGAGTGAGATGTGCATGGAAGAAGTTTCGGGAACTGAGTGGCGTGCTGACGAGGAGGGAAGTGTCATTGAAGCTGAAGGGAAAGGTGTATGCTGCATGTGTGAGAAGTGTTCTGATTTATGGGAGCGAGACATGGGTAATGAACATAGAGCAGCAACGAAGGCTGGAAAGGGTGGAAATGCGAATGGTTCGGTGGATGTGCGGAGTATCGTTGAGAGAGGAAGACAAATGATGAATTGCGAAAGATGCTGGGAATATTGCCTGTGATTGATGCTGTGAAGAGGAACAGGTTGAGATGGTTTGGTCATGTGTTGAGGAAGGATGAAAGTGACTGGTTGAGAAGAGTGATGGAAATGAATGCAGAAGGAAGTAGAGGACGGGGAAGACCGAGAAAGACTTGGCTAAAGATGGTGGAAGAAGAAATGCGGGCAAGGAGGTTAACAAGGAGAGATGCAGAAAATAGGGCAAAATGGAGAAGATTGTCATGGGGACCGCAAGGCTAACCCCCGCTCTAGCAGGGAACATGGCCTTAAAATGCCTGTTGTTGCTGTTGTTGTTGTATATACCCCAG
Organism: Myxine glutinosa; assembly: GCF_964187855.1. Taxonomy (NCBI): domain Eukaryota; kingdom Metazoa; phylum Chordata; class Myxini; order Myxiniformes; family Myxinidae; genus Myxine; species Myxine glutinosa. The sequence continues at coordinate 226,797,456 of NC_136261.1, forward strand.
TGAGTCTCACATTTATAAACACTGTCTTGTTATCTACTGAACTCCTGGTGTTGGCCTAATGGTTAGGGTGGCGGTTTGGGATCCTAAAATCCTGCGTTTGAATCCCGTTGAATTAACACCAAATGAAGTTGACTCAGCCTGTCATCCTTCCGAGGTCGGAAAAATGAGTACCAGATAACTGGTTATGGAGAGGTATGCATCAGCGGCAGATGCGCCTACAGAAAAATGATGCAACCAGCAGCCAGGTGGCTGCGCACGAACCACCCACCACCACCATCTACTGAACTGTAACGACCCCTTGATTCAGTTGAGGCCTTGCCCCCAGATTGAAGAGTTATATACTGAGCCCTAACTTTCTAGTAGGACTCTTATTGGGGTTTTCAGTCATTATGTCTCCTTTATGGCTTTTTGTATGAAGCTTACTTTACACCACGTGTTGTTTGTTGTAGGGTACTTGGTCAGACAATGAGAAATATCACTTACTTGGTAAAACCTCAATGATTACGCTTTTAAAAGAGTGCTATGAGCTATTTTTTACCATGAATATTGATAAATGGAAAATCAATCTGACAGTGATGAATCAAACGGTGCCAATTAAGGAAATCCTTTACCAGTTAGCTTACTTTACGCAATTATACTGGGACACATTTGAACTTAGTACCTAAAAGGTTATTGGAGGTTTGTTTCAGGCCTGCTTATAGGTATGCAAAGGTATGCCAGTGCTAACCTCTGTCTTTGAAGCTGTGAAGAGTCCTGAGACCAATGAGATTCTAAACATTATTCAATGTCAGATTTTAAAGAGAACTTAAATTATTATAAGCAACATGTAAACATATCACTGAAATCATGAGAAATCACGATGAAGAAATGGGAACATACGTGACGGCTCACATTTCACATTTAAAAACTCCATACACACACTTTGGGATCCTATGGAGCATATGCGTCACACAAGATTGCTCAAAAGTTTCCCCAAATCTATGGAATATATCACAACGCAACTGTTGCATTTGAATTGGGAGTGCAATATTGTATCATCTATAGCTGTAAGCTGTTGTTAACCCAATTGTCCAACTTGTGTATCATGTTAGGCTACACTATTATGACCCGGTTAAATTTGTTATACCCTCTAAAGGTGTCTCAACTCGATTTGGGGAAAGGCAGGTGAACTGCTCTGTCAATGATAATTGCATTTTCATTGCTCGTTATATCATGCCTCATCAAATTATTTTTCTACAGGAATCATCTAATAAATCTCTGCTGTAGGGTATTTAGTGAGCTGCATTATTGGTGTTTTTAGTGTGCTTTGATTTAATTGTTGCTGTTTGTACATCGTACTCATGTGTGTGTGCATGTGTGTGCGTGTGTGCGTGTGTGTGTGTGTGTGTGTGTGTGTGTGTGTGTGTGTGTGTGTGTGTGTGTGCCCACATTTCTCAGGGGCGAGCAACAGGGTGGCGTGCACCTCTTTGGCTACGTGCTCGACTGCAGGCTCTTCTCTTTGCCCTTGGCTGTCGCATCCAGGCCCACTGTGGGAAGGTCCTTTTCCTGGGTCTACTTATATTTGGGGCCTTCGCTGTGGGACTACGTGTTGCTGCTATCGAAACAGACGTTGAGGAGTTGTGGGTAGAAGGTAAGACATCAAGCTTTATACAGTACAACAAAATTGTCCATCTCTCTACTAGTGTTTGTCATATATACATCTGCTAGGCCATAGATCAACACACTAATCACACCTCATAGTGGTGCCGTGTTGTCTTTCCTTCCATATTCGTATTGTTACGGGGTCCTCCCCTATCCCCTGGTCTCGGTAAACCTCCGAACCCCGAGAGGGTCCCCGGCAGAAAGATATGTTATCCTGTGGTGAAAATGAATAGTGAAACCACACCAATGATTATAAATGAACAAACTTGTATTATAAGTCACACACAGGTAATACGGTACAGCAAATGGCCATTAAGAGTGCACTCTATATATCTCTTATATACAGTCAGTTCACTCACGGCGCGGTCAGCGAGTGCAACGACTCTCCTCAATGTCTCTATGACTTTTCCCAAGGCGAATGGGATTCGCTCCAGCGGCCGATGGAACGAAATCCGGTTGAAGCCCGAATCTCGCTCTCCACTCGATCTCCGAAGCGTGTACAGTGGGCAAGGGTGCTCTTCCCGCCAAACTGTACAACGGCGCCCTCCAGAGGCGCACCTTCACTGCTCCCTCAGCAAACCGCAACGTAATTGGAGACGAAGCGGTCGCACACACCCATTCCCGGCAGACGGTAGGATGTTGGGGTGAAGATGACACGAGGCAAACCTTCACAGGTGTCCGACGCATGGGGTGAAAGATGGCCGATGGCTCTGCCTTGAGCCGATGCAACGAGGCGAGGATTCGTCGGAATCTCAGCGCCCCAAATCTGTCTACGCAGATTTCTCCACTCCAGCAAATATTCTTATCGCTGGATGTCCCTTCCAGGAACTCAAAATCCCCTCGCGGCTGTCGGTAAACCTCGCTCGTTCCCGAGCGCTGACGTCATGCGTCTTCTCCGACTTTGCTCGCGCCGCTTCCTCCTCTTCACCTCATTGTCTTCTTGTTCGGCTTCCTGTATCATTTTAAGTTAACCTTTTTTAACTTTTAATAACTGTTCATAAACAATAAACCTTAGGAAGACAATAATAGTACGTAGAATCCGAAATCTTTCAAGTGGAGGAAAACCACAATAACGGAAGTTACGAATCCGTAACAGTATCTTCATTCATTCAGGATTTACAATGATATTTGCGAAAACACTGAAAAGCATGTATTAGCCCATCAAGCCTGTATTGTCAAACCTTTTAGGGCCTATGTACATATCGACAAATGTCAGCCTCTTTCCACAAAACTTCATTAAAAGAAAACTATCGTAAGCCACACTGCTCTTCTATAGAACAAAGTATTTTTGTTTTGTTTCACTTCATTTTTTTGAATGTTTTTTTTATTTTTACTTTTTTATATAAAAATTTACTTTTTCACAAACTTTTCTTCTTTCCTTTTAACTTTCTTCCTTCCACTTTTCTCATTTTCCTTGATTTCTTTTCTCTGCTATGTGTTTTCAGATCTGCGCCTGCTCTTAGCTTGCCTCCCTACATTGTGGCGCTATAATTGATGTTCCCTCATTTTTCACTGTTCAGATCAGCAGGGGAAATGGAGTTTTGGGTAAAGTAGGAAAGGGAAGGAATAGACATGTTTAACCAAACACTTTTTCACATTCAAACGTTGTGGATGGGGTGAAATGCAGAGGTTCAGTTGAAAAATGGAAGAAAAGCAAGGATGGAGAAGCGAGGAAGAAAAATGCAATTATTTTAATCTCTACTTTAAGAGCTGTTTGTCTGTCTGTGTGTCGCCATTTTTCTCAGAGATGGCTGAATGGATCTTCATCAAACTTTCAGAGGTTCATCAGTGAGTGCCTGGGAGTGTTTTGCCTCCTCCCCCCCAAAAATGTTTGATTTTTGGGGATTTAAAAAAAAATCGATCTGTCATGGGAGTGGGGAAGTGTGTAGGGACCCCACTCCTTAGTGGGTGTAGGAAAATGTTTTAGGCCCACAAAAAATACACCGGGCAATGCCGGGTACCCCTGCTAGTGTTTTAATAAATGGCTGGAAATCGGGGATGAGAATGTAGAAGTGGAAGGTAAGCAAATTTGGAATCACACACTTATGTCATTTTAGAGATTATTGCTTTAAATATCTTTATTTTCAACATTAGGTAGATACCAGTATGGTCTGCGTTTTATGGAGAGCATTATATAATAATTATCATCAGCAAAAGATCAGGAATAATGCTTAATGTCTCACATGATGGCTATTTGGTGGAGTCTAACGTTCAAACTCGTGACCTGATGACCCAGCATAAATTGCAGCCACCTTTAATGTCTCTCTAAGTAGTGCTGTCATCATCATTGCAAAGGAATCAAACTAGTAACCTTGTGCAAACCAGCTTTGCGTGCATTAACCGCTGAGCCAACCAGGCATGAAACTGCCCACAAACAATGTCTTTTGCAGCCCGAGAAGGTTACTTCCTGGGTAGCGGTACTGCAGCGCTGCAAGGTTTTCATATATTTTTTTCTGAAACGCCTGGCTTTCCCCTTTACATGAGATCACCTCCTTTTATTTTCCCCAGCCCACAGTCATTCCGGGTGATTCTGAACTCCGATAAGGTTCCATTGGCCAGGGGGTAATTACTCCGTTTGCAAACTGCCCCATGGCTAATTATTTCCTGTGTCGGCTGTGTAGTGCATTTGAGCGGCTCTGCTTTGGTTTTTCTCTAATGCCAGCAGGCTGTGGCAAAAAAGATTGTGTGTGGCATGAGAACCCAGACACATAGAAAACGGGTCTAAATGGCATCTATTTTATGCTCCCATGAGTTGAAAGGAAATGTGCTAAATGTCTGGAGTTTCTATTTTAAAGGAAGACAATGGCTGTTGCTGTAGGTGTACCATTTTGAGAACTTCCAAACAAGATCGTTTATTTGACGTCCAAAAGCAAACGTGGGTGAAAAGAAAAGGAACGAAGCGCGGCTGGCAGGCCAGAGGAAAGTAAACAGGCACTGCTATGTCGGCTGCCCTGGGGGAGGGGAGGCGCTGAGCAAGGTTTCTGGCAGGATAATTTGATCTGGTGCTCCCTGTGTGGTCCCGATCTCGCGAGCGTCCCCCAGCAATTCCCTCCCTCCCACTCCTCTGTTCGTCCTGCACTTCCACAGTTCTTACCCCCCCCCCCCCTGCTCACCGCGTGCTTCCAGTCTCCATCATGGCTTCCCTGGCCGCCCTCTCTCGGCCTCTTGGCATTGGGAAGCATCGGTCCGGCCAGGACACTTCGTGAGAACTGCATCGCAGCCTGTGCCGGAGAGCTCATAAAGAGTGGCCCATCTTGAAGGCCGATGTACCCGTGAGCCCCACAAGAGGCTCACATAGTCTGTGGTCGATTTGTGCCGTAGCAGGCTTTGTTTTTGCACGAATGTAAAGGCTCCTTTCCCTCAACCCCATCCCATTCCATTCTCTTTTCTAATGCTTTCTTTAGCTACTCCTCCCTCTAACCTCTCTTCTCTCTGCTCCTTCACACTCACAATTCATCAACCAGCTTTTTTCTCCCTTATTCATCCTCTACAAGATCGATGTTGATGTAAATGTATCGAAATCCACGTGATAATTCCACACTGCTCCTTTTTGGTGGTGTTTCATGCATAGCCAATTTAGTATCCCATTTGAATAATAATAATAATAATAATAATAATAATCGTTAATTATTTTTCCATTACTTTAAACAATTTTAGTGATTGCACCCTGCGTGTTTTCCATTCCTTAAAATTGCACAACTTTTCATCTCTCAAAAATGTGCATTTTCGAGGTGTGAAAGTACTGTAGATAATATTTGGCCTCACACGAATCGACGTAATAGAGGTCGAGAGGAGGAAACACATTCATTTACGTGTTGTGATAACTTTGGATAGGGAATGGGAGGTTGGAGACAGGGGCAGCCTCAGCTATTCTGATAACCAATCAGCACTTGATTATGAATGGAAACGTCCATGCATATCAGAGTTTGGGTCAGTTGTAAGCCTCAGAAACAGCATATTTTTGCATCTATAGTCACACAGGCCTTGGGAGAAGGTTTGTTGTTAATTTTTTTTGCCGTTTAGTCAAAACGCTGACTGTCCCATGACTGCAGGTGTGAGATGTCAGTTTACTGTGCAGCAGAAAACATGAAAGGCAAAGGCGCATCATCAGGGAGTGAGAAGGCCAAGCTGGAGATAAGACCATTTGATGAATGTCCAAAGCCCTTTCATTACCACAAGGAGCCAATTGCCCTGGAATCCTGACTTTTAGATGTTTTCAGCTTATTCAGCTTTAAACATATTGCAGGACATGTTAAACTGTGGGCCTTACTGACTGACACAGAAATAAGGTCATCTTCGACTTACTCCATCCATGTTCAGTCGTTTCCATTGAAATGTTTCATTTCAGTTGCTCAAAAGATTTCACTTCAGTTTTCAAACTTCTTCACAAATATATCTTCATTATTTGAGAAGCAGATTGATTGTGAGCACACCGATTGTGATAAGGATAGCTCGTCTAGCAGTGTGCTCGCCATTGAGGTGTCGTACCTAGTTTAATCATCAGCAGGATCAAATTAACTATAAAGTACCGTTCTGATTATGCTGGCAGGGTTGTGGAATCTTGGAGTATGCCGTCCTTTCTCTTGCGATGAACATTTAACTGTCCGTCCTGCATTTATGTTGTGGGTGTTAAATATCCCATGGTATCTCACAAAATTGTAGGTTATTTTGTCCGAGTAACCTCGCCAGATTTCCTGCTTGTATACATCCACAGCGATGTCGACGTCGTCAAATTATGTTAACTAGTGAGGTCACCCGTGGGAATCGGGGCATGAGGTGTATCGTTGCGATCGGTGCAGCCGTTTTTGCGGTACCCGGGACAATAACGTTAGGCGGGAGTCCAAACCTGAAAATGCTGGAGACCAAAGCTGAAATTTGAAAAGCATTATAGCCTATTTTACTCCAGGGGGTCCCAGGATTACACACCCAAAATTTTGTTGCGATCGGTTCAGCCGTTTTTGCGGTACCTGGGAACGGACGGACGGACATTTGGTGAATTATAGTAAGATGGGAAGGTTGGGGTTACTCCATACATGATAATTATATCGAAAGATTAAGTTAATGAAGTATGAATGTCAGACAAAACAGTCATGGTGGGACAAATCCTCCTTGTATATCTTTGTATAATATCCTGATGTGATGACTATGCTATGGAATCAATAGAATCATCCACTAAATATGTTCCACTTTGACAATATGTCTACTATGTTCCACCGTCATTCCTCATGAAGTTGAATTCAATATTTCATACACCTTATTATGGGATGGGGCTGGAAAGATGGCCTTGAGGTACGCACACTGGCCTCGAAGCTGACTAGCCTGGGTTTGAATCCCAACCCAGCTATAAAATGTCATTCCAGAGTTTCATAGGGGGGTGATTCATCAATGTGTGTGCTGTCCCTTGGATGGACGTTAAACATTTGTTGGTGGACATTAAAAATCCCACGGTGTCGTTCGCAAAGAGTATGCGAGCTATCGCTGGCATCCTGGCCAAATTTCGAATTGCTGTCCTAACTACTGCTGGGAAGGCATTGCAAACTACCCAGTATAACCCTTGCCAAGAAACTGCTTGAGCAGCACTGATGCTCTGTAAAGGGTATGGTACATCAGAATCAGAATTACAGGATGTGTAGTATCTGTGTCAGATACGGACGAGAATTTTGTCAGCAAGGCTTGTGAGTGTAGTTTTATAAAATAAATAAATAAATAAAGTGTGCAGTCTTACAGCAAGTGATAATGAGGTGAACCGCAAGTGCACTTCCAGGCCATGTGAATTTCTTCACGAAGGGAGTGAAAAAGTTTCAGAGCACAAAACATCGCCTTTGTTACAATGACATCAGGAAACTCACCCAACCCTCAGGAAGAATGTGTGACATTGGCTAGATACCACTGAGAAAAGGACTAACATGTGTGTCGAGTTTTCCTGGCGAAAGATTCTCCTCTCACAGTTGGGGGGGGGGGGGGGGGGGGACTTTTTGACAACCCTACATAAAAGCCACACTGCCGTCTTAACTTATTTTGCTAACACGCTCGATGCTGCTAAGGTCTCATTGTCTGACTTGCAGGCAAGCATTGGCAGAATAATTGCAACAAGTGATGCCAATAAAACAATAGTTGCAAAAGACAGGTGGTTGCAGTTTCAAGCAGATTTTCATTGTAACGTACACCCAAATAAATGCACCAAACCTGTGTTTGCTGAAAATAGTGGTTCGTTGTAGTTTTTGCCAGTGAGAATAATGGTACAAAGGGTACTAAAACTGCATAGATACAGTCACATGAAAAAGTAAGTGCACCCCATGTAAAGTTTTGACTTTTTCAACATATTTCAACATACAGCTATTTGATCTTCATTTCAACAATATTGATAGATAAAGGTGATATAATATAACAAACATAATGAAACATTTACATTTTGTAGTCCATTGTATAATTTAAATAAACATAAATGCAAATTTCGCATGTGGAAAAAGTAAGTACACCATTGGCTCTGATAGGTGGTATTGCCCCCTTTGGCAGAAACGACCTCAATTAGGCGTTTCTTATAACTGTCCACCAGTCTCTGACATCGACTGGGAGAAATTTTTGCCCACTCCTCCATGCAGAATTCTTTCAGCAGTGCGATGTTTGAGGGGTTTCTTGCATGCACAGCTCGTTTCAAATCCCTCCACAACATCCCGATGGGATTTAAATCCGGGCTTTGACTTGGCCATTCCAGAACCCTCCATTTCTTTCTTTTCAGCCATTCCTTGGTGGATTTACTGGTATGTTTAGGGTCATTGTCATGTTGCAAGGTCCACCTTCGGTTGAGCTTCAACTTGCCGACAGATGGCCTCACATTATCCTCAAGCCCCCTCTTGTACAATGAATAATTCATAGTGGATTCTATGATGGTGAGCTGCCTCGGCCCTGATGCAGCAAAGCTGCCCCAAACCATAATATTTCCACCACCATGCTTTACAGTTGGTGTCAGGTTCTTGTGGTCAAATGCTGTCTTTGGTTTTCACCAAACATGTCTTCTGGTACTGTGGCCAAATAACTCTACCTCTGCCTCATCTGTCCAGAGCACATTGTTCCAGAAGTGCTGGTCTTTGCCTAGGTGTTCATTGGCAAACTTTAGTCTTTCTCTGATGTTCTTTCTGGACAGCAAAGGTTTCCTCCTGGCACACCTCCCATGTAGATCAAATTCGTGCAGGCTCTGTCTAATGGTAAATTCGCGCACTTTGACTTCAACAGTGGCAAGAGCTACCTGTAGGTCCCGTGATGACATTCTGGGGTTCTTAGAGACTTCTTTCAGCATCTTGCGGTCTGCTCTCGGGCTGACCTTGCTGGGGTGGCCTGGCCTGAACAAGTTGGCAGTTGTTTGGAATCTTCTCTACTTGTAGATGATCTTCCGGACAGTCGAATGATTGATTTCAAATTGTTTGGAGATCTTTTTAAATCCCTTCCCAGACTCGTCGGCATCTATAACCTTCTTTCTGAAGGCCTCAGAGAGCTCTTTTGATCTAGGCATGGTGACGCCGCACTTTTCAACAACAAAGAGCAAACCAAACTAAATGTCTGAGGTTTGAATAAGACAGGTTCCTCCAAGATCCTCTCCAACGATGTTCTAATCATTTCCACCTGAGCTGGTGCACCTGATTCTAATTTTAGGTATTTGAAGGAGTGATAAATGTAGGGGTGTACTTACTTTTTCCACATGCGAAATTTGCATTTATGTTTATTTAAATTATACAATGGACTACAAAATGTAAATGTTTCATGATATTTGTTATATTATATCACCGTTATCTATCAATATTTTTGAAATGAAGATCAAATAGCTGTATGTTGAAATATGTTGAAAAAGTCAAAACTTTACATGGGGTGTACTTACTTTTTCACGTGACTGTATATGTTGACGTACGTTTTTGAAAGTTTGAAGTGTTTATGTCCCCATTGCGTTTAGCCTAGTCTTGTGCAGTGCTTCATCCTTTCTCCCTCTTTGACATGTGGCGAGGGTTGTTTTTCTTTTTATCGAAACGGTAATTAATTATTAGTGTTACTGACAATACAAAATATACGGTATTCTGGATCCCGGGTGCCAATAAGCTTCAATTTTTCTACAAATTATATGGAATGTGCTAGGGTGTCTACAATCAGGATGACATGAAGCACTCACTGTCTTTGCAACTACTTTTCTTGAGTTTCAAGGGTGGCTTTCTATATTACAATATCCACCTTTGACAATCAATATAAATATAACGTTTTTCAATTCTTTGAAATATTTGAAAACATTCTCATTTTGATTATTAGGCCTAACGTTTTATTATGCCTGGTGGGATGTCAGCTGCTCCGCGCAATGACTATGGTGGATCGGGGGATGCTTGTAGAGTGTAATTTCGGAGCACTAAGTTCCATGCTAATTTTTCTTTACCATGCCCAAGGCCTTGGCACTGAAGGAATTTGCGTGCCTCTGCACTGGCAGTTATTTAGCCACCTAAATGGTCCCTCCCTGGAGGCTGGCAGGGGTCCTTCGAAAGAAGCTTATCTGTTGATTCTAAAAACTTTAGGCATGGACCCAGCCACAGTGCTGGGCAGAAGGAAATGATATTGCTTTCACAGAATGGTTCGAAATAAGGAGGGCAAATCATTCATTGCATCTGTTTGTTTGTTTTTCTCCCTCTGTTTCTCTGTTATCGTTCTATTTATGAATCGTTAATCATCTGGTTTTTGTGTATTTTCTTTTCTGTTAATAGCCCATTGCAGTGGTTCCCCCTCTGGAATAGGCATTCTAAAGAAGTCAACCATAGGTCTTTGCACTGGTACCCTATTGTGAGATTGTAAATTCCCTGTTAGTGTTTGTGTCGAGCACAAGGTGTAAAATAATGTCCACTTAGGATCCTAACTCGGCAGAATTTGCCAGGGAAACCCCCAAGAGCCTTCTTGTATGTAGAGTTTCATCAATTGATCACATCAAATTATCTTTTTAATTTCTATTTTCTCAACAAATGCGTGCACAGTGAACTGTCATGCTGCGGCATCTCTTTTCCTGAACTGTAATGTTTAATTCTGGGCCAGGATTGCTTAGGTTTTGCAACAACTACTTTAGGGATATTCTTTATGTTTAAAATGTAGGGATATACTTTATACAAATATGAATTATATCATGCATTGTACTAAGTGTGGCCTTCAGGTTGTCTACTGCTTGAAAAACACTGGCTTTGGTGCAGCGCATTGATGGATGGCAAAGGCCTTGGCACAGTATAGCTACCTTGGCAGATAAAGATAAGAGATGCATAAAGTCAATGCCAGTTCATATTTGGAACTATATAGCTGGAACTATTTTTTGGAACTATTTTCTGCCCATCTTTCTGCAGACTGGTGTTGGCTTAGTGGTTAGGGTGCCGGCTTGCTGGGTTCGAATCCCGGTCGATCGCTAAATTAACACCAGGGGGGTTGACTCAGCCTGTCATCCTTCCGAGGTCGGCAAATTGAGGTTTTAAAAAAATTTTTAATTTTTTTTTGTATACAACATCGAGGCTCGTGTAAGAGCTAACATGAATCACAAAAAAAACAAACGGACACACAAAACATACAATAAAGGGAGCGGGAGACAAGATGGGGAGAGAGAGAGGGAAGCACACAAGTACAACAGCAGAGGAGAGGGACATTGGAAGATCTGTGGGAGGAAGAGGGCTTGGGGGGAGGAGGCATGGGAAGGCGGGTGGGGGGGGGGGGTGGGGGGAGGGTTCAAGATCATTGGAATTTTCCACAATGAAGTGGAGTCTATGGGTCTATCACTTTCACATCGCAGACAGGTCAGTGATCAATGTCTTCTACCATCTTCTTTCTGGTCTTGCACCCTCTGCTCTTTCCGTGCTTTGTCCAACCTTACCCCTCCCCCCACCCACTCAAATTTTGCAGGAACTTGGACTGCTTGATGCTTCTTGCACTTCTATTCCATGCTCAAAGATTGCACTGTACATATGAAGGAATACCCAGCCCGAGTTTTGGGATGTTGCTTCATGAGCATTATGAGCTTTGTGATGTCACTGACTCATTTAATCAACCTGTGTACACCAGTGTTTTCTAGCTACTTCAAAATGTGGATAAACATTTCCTAAGGTGATCCTTTCCCCTATTAACATATTGCCTCCCTACATGTGGCTTTATTTCTCTGCATTGACATGAACTTGGAAATTTTAGCTCCTCCACTTCGTGGGATTGAAATTAATTATTTGATGCATTAAAATAGAACAACGACAAGGTGATCATAAACGTTGTTAAAAGGTGGTCATTTATTCATCTTTTAGCTTCGACGAGTACCAGCTTGCTGGGATGAATGATCCCGGTGTGTACTCCGGTTTAGAATAGGTACACCGTATCCCTGCGCATCGTAAGAGGCGACTAAGGGTTGGCGCCAGGAAGGGCATCCGGCCATAAAAACATTGCCTCAAACAGGGAACCATGATTGTCATGGGGCCCGCAAGGCTAACCCCTGCTCTAGCGGGGAAAATGGCCTTAAAACGATCATTCATATTTTTTTATATAGCTGGGTTAGTGAAGAGCACGTAGTGCAGGCAACGACATGTCGACTACAGTGACAAGAAAACATGATCCGGATACAATTGTGCTGTCCTTTTCATCTGCTTTTCTGCCCATCTTCAAATTATTGATTAGCAGTGACGTCAGTACATCAATCTCTGCTTCACATCGGAGTGGAAAGAGCCCAAGGGGTGCCAAGGCAGCAGCCTCGAGCAGAAAGTTATGAAGACCGCTCAGAAATATTAGAGTCAATGCCAATTTGTTTACATGTTATAATGACCTATGAGCATTTGTAAATACCAATATGTTTGTGATCCCCACGCTTAAAAAAAAATGGGTTGATATTGTCGGCTCTGTCTGTCTTTCTGTCCGTCCGTCCGTCACAGTATCTCCTCCTAAAGGGTTGTGCAGAAATTCACCAAACTTGGTAATTATTATCCTCACATGGCAAGAAGGTGCAAGAACAGTATCATTTTTGGTCCCGACCCTGGGGCCCTGGTGTGGGGTCAAAAGGTCAAATACAAAAAAAAATGCAATTACCAGGACACATTTTAAACATTACTTAATTAAACATTGTAGATGCAATCAACATTAGTGGGTAGGGGGGAGTATGCATGAAATATGTAACGATTTTTTGGATTTGACATCTGGTTCATGCTCCAGGGGGTGAGGACTTGGGGTCACAGGGGTGAAAACAGAAGAATTTTGGAACTCAAGATTTGATATTGTGTCATTCCTGGTGGAATTTTTTGCCAGCTTTCAACTTTGCTTTTGGTAGGAAGCATGGAGATTTGCAAGGATGCACCATCAACTTCGCTCTAGTATTATTACCTCCGCCACCAAAGGTGGATTCGGCTACTAGAATTTTTAAAGTGATTCTTCACCATTGGGTGATAGGGCCAAAAACGATACATAGCAGAATATCTCAAAAAGGTGTGGACGGATTTGGACGAAACTTGGTGGATCCATTGGGTGTCTGACAAGGACGATTCGATTCGATTTTGGTGAATACGTGATTATGGATCCGGCTGGAAGAGTTATTTAACTTTTTAAGTGATTCTTCACCATTGGGAGATAGGGCCAAAAACTATACATAGCAGGATATCTCAAAAAGTTATGGATGGATTGGGACGGAACTTGTTAGACAGGTTGTGTGTGTGACAAGGAAGAATTGATTCAATTTTGGTGAAGGTTCCGGATCCGGATCCAGCCAGTAGAATTTTTTAAGTGATTCTTCACCATTGAGTGATATGGCCAACCAGGCGGAGGTATGCTCTCTACTGAGTGCCGTTCTAGTTTTGCTACTAAAATGGTGAGGCAGCAGGTGCAGGAATGTAAATGTCATCATCAGTTTTCTTTTTTGGAGCAGTAGGATAGGCAACATCTTTTTGCTAGCCATTTAGCCTCTGTCCTGTTGTACTGTTTCCTCAAAACGGCACTTCTTTGTCTTGCCTTCCTGTGTATCGACCCCTCTTCTCTGGCCTGGAATGTAAATATACCCCTCCCTATTGGTCCAACTACTCCAAGGTCAGTAAGTGTCGTCTATTAGAACCACTGCAATCTGCATTGTGCTACTGTCATCACTCGTTCGTAGTTCTTGGTAGTTGGCCGTTGTCACGATAGTTTTCCCCATTGAGTCGGGTGAGTTGTGTTGCAGGACGCCCCTTACTGCTGCAAAAACACGCATTAGCTGGATGTAGAAATAAACAAAGCTGTTTTACAGCTTTTAAGAGAACACAACATAAACTCAGTTCTGAGACATGCGATAACCCTCCACCCTCCTTCTCACCACTTCCTTTGAATCAAGGTTCACTTTGTGGGCTCATGCATTAATGGAAGCACAGATGGCTTATATAAGCTTTGAACAATAAAAGGGTTTGGGAGTTAAGATCGACAAAGCTAATATTTTGAATGGGATTAATACATAGAGGATAGTCAATGATCTGTGGATAAGTCATAGTCTTTGCAAAACGACCTAAACTCCATGGTCTGGAAAGTCAAATTCATTAACTGTATTGGCAGAATGGTCATTACAAGATCGCCCACATTTCAAACGCTTAATATAAGTACAATTCAATAGAAGGACTAAAACGAAACGTGACAGCTTCCCAAATACCAAAAACGAAAATCATTGGAAAACACTTGGGATGGCCTAAAGGGACGCACCCTCGACTCTAAGCTGTTTCGTCTGTGTTTGAATGCTGGTCCAGCTATAAATTGTCATCCCGGTGTTTCACAGGACGGTGATTCATCAATGTGTGTGTGTGGTCCCTCGAATGGACGTTAAACGGGCATCCCGTCTGCCGGCATTAGTTTGTGGACGTTAAAGATCTTCGTGAGGGTGTCCTTTGTGAAGACGAGGCGAGCTATCGCAGGCCCCATTAACAAGTTCCAAATTACTGCCCTAACTACTTTGTCGAGCATCAGGCCTGACCAGCCGGTTCGTGAAATACTGCGGCCAAGCTTCACCCTGACCAACCCCACAGTAACGTGGGAATGATTGCACAATTAAAGAAGCCATTAAAGAAGAAGAAAAGGTATGGTAAAACTTGCATAAAGCTTTAATAAAACAGATGAATATTATAAATATGGTTTTAACTAGAGTACAAAAAGTATTTGGATACGAAGAAACTAGGCAGTTATCGCTTCACGGCATTTTATTTTTTTATAACTAGTGGGCCCGCTGGTCCATTGGAACAAATTTTCATTGGTCTTCGCAGCCTTGTGGCATTCCTGCCTGCTGTACTACTTGAGCTTTAGCTTGCCTTTCACCAAGCCCAGATGTGCTTGGGCCAGGGCAGGGTTTATACGTTCACTATTATTATTATTGCCAAATTATACTACTGTAGCGGCTACCGCTGGGTTTACACAATCGCCTTGCACCTACCAAGGACGCGGAGCGATCACCATGCCGGGCTCGTCCAGGACGCCCGGGCAGGCACGCGCTCAACTTGCCAGGCCTCGGCCGGGACGCCCGGGCATGCCCGGGCACGCCCGGCCACGCCCGCTCTCGACTTGCCAGGCCGCGTCCGGAACGCCCGGGCATGCCCGGGCATGCCCGCCCTCGACTTGCCAGGCCGCGGCCTGGACGCCCGGCCACGCCCCCTCTCGCCTTTCCCGGGCAAACGCTCCGGGTCCGGGATAATGTGTGTATATATATTGCTGCCCGATAAACGGGCTTTTCAGAGTACCCGAGTTGTTTTGTGACAATAAAGAAACTCGGACGAATTCCAGCTTTTTGTCGCGTCCATTCTTCCGATTACGTGGGAGCACAGCTCCTTCACTACTATTATTATTTTTGTTAATATTATTATTATTAATTAATATATGCTTTGTTAAAATGTGATCATTGTTTTTGTTATTTAATTTGTAATTAGATTGCCATGTCATGGAAGGACCTATTAAACTGCTCTATACACCTTAACATGGCGCGTGCTTAAAACATGGGAATTCTTTCGGATTCATTGTACTCGTATGTAATGTTATGTCTGGTGGGATAGTGATATGTAGAGCAGATAGATCTGAATCGGTAACCTGCTTCGTCTGTCGCGGTAATTAAGCTGACCTTGTAATAAGTTCATGTGTAGGCGTTTTGTCGGTAAGATGTATACTTGTGAACCTACCAGAAGGTTCGTGTGTTAAGTAGAGTTAGGGATTAAAGAGTAGCACCCTTGTATGTCTCACCTGGTCAGCCAAACCTTTGTCCCTTTTGGCACCGCAACCACTTAGACACTTTAGTTGAGGAGCGTGGAAGTTTTCCCAGCCAGAGCAGTTGGCAAGCGGTTCGGACAGAGATCCCGGCCCTGGCAGTTGCGAGCGAGCAGTTGACGCAGTTCACGGTTTGAGTTGGCATTCCCGGTGAAATCCGAGTTGGCTTGTCGACTGTGCACGAGGGTCGACCTCGTGGTGCTTGGTGCTTGGTGCTCGGTGCTTTGGAGCTTGGAGCGAGGCGTGCCGCTGGACGAAAGGAGCCGCGTGTGGGCAACGGAGATTAAAGACGACAGACAGATAAGACCGATTTGCGCGTTCACAATTGCATGACGAGACATTTATTTTGGTATTCCTTTCCCTCATCTGTGTTTGAGATCTGGCGTGTGGGGACGTCCCGATTAGGATATTCATTACCGGCGCGTGCTTTTCCTGTCCTTGCCTTTTTCCTTTAATAACCCCTTATATTATTTTCTGTACATATACCTGAACGCAGTTTCCGTGTGGTTGATTTTAACAGGTAAGGCTGCAGGGGTCTCGCCGCTCCCCTCCATCCCGCGCACTTTGGTGTCGCTGTTGGTTTTTGGAATCCGCCATTGAGTTTTCGCCTCGGGGGCTAAGGCCTTCGCGATCGGCATCCGTGACCGCCTGATATTAATCAAAGACGGTCGCGTGACAGTAATTAGCCTAATCAACTCAGGAGATCATGACCATCATTTTGGTGCATCACACTCCACATCAGAAAGCTCCAGTAGCACTCCACAACAAACATGCCCCCCCCCCACCCCCCCCCACACACACACACACACACCAACCATTTATAGTAGATAGATCCGTCTTTGGCAATAAGCGCAGCTCGGATCCTTTTCACAAGTGCTTTGTACTAGTGTTGGTAGATATCAGTTGTAATATTATTCAATTCCTTCAGAGCAAATATACACTACATGACCAAAAGTATGCGGACACCACTATTAATTAGTGGATTTGGCTGTTTCAGCCACACCCATTGCTGACAGGTATATATAATCAAGCACACAGCCATGCAATCTCCATAGACAAACATTGGCAGTAGAATGGGCCGTACTGAAGAGCTCAGTGACTTTCAACGTGGCACTGTCATAGGATGCCATCTTTCCAACCTCGTCAGTTCATCAAATTTCTGCCCTGCTAGAGCTGCCCCGGTCAACTGTAAGTGCTGTTATTGTGAAGTGGAAACGTCTTGGAGCAACAACAGCTCAGCCGCGAAGTGGTAGGCCACACAAGCTCACAGAATGGGACCGCCGAGTGCTGAAGCCCGTAGCACGTAAAAAGTGTCTGTCCTCGGTTGCATGGCCGAGGGTTTCCATGGCCGAGCAGCTGCACACAAGCCTAAGATCACCATGCGCAATGCCAAGCGTCGGCTGGAGTGGTGTAAAGCTCACCGCCACTGGACTCTGGAACAGTGGAAACACGTTCTCTGGAGTGATGAATCACGTTTCACCATCTGGCAGTCTGACGGACTAATCTGGGTTTGGCGGATGCCAGGGGAACGCTACCTGCCCGAATGTATAGTGCCAACTGTGAAGTTTGGTGGAGGAGGAATAATGGTCTGGGGCTGTTTTTCATGGTTCGGGTTCGGCCCCTTAGTTCCAGTGAAGGGAAATCTTAATGCTACAGCATACAATGACATTCTAGATCTAGACGATTGTGTGCTTCCAAGTTTGTGGCAACCGTTTGGGGAAAGCCTTTTCCTCTTTCAGCATGACAATGCCCCCATGCACAAAGCGAGGTCCATACAGAAATGGTTTGTCAAGATCGGTGTGGAAGAACTTGACTGGCCTGCAAAGAACCCTGACCTCAACCCCACCGAACACCTTTGGGATGAATTGGAACGCCGACTGTGAGCCAGGCCTAATCGCCCACCATCAGTGCCCAACCTCACTAATGCTCTTGTGGCTGAATGGAAGCAAATCCCCGCAGCAATGTTCCAACATCTAGTGGAAAGCCTTCCCAGAAGAGTGGAGGCTGTTGTAGCAGCAAAGGGGGGACCATCTCCTTTTTAATGCACATACTTTTGGAATGAGATGTTCGATGTTTGGGTGTCCGCATACTTTTGGTCATGTAGTGTAACTTCAGTGGTGGATTTTGTTTTCTTGATTATTGCTATTTCGAGGTGTACCAATAAATTTGCCGATTGGTTTGATTGGGTTCTAATCAGCACTCTGGTCATGCAACGACAGGTTGTTATCCTCAATGCCCTTAATATGCATAGTATTATGCCAGTTGTTACATTGTCATGGTGGTCGTTGGAAGGGCCATTATCTTCTTTGCAAATGAGTTTAAATACTTTCTACACACATTTACATAGCACATCGCACTTTGCATTGGGGATCATGGAAGGGTGAGTAACTGCATGTAAAGTTTAGGTGTGCTGTTCACCATTAGTAAAATAGTAACATTGTTTGCACCTTGAGCTATTCCTGTGCTGGAACAGCTGAAGCACTGCCAGCTTCCACCTAAATCCTTTCCTCCACAAGGAAACCCGTCTTTAACCAGGCCAGCCAAGTGTTCCTGCAGAACGTGTTCACAACTCTTTTCTGTCAGAGGAACAGTTTGCTGGGCAAGTAATGTCACGACATTTCCTGCCCTCCATCGGTTTCCTTCCAGTCCCCTGTAACACTGAGGATGTAGCGAAGGCCTATTCTAGCACTTATTCGAGATTTTAGAATTGCTGGCACTTTACGCAGAAGATAAACTAGCATCAAGTTCAATGAGTGCCAAAGTATTCAGTTACATTTTAGCACAACTGTTACCCAATAGCATGATTCGTTTCTGAAGCAATGTCAGGATACTATATGGGGGGAAAGGTGGATGGGTGAGCAGTTCAGAACAAACCACTCGAATCAACACACTTGTACAAGCATGCAAATTTACAGGTGAGGACTTCCCTTTTTCGATGCGTGGAGTGGAATGCAGGGCAATAATCTGGCTTGTTATGGAAGCCAGCAACATATTTGGCCAGCGAGAACGAGCTCACAGACGAGACAAGCCAGCCACGAGATCGCCCATGATGATGAGAGCCAATGATGAGTGGTATCAAAGAACAGAGAACAATCTCCTTCTCCCAACGGTTCTGCTCACTCTGAAGCTGCACCCAGAACCAGCCCTCATGATTCTCTGTCCTTTTCACTGCACGTCTTCTCGGGCTTCTCCTTCACAAGCATCCTCTCTGTCCCCTCTCATCACTTCTTTACACTTGGTCCTCTCTGCACTCAGGTAGCTCTGGCATGCTCTCCGTACCCTCTATATCGGAGGTGCTTCTTCTTCACCCTCCTGCATCCCGGAAGCTCTCGTGTGCACTTTCTCTCAGCTCCCCTTCGTCCTTTTGGGAGGAGTCCTCCTCTGGACCGTCCCACCCATGGAGCGACCTCAATAAAAAATAAATGCAAATCACGTCATCGGGGCTCTACAGCACACTGTGCCGCTGTGGCTGGCACACACTGGCCAGACAGATAGTGATAGTCCTTTCTGGAGCATGTGATGCTTTCCCTGTGTGCCTTTTTGTGACTGGAAATCTTCAACTAGCCCTGCCCGCAAACAAGAGGTGTTTACGCAAACAATATTACCCTGACTATCCTGTCTATAAATTGCATACCTGCCTACTCACCGTCACATGTAACAAAATGACTTACTCACAGGTCCCTGATAGATGGAACCTACTCGAAACACATGGACGATGTTACACCTACTGTAGTCTAGCTTACCCCCCTTGCACGTTACAATACCAATTCGATTTTTCCATCGCAACTTTATATTTAATTTTTTGATCTCTTTCATTTTATGTTCTCTCTCTTCTGTTATTGTTTATGCTTGAAAATACAACATCATGCTGAATGTGATGTGGTGCAGATAAAATAGGTAATCAAAAACAAAATAGATCAGATTTGGTAGAATAATGGTTTTAGCATCCTCTCCGATCATTTGTCAGGTCGATGGTTCGATTTTGACCCCAGCCGAGTCATGCCAGAGATTCTTAAGATGGTATCTTAACTGCTGATAACTTGCTTGTGGGTCAGCATTTAGAGGATATATCACGGATATCACGGATCACGGATATGGGTTGGAATCCCACAGGGAAGGGAAAATATCCTCAATTGCGCCGCTGACTACGGATTGAAATGTGACATAGCAAAAACGGTTTATGGAGTGTGTGATCAATCACATAATTACACACACACACACACACACACACACACACACACACACACTCATCGCTGGTACACAGAGCACCCTTGTAAGTTACGTCATTCCCCTCACGGTCAGCAGCTGTGTATGCAAGTCTGGTGTTGTCTCATCTACTTGTCTGCATGTGTGTGCGTGAGTTGTGGTTGAGCTCTTCCATGAGCCTTCGGCCTTTAAAAAAAAAACCCCATGACGAGTTGCATTTGGATTTGAGTTTGATCCCTGGTATTCCCTTTCTCCATGATTTCTAGATATAATTTTTTCCTGCAATGTCAGGATTTCTTCAGTCTTTGTGTAACTTAAGCTTATCGTTTTGTTTAATAGTTGCTGATGAACAAGATGATTCTAATCAGTCCCCTTTGAAGTGTTTTTGGTTTGGTCATTTGATCCTGGCAATATTTCCATCTCAAGTTCATTCAAAAATAATGTAGGGTTTCCCTTCCACTTCTGGATAGGTCCTGAGGTCTGAGCTAGATGGATATAAAGAGCAGACTTGTAGCTCACATAGCTACACAAGTCATCAATTTTTACTCTGATGCTTTAATCAGGTGAATGATATTTCATGGTAAACATATTAACAGTTGACTAGTACAGGTATTTGTCTACAGACAGCTCAGTACCAATTATAACAATGGTTTGAAGTTTAATGGCAATGAGCATGTATTTTGAAAGTCTTTCGTGCATTGTGGAGTGAGGTTGACCCGCTCACCTTGGAGAGCAGTTGTGTTGATATGTTTGATATCCGGCGTTAAGGTTGAAGAGGGGAGAGGAAGATAGGTTATGGCCTTGGGGAAGCTGTGGATGTCGTTGGGACCAATTGTGATTTACTCTAATTTGAGAAGAAGGTTAGGGTTAGGGACTGTACCATGTGACCTATGACGTCATAATTATCATTAAAATATTCTACAGGAGGAGGCGGTCCGATGGTACAAATTTTGTGTCCATCAGACTTACAGTTGCAGAGGAATTTTTTTTTTCATTCTGATCAGATCAAGCGTTGTACTTATCAAATTATGATGTCATATTGAAGGCACCGATGACATCATCATCAACAAATCGAATTCCCCATTGGGAGTACTTGACAATGAGCCATGTTTCAATTTTTTCCATTGAGCGGTTTGGGAGATATGTAGTAGTGTAACGTTTTTCCAAGATGGCGTTCGTACCACGTGACCTGTGACGTCATAATTATGAATTAAAAAAATTATACAGGCGAAGGCACTCCAATGGTAAAATTTAGTGTCAATTAGACCAACGGTTGCCGAGAAAATGAATTTTAAAAATGCAGACACATACACCAGACGAACGCAACCAAATGCCTAACCCTGCTTTTTGCTTCGCGAGCACAGGGTAACAATGTGGAAGGAATCAATGCCGATTAAAGAAGTGAACAAAGCATTTTAGAAATTCACAACGAATACTTAATTACCATTCATCCAGCTTAAAACAGTTGGAGTTAAAACAGTCCTCTGTTTATACATTTGGAAACCATTACTATTGTACTATAATTTCACTGCCTACATTTTGGGTGCAGGCGTGTTTGGTGTTCCCAACTGAACAAATAGATCATGATGCTGAGATAGCAGGTTAAAATCCCATATAATTTGTTGATTTGTTTGTTGTCTCTTCATGTAGTTTTAATTCATGTTAAAGTGCGGTACACCAATGTCTAATAATGTTCTTGTCCTGCATAGGATTTTTGTACAAACTCCTCCAACACCTTATATCAATGTAAAAAAGTATGAATATCAGAATTAATTGTGAATTTTAAAAACGTTATGAAGAGTTGTTGTAAAATTTAGCATTCACCTCAAAGAATCTGCAATAACTAGCATTAATCAATAAATCTGTTGTAAAATTGCATTGTTTAAATAACCCAATAAGGAATTGCCTGCAGCATGTATTTTGTGGCATAAAAGATCAAAAACCATCACAAATGTCTTGTCCAGGCTCAATACCAAAGACCATGATGACATATTAGCCTGCTTTGTGAGAGTGAAACCTGACAGCAACTTATTATGATTTGCTCTATCTCTTCAGTGGATGGCAGAATAAGCCAGGAGCTGGCATATACACGACAAAAGATTGGCGAGGACGCAAGTTATGAACCACAGCTCATCATCCAAACTGGACAAACTGGCAGCGAGAGCCAGCTGACGGCAGGAGCCATGCGCCAGCACCTAGCATCAGCACTCGCTGCTAGCCGTGTTCAAGTCAACATGTATGGAAAGTAAGAATGCACTGCTAGTGCTTGGATATGAAGAAACTGTGGTAGAAGTAGGGTAAACTTGATGGACAGGAATGCTAGAATTTTTATTTTAAACACATTACTTAACACCTTTGAACATCATTACAGAATATATTTCAAGGAACTACAGCCCTCTGTGAGGTGGTGTTCTTCATTGAACTGCACTCTGTAATAATGCAACACCCAATCTGCATTTTCCAAGCAGAATATGTTTCTTAATTCCACACACTGGCCCGCTGGTCCATTGGAACCAATATGGAGGTAGGTTATTTTTTGCTAAAACTACTTTCGGGGATATTCTTTATACAAATATGAATTATATCATCACACACCCACATGGTGACACGTCAGCATGGACAATAATCCCTATAACCCCACCGACCAGAAATTGTCAGCTGCGAGACCTTATATAGACAGGTGTGTGCCTTTCCAAATCATGTCCAATCAATTGACTTTACCACAGGTGGACTCCAGTCAAGGTGTAGAAACATCTCAAAGATGATCAAGAGACATGGGAGGCACCTGAGCTAAATTTCAAGTGTCATAGCAAAGGGTCTGAATACTTATGTAAATGTGATATTTCCGTTTTTTCTTTTTAATAAATTTGCAAAACTTTCTAAAATCCCGTTTTATCTTTTGTCATTATGGGGTATTGAGTGGAGATTGATGAGGGAAAAAATGAATTTAAACGATTTCAGCATAAGGCTGCAACATAACAAAATGTGAAAAAAGTGAAGGGGTCTGAATACTTTCTGAATGCACTGTGTATGTATGTATGTATATATATATATATATATATATATATATATATATATATATATATATATATATATATATATATATATACGTATATATATATATATATATATATATATATATATATATATATATATATATATATATATATATATACGTATATACGTATATATATATATATATATATATATATATACGTATATATATATATATATATATATATATATATATATATATATATATATATATATATATATATATATATATATAT
The DNA here is from genome assembly GCF_964187855.1 of Myxine glutinosa. NCBI lineage: Eukaryota > Metazoa > Chordata > Myxini > Myxiniformes > Myxinidae > Myxine > Myxine glutinosa. Next base: position 226,820,825 of record NC_136261.1, read on the forward strand.
ATATATATATTGGCATGAAATATAAAAAACTGTCACAAACAACTTGTCCAAGCTCAATATGTAAGACCCCGATGACATTAACCTGCTTTCTGGTTAATGTAGATGCACATTTATTATGCATGTGTGTCTATGTGTCTGTGTGTGAACTACTTCATCAAACTTTTGTGAAATCGTAACAAACTTCTGGTATGCACCTATCTCTCCCGTGTGTATGTCCTAAGGGTATTCTTTTAGAAAATGTTTGAAACCTTTTTAATTTTTAAAAATATTTTATGAAAATTTTTTTTTTGTCAACTTAAATCTTCAACTTCAGTTGTTTAGAAAATGTAATATCACGTATATTACAAATGCATTTGTGCAAAATAATTGTTTGTATTATGATTGGTGTAAACCATGACAAAACAGCAACTCAGGTACAGTCATCCCCTGCATCTATATATCTACATATCTGGGCAGTGTCTGTGTTGTCACTTAACTACTCCCTTAAACTTTTGTTTCCGTGGTTCTGAAGTGTTTTTAATAACGTGGCTGTGAGGTGTTTGGAATTACGTGGTGGTGAGGTGCTTTGAATTATATGGTGGTGAGGTGTTTTGAATTACATGGTGGTGAGGTGTTTTGAATTATATGGTGGTGAGGTGTTTTGAATTACGTGGTGGTGAGGTGTTTTGAATTACGTGGTGGTGAGGTGTTTTGAATTACGTGGTGGTGAGGTGTTTTGAATTACTTGGTGGTGAGGTGTTTTGAATTTTGTGGTGGTGAGGTGTTTTGAATTACTTGGTGGTGAGGAGTTTGAATTTCGTGGTGGTGAGGTGTTTTGAATTTCGTGGTGGTGAGGTGTTTTGAATTATGTGGTGGTGTGGTGTTTTGAATTACGTGGTGGTGAGGTGTTTTAAATTACGTGGTGGTGAGGTGTTTTAAATTACGTGGTGGTGAGGTGTTTTGAATTACATGGTGGTGAGGTGTTTTGAATAATGTGGTGGTGAGTTGTTTTTAATTACGTGGTTGTGAGGTGTTTTTAATTTCGTGGTTGTGAGGTGTTTTTAATTACGTGGTGGTGAGGTGTAATCATCCCAAACTTCGAGTCTGCACCTACCCCTCCATTACATATGTGCTGAGGGGTTCTTTTTTGAAATTTTAATATGTTTTTCAACCTAAATTGCTTATAAAAATGTAACCAAACTTGTATTATGATTGGGAACAAATTTGTATTATGATTGGTGCAATATTCCAATCCTTATTATATACCTGGTGTTGGCCTAATAGTTAGGGTGGCAGGCTTGGGATCCCAAGGTCCTGAGTTCGAATCCCGTTCATGTTGAATTAATACCAGGTGGGGTTGACTCAGCCTGTCATCCTTCCGAGGTCAGTGAAATGAGTACCATTCTGGCTGCCGTAAAAACACCTCATTCTATAGCACACACAATTGTCCAAGGATGCAGCGACGTGCTGATCCTGTGAATGCTCCCATATATACAGTCACGTGAAAATGTAAGTACACCCCATGTAAAGTTTTGACTTTTTCAACATATTTCAACATACAGCTATTTGATCTTCATTTCACCAATATTGATAGATAAAGGTGATATAATATAACAAATATCATGAAACATTTACATTTTGTAGTCCATTGTATAATTTAAATAAACATAAATGCAAATTTCGCATGTGGAAAAAGTAAGTACACCCCTACATTTATCACAACTTCAAATACCTAAAATTAGAATCAGGTGCACCAACTCAGGTGCAAATGATTAGAACATTGTTAGAGAGGATCTTGGAGGAACCTGTCTTATTTAAACCTCAGACATTTAGTTTGGTTTGCTCTTTGTTGTTGAAGTGTGTGGCGTCACCATGCCTAGATCAACAGAGCTCTCTGAGGCCTTCAGAAAGAAGGTTATGGATGCCTATGAGTCTGGGAAGGGATTTAAAAAGATCTCCAAACAATTTGAAATCAATCATTCCACTGTCCGGAAGCTCATCTACAAGTGGAGAAGATTCCAAACAACTGCCAACTTGTTCAGGCCAGGCCGCCCCAGCAAGTTCAGCCCGAGGGCAGACTGCAAGATGCTGAAAGTAGTCTCTAAGAACACCAGAATGTCATCACAGGACCTACAGGTAGCTCTTGCCACTGTTGATGTCAAAGTGCACGAGTCTACCATTAGAAAGAGGCTATACAAATTTGATCTACATGGGAGGTGTGAATGAATGAATGATCGTTTTAAGGCCATTTTCCCCGCTAGAGTGGGGGTTAGCCTTGCGGGCCCCATGACAATGAGTTTGAGGAACCATGATCAACCTCACCCACCTCACCCACCAACCTACCCCATCATCTGGTCAACTACCTCATCGGGTAGGCGAGTCCAGAAGATTTCCGGTGCGAGAAAGGAAGAAAACGCGAAGACTAATTGAACAATGCTGAGTCTGTGTATTTGCCTCTCACCTGGTTGGATGAGCAATTTGTTTTTTGACCCCTCTAGTCTAACATTTGTGAAACTGAGTTAATTGTAGATTGGTTAATGAAATGATGAACATCTCGATGTGATTGTGTTGTCTGGTTTATATGACAGACAAGTACAGTTATCTTAATGATTAACAACTTATTTGTTGTGAGATCGTCAGGAACAATCATGGTTCCCTGTTTGAGGCAATGTTTTTATGGCCGGATGCCCTTCCTGACGCTAACCCTTGGTCACGCTCATGCGTAGGGATACGGTGTACCTATTCTAAATCGGGGTACACACCGTGATCATTCATCCCAGCAAGCTGGAACTCAAAGCCTCCTTGCTGGAGGTGTGCCTGGAGGAAACCTTTGCTGTCCAGAAAGAACATCAGGGCAAGACTAAAGTTTGCCAATGAACACCTAGGCAAAGACCAGCACTTCTGGAACAATGTGCTCTGGACAGATGAGTCAAAGGTAGAGCTATTTGGCCACAGTAGCAGAAGACATGTTTGGTGAAAACCAAAGACAGGATTTGACCACAAGAACCTGATACCAAATGTAAAGCATGGTGGTGGAAATATTATGGTTTGGGGCAGCTTTGCTGCATCAGGGCCTGGGCAACTCACCATCATATAATCCACTATGAATTCTTCATTGTACCAGAGGGTGCATGAGGATAATGTGAGGCCATCTGTCGGAAAGTTGAAGCTCAACCGAAGGTGGACCTTGCAACATGACAATGACCCTAAACATACCAGTAAATCCACCAAGGAATGGCTGAAAAGAAAGAAATGGAGGGTTCTAGAATGGCCAAGTCAAAGCCCGGATCTAAATCCCATCGAGATGTTGTGGGGGGGATTTGAAAAGAGCTGTGCATGCAAGAAACCCCTCAAACATCGCACAGCTGAAAGAATTCTGCATGGAGGAGTGGGCAAAAAATTCTCCCAGTCGATGTAAGAGACTGCTAGACATTTATAAGAAATGCCTACTTGAGGTTGTTTCTGCCAAAGGGGACAATACCACCTATTAGAGCCAAGTGTGTACTTACTTTTTCCACATGCGAAATTTGCATTTATGTTTATTTAATTTATACAATGGACTACAAAATGTAAATGTTTAATGATATTTGTTATATATCAAATTTAAACCTTTATCTATCAATATTGTTGAAAAGAGGATCAAATATCTGTATGTTGAAATATGTTGAAAAAGTCAAAACTTTACATGGGGTGAACTTGCTTTTTCACGTGACTGTATGTATACATATACATATTGAAAAGTATAGCACACTGACCAGTAAAATAATGAAAAATTCTTTATTAATAGCCTGACGTTTTGAGAACAAACTAGTTCTCTTCCTCAGAGGTGTTGAGTGTGGTGTTAACTGTTAAGTTCCGTTGGGGACGGTTGTTGACGTTGGGAACAAAGTTGCCAACGAAATACGAAATTCAAAACACCTTGGACCACTCTACGATATCACAAACGATGTCGTGTGATTCCCCAGGTGAATACCACAGGGATCACGAATAGCCAAAGCAAGCTTTAACTCTGAGGATTTGATCAAATGCGGATTTTATATATACGCGGGAAGAAAGGGGAGGGGAAGATGAAGCTTACCTGTTGTCCGCCGGCTGTCCCAAAGCCTTCAAAGAAAATAACTCAAACCGAGGCGGATTTAAAATGTACAAAAATAAACAGGTTTATTAAAACGGAATGCCGGGACGAAGAAAAGCGCAATGGTAAAACTAAGGGACGTCCCCCACACCAGACTTGAACACAGACGAAGGGAAGAACAATGGGGTGTGTGTGGGGTTATCATGCACTTAGCTCTGATCAGCTCATGGGGCTTTGTCAGTCTGTGAACGGCCCCGGAGGTCCGTGCACGTGAACACGCCTTGGCACGAAGTCCGTGCGCGGAACCAGGCCTCAAGCGTGCAGGCCTGAGCGTCCGTCCATGCGTTGTTTCTGCCTGGCAAAACTGCAGCTCTCTGTCCATCTCCGATGGCGTCTCTGAACACGGTCGGTCCGATTGCTTCCTGGAGCTCGTCGTCCACGCACAGCCGTCTTCCACCAAAGTCCGGCACCAAGAGGAGAGAGTCGATGGCAGAGGAATGTGTGAGGAGAGAGAGAGAAGAGAAGAGAAGAGAAGAGAAGAGAGAAAGAGAGAAAGAGAGAAAGAAAGAAAGAAAACAAACGAACAAGAGGAAGGCAAGAGAATGAGAATGTCGGTCTGAGAGTTATTTTATCGACTGCCACGTGACGTCATCTGTGCCTCTCCACCAATGCCCGCAGGCCACCACTGCATGCTCAACTCTCCACCAATCCACAATCAGTCCGCTTCTGACGTCATCAGTCGAACCTTGCCAATCAGCGTGCTGCTTCCTCCTCGTCCTTCCTTCACGAATCAGCGAGTCCCTACCCTGGCCTTCCCGTTGGTCAACTCCCGCCCAATCACTGTCCTCCTGGGCGTGCCTCGGCCTGCCAGGCGGGATTGTCAGCCCTAGTGCTTGATACCTGGCTTCCGGTTGGTTTTTATTGTTATTTAGTGTAGTTTATTGGCAATTCTAACTGGTGTCTATGGTGCGGTGCCATAAAGGACAAAGGATAGATCACAGAGGATTGACTAACAAGGTAGCAGTTAAAATAATCCCTATAACTAGTTAACATGCCCCATTCCTCATAATGGGAACGATGATACACCTTAATCCGATATCCGGGCTAAACAGGTCCTCTACTTATTACATGGTGGTGGTTCTTCTTCTTCACGACAGTTGGAGCATGTTACCTACACAAATCTACCTGACTCTACATGTCACTACCCCACCGACATAACAATATATATATGTACAGTCACGTGAAAAAGTAAGTACACCCCATGTAAAGTTTTGACTTTTTCAACATATTTCAACATACAGCTATTTGATCTTCATTTCAACAATATTGATAGATAAAGGTGATATAATATCACAAATATCATGAAACATTTACATTTTGTAGTCCATTGTATAATTTAAATAAACATAAATGCAAATTTCGCATGTGGAAAAAGTAAGTACACTCTGAGCTCTAATAGATGGTATTGCCCCCTTTGGCAGAAACAACCTCAAGTAGGCGTTTCTTATAACTGTCTACCAGTCTCTGACCGACTGGGAGAAATTTTTGCCCACTCCTCCATGCAGAATTCTTTCAGCTGTGCGATGTTTGAGGGGTTTCTTGCATGCACAGCTCGTTTCAAATCCCCCCACAACATCTCAATGGGATTTAGATCCGGGCTTTGACTTGGCCATTCCAGAACCCTCCATTTCTTTCTTTTCAGCCATTCCTTGGTGGATTTACTGGTATGTTTAGGGTCATTGTCATGTTGCATGGTCCACCTTCGGTTGAGCTTCAACTTTCCAACAGATGGCCTCACATTATCCTCAAGCACCCTCTGGTACAATGAAGAATTCATCGTGGATTCTATGATGGTGAGCTGCCCAGGCCCTGATGCAGCAAAGCTGCCCCAAACCATAATATTTCCACCACCATGCTTTACAGTTGGTATCAGGTTATTGTGGTCAAATGCTGTCTTTGGTTTTCGCCAAACATGTCTTCTGGTACTGTGGCCAAATAGCTCTACCTTTGACTCATCTGTCCAGACCACATTGTTTCAGAAGTGCTGGTCTTTGCCTAGGTGTTCATTGGCAAACTTTAGTCTTGCCCTGATATGCTTTCTAGACAGCAAAGGTTTCCTCCTGGCACACCTCCCATGTAGATCAAATTTGTGCAGCCTCTTTCTAATGGTAGACTCGTGCACTTTGACATCAACAGTGGCAAGAGCTACCTGTAGGTCCCATGATGACATTCTGGGGTTCTTAGAGACTTCTTTCAGCATCTTGCGGTCTGCTCTCGGGCTGAACTTGCTGGGGCGGCCTGGCCTGACCAAGTTGGCAGTTGTTTGGAATCTTCTCCACTTGTAGATGATCTTCCGGACAGTCGAATGAATGATTTCAAATTGTTTGGAGATCTTTCTAAATCCCTTCCCAGACTCATAGGCATCTATAACCTTCTTTCTGAAGGCCTCAGAGAGCTCTTTAGATCTAGGTATGGTGATGCCGCACACTTCAACAACAAAGAGGAAACCAAACTAAATGTCTGAGGTTTAAATAAGACAGGTTCCTCCAAGATCCTCTCTGACGATGTTCTAATCATTTGCACCTGAGCTGGTGCACCTGATTCTAATTTTAGGTATTTGAAGTAGTGATAAATGTAGGGGTGTACTTACTTTTTCCACATGCGAAATTTGCATTTATGTTTATTTATATTATACAATGGACTACAAAATGTGAATGTTTCATGATATTTGTTATATTATATCACCGTTATCTATCAATATTGTTGAAATGAAGATCAAATAGTTGTATGTTGAAATATGTTGAAAAAGTCAAAACTTTACATGGGGTGTACTTACTTTTTCACGTGACTGTATATATATATATCTATCTATAATTCCATTAATCTCTGTGTGTATGTGTGTATGTGTGTATGTGTGTATGTGTGTATGTTTGTCTGTGACCGCTGTTTCTCGACAACCACGGGTCCGATATACTTTAAACTTGCCAGGTATATTGCTGGGGACCCGAGGATGTGCCTTTTCAAGGTTTCATATTAATCGGACAAGTACTTTCCGAGCTATGGCGATTTCTTTACCAAACACTGCAAGCCGTTCGCTTTGGACCAAACCATTGCATGTAAATAGAGGGGGGGGGTTCTGTGGTCGTTGCGAATGGACCAAACCATTCATGTAAATAGAGGGGGGGGGGGGGGTTCTGTGGTCGTTACTGCCACGTGGTTTCAAAGTTTTTTTTTGTTGTTGTTGTTTGCACGCATGTTTTTTTGCACCCACGCACGCCCTAGGATGTTTACACACACACACCCCTACACAAATTTTTTTTTTTTTTTTTTTTTTGGCAAGGAACGGGCACCCACGTACGGGCACGTCCTAGCTTATATATAGTACGGGCATGCCCTAGTATATATAATTTTAGAGACAGGAATCAAATTCCTGCGAGGGGCTAAGTGTGAAAGAATTCTGACTCAATGCGGGGCTCGAACCACGGACCTCCGTTGATAACGTGTCAACAGCCCACGTCAACATATATATGTACAAGTTATTATGCGTCTCAATACTGAGTGGAGAACCGCTAGGCAGGTGTCCCATACAGCCATTGCTGCACCTTGCCGGGAGCGATAAGTACCACCTGCCACATGGTACATTACCTTTCCATCCACTACATGGAGTCGACCTCCCCATATATATATATATATATATATATATATATGTTTATACATATATACATATATATGTATAATGTATATATAAATTATACGGTGTCTGGAGTTTCAAATTCCCGCTCCTGATCAATGTATTACAGCCCGGGGTTCGGGTTTACTACGAGGGGGTTAGCCTCCGTTCCCTCCTGAACTTACTGGACCTGCGGCTGCCTCACACGAATAACTTCGTATCTTCGGGGAGGGGAACAAACAAAAGTTGGAAACGTGCTAGCACAAAGGACTACGATGCTCCAGATGCCTCTCTCATGACGCCCCCATCCCGGTGTCACCACTGAGCAGCACGAGTAGGTAATCCCTATAACTCGTTAACATGCCCCTGTAGGTAACAGGTAACATGCTCCGACTGTCGTAATGGCGATCTCAGCATGAACATGAGCATGTAAAGTCGATCCCAGCACAAACATGCAGGTGAAGGTCGATCGTCAGCACGGACTTGGGCAGGTACGGTCGATCGTCAGCACGGACTTGGGTAGTTGAAGTCGATCGTCAGCATGGACAGGCAGGGGAAGGTCAATCGTCAGCATGGACTTGGGTTGGTGAGTGTAGTGCACACGTGCACCGAGAGGGAGTCCGGCAGCCAGCAGAGAACAATGAATACGTGCTGAATGAACAATGTCCAAAGCGAAGAGGAGTGCCAATAAAACGTGTTCAGCCATGAGGTCCAGTGTGAAAGAGAGTAATGCAGGCACGTGCTCGGTCCACAATGTCCAAAAACCAAGAGAGTCAATATTGCAGGCACGTGCTAGGTCAACAATCCAGGCCCAAGTGAGGGACACAAAGCTCAGTGAAAACGGCAGAGAGACTCAGGCCAAGAGAGCGAATGCACATGTGCTGAGTGACAAAGTCCAGGCCCAAGAGAGAGAATTGTAGGCATGTGCTAGGTGAAACCCGGTAGAGAGAGAGACTCATGCAAGCATGTCAACAATGTCCAAAAACCAAGAGAGCATATCATGTACATGTGTAGAGGGGGCAGAGAAAGAGAATGAGCACGTGTACCATGGCCTTTTGTCCATCCTCTCCGAGGGTGGGGGGGGGGGGGGGGGGGGAATATTCGAGGGTGTCATGGGTCCCGATTGGTGGAGCCTGTTACTCCACCTCACAAGCTCCCCCGAAGTTCTTCAGAGCCTGATTGGTGGAGTGTCACTTCCTCTGGCCCCTCAAACTCTCTCAAAGGAACTTTTACCTGGTGCTTGGGTGGTGTGCCTTTGAGCCTGCATGCATTGCCTGGTAAAACATCCCTTATGAGTGGAGGACCATTATCTTAGCCCCTTCCCCAACACATAATGACATAATAACCCAAAATAAGGGGAAGGGGCTAGGATAATGGTTTTCTATGAAATAACTATGCAAAGGGGACCTGTATGGTGGTAGCCATTACTTTTTAGTGGTTTCCCAAAACCACAACAATATTATATATATATATATATATATATATATATATATATATATATATATATATATTGTTACTGATCGCGGTTTAGGATGTTGTTTGCCGAGCGAAGGCTCCGCGACCAAACAGTTGTTCCCCGATTCACCCAGAACTTTGGCCGTATCGCACCGCAGCTGCCCAATCTGGAAAAGACTAAAACGACGAAATGCAAAGAGGAAAAGGAATAAGACGAGAAGACGGACAGAAGAGTAATGGGATTTATTATACACACAAGCAAAAAGAAAGCAGTCACGTTTATTTACAACACATAAGACGCAGGTGACACAGTGCAAATACTAGCTTATACAGACTTAATTAACCCAGGGACAGAACAAACAAAACAAACTCACATACACAAGAAGGGTGGAAAGGCAGGAGGTGGATGGCTGGAGGGAGAGGAAGGTCCAAGGGGGTCCTGCAGCACGATCGGCGCGTTTAGCAGCCGCCGTTCCTTCGCGGCCCTGCTCAAAACCGCCGTCCAGGCCCCAAGCGGCTGTTGGGTGTTGTTGCTGCTGTGGCCGCCGCTTGCTTTGCCAGGACTCGTCTGACTCGTCTGGTCCAAACCCTCAACTCAACACTCTTGCACGTCTCCCTGTCCAACCACTCTTTCTCTTTCTTGGTCCAACCACTCTTTCTCTCTCTTGGTCCACTCACTCCTCACCACCCACTCCTCACCACCGACTCCACTGACTCCTCACCACCGACTCCTCACCACCGACGACTCAACGCCACTTGCCGCCGCGCCTTTATAGCGCCTCCGGCGATCAAGCCGCCGGCCTTCAGGACACGCCCATCGGTGTGCTCACCTCGGCCCTGGTTGGTCACGCGACCCTCTGGCTCCGCCCTTGATGACGACGGGCGGGCACGCCCCTCTTCCCCGACCCGAGCACATGTTCAATGGTGGTTTTGGAGGGGATGCAATTGGCAATCGAGGCTTGGCAATGACGAAAGGGGATATGAAAGGAAATGGAGATTTTGGGGATGGGAATGAAAGGGGATCTATTCTCTTTCACTGGTGCAATGGAGTACTTCAATTAATGGGAGACACAGCCTTACCCTAAAACACAGAATAAGATATAACTATCGAACAGGGGTATTCTATTATTGGCTGACGTGTATGCTTGTGGACTAATTATGGGATGCCCTTTCACCTTTACACAGCTCCGGAGGCAGGGGGCGCAGAATAAACAATAATAATAATAATAAAGCACACAATAAAAAAAATACAGTCCTCATATCCGCAACAATATATATATATATATATATATATATATATATATATATATATATATATATATATATATATATATATATATATATATATATATACTCGTATATATAAACACACATGTACTATACTTACATGATTCGAATGCACAACCTTTAAAAAAAAAATGAGACATTTTAATCTCAGTGTGTAGTAAAGTTGAGAGATTTGAGAGAGAGGCATGCGCCATGTCTCTCTAGAAGAGAAAGACAGAGGCGGGGGAGGAATGGTGGAAGAGATAATGTCATCACCCACATGATCAGAATACACTTTTGTGGAAGAGGAATGTTTCATGACTTTGTCATTGATCTCTTGTTTTCCATCCCTTATTTACCCTGTTTATGCTGCATTATTTTGTGCAATTGTATTGGATGCTGTTATGTCAAATGTGAATCGAAGAGCGAGTGCATTATTCTGTGATATTTAAATGGAAAGTAATTGCCTTAATCTCGGAAAAAGGAAATTTTGCAGCAGCTTGAGAGTTCAAGAAAAGCAAAACAATTATTTCAACTTTTAAGCAATCTTATCTATCTATAATTCCACTAATCTCTGTCTGTGTGTGTGTATGCGACCGCTGTTTCTCGACAACTACCGGTCCGATATACTTGAAACTTGCCAGGTATATTGCTGGGGACCCGAGGATGTGCCTTTTCAAGGTTTCATATTAATCGGACAAGTAGTTACCGAGCTATGTCCAAAAAACGATTCAACCAATCAGAGAGCAGCGAGCTATCACGTGTGCCGAACGTGCCGAACAGACTCTGCCTCGGACGGCACATTTGAGAGCGTATTCATTTATTTCACGTTGGCAAACTATGTTGGCGTTAAACTATGTTTTAAAACTAATTAAAACTACTTTGCGATTCATCGTAACTGCGATTCGTAACTGCCGTTCGCTTTGGCTTTGCGAATGGACCAAACCATTTCATGTAAATAGAGGGGGGGGGGGGGATTGTCACCGTACTCGCAAGCCGTTCGCTTTGGACCAAACCATTTCATGTAAATAGAGGGGGGGGATATAATTTTAGATATAGATATAGTACGGGCATGCCCTAGTATTTACAATGCTCTTGATGAAACAGAAGATTCTCTTTTGTGGGACAAGCAGCAAGATGATGTTGCAGCCAATGATGAGAACAGTAGTGAGGAATGTGGCTCTGATATTGAGGAGAGTGTTGTTGCAGACGAAAACATTGTGGTGCACAGATAGTTATTTCGGTTTTTTTCTTTTTTGAAAAACAAACACCACAGCTTTGCAAATGATGGATGATTGACCGGGTGCCGACCACGCATACACCCTTTTTAGGCATCCATTACACAGTTTACAAAGACTCTGAATGTAACCATGAAAGGAGACATTAAGATTAAAATGTAGCTTCTAGCTCAGCCACATTGCAATATAATGCAAGGTGTATACGACCAAGCAAGGGATATGTAACTGTGGCTGGCCTCGCAGAGTATTCTCGTGCTCGCCACAGGATGTAATAACCCACCAGTCTTCGTCGGACTCGACGTGACTTCCATCACACACACACACACACACACACTCACACTCACACTCACACATACCTTTTTATTACTCTGCCTGAAGGTAGACTCAGTGCTGCCAAAGCAATTTCACAGCAAGGATTACAATCCTTCTCCCTACACGCCGCCTCCACATTGCTGTATCTTCCATTCTTACTCTCATGCACCTCTTCCATGTGTTCTCCCCCTGCATACTGTTGTCACAGATCTCTTCCAGGAATACCAACTGCTGCTTTTAAGTCTGCCATCATTTGCCAATCACGAGCATTTACCAAATCTCTTCCCTCAATCTTCCTCCTTGCACCTATCATAACCTGGCTCTCATTTACAAACAGCACCTCTCCACCACCAACCTCCTCCTCCCTCTCTCCTCTTCTCTCCCTCCACTTCATCACATCTCGCAATACCATTTCGATGACCACTGCTTGCAGTTAATCATGCCGACATCTATATCTTCCTGCTGCCAATGCTACTAACTACACAGTGCATGTTGCAGCGTTCCCCGACCTCCACACCAAAAGCAGCTCTCCTCTTGCCCCAACCTCCACCTCCTCAATTTTGCTGACAATCAAAGCACAACATACATTGCATGCAGTAGGAAACTCAACACCATGGGCATCTTCCAAATCTCTTGCTACTTCAATCTTGCCACCTTACTTGCACAACTTCCCACCATGTCCAAGCCCTGCACCTGTCAAAATGCTTTCAGATACCTCCTCTCCTCCTATGTTCCTCTCAAATCTCTCTCAACCATCTTCCTCCTTTCCTTTACGCATGCTTTTCTCCATCAACCATACTTTACCCACTCAAAACCTTGTCTCCCATGATGCACCATTCCCATCACCTTTTACAGTGGAAACCGCTCCTCCATCTCATTCACCTCAGCTCTCACCTGCCACTTCCGAATGCTGGGAAAGCATTCTTCACCAGTGGAAAACTCAAATCCTGCACCATCATGAACCACCTGCATCCTCACCACCTTATACTCATAAGTTATCACTTTTTTACACCATTTTACACCATTACCAGAGAGGTTCCACCCTTTTCCACCCTTCCACCCTTACCAAACCCAAGCTTTCCACCCTTACCATAAAAAGCAGCCACTTGAATATGTCTTTTTTCATCACATTTTAACATATTGTTACATGAAAAGGGGTGAGGGGATACACAGCTAGATTGTATTAAAAATACTATGGACCATGTGATCATGTAGCGTATATTTCCCCCTTTAAAAGCTATTTATCCAGAGGTAAGTCAGATTGTAAAATGTGAACTGAGGAGAAACCTGAGGCTGTGTGAGGTCTTGTAGCACCAGGCATTTAACACCAAAGGCACACTGGAAAGGCCATTGCACTTTCGGAGGAATGACCACTACAAACTGTTTGGCTGGCAGGCCGCTCAAGCCATGGCTGCGAGGTCTGCTGCGGAATTGCCATGCATGGGGGCAGTTCCAGATTTTACAAAGGTCAAGGCTGCACTCTGTGTGGCAGTTGAGCTTTGCACACTGTGGCATCAACATCTTGCTCTCTCTTTGCTTCACCCTCTGAGGAAGAGACATCCCTCGCATCTCGGCTCCCTCATCGTCATTTCCACAGCTCAATCACTCCCTGATCTACACTTTGTCCATGCACCAGCAACCCGCATGTTCATGCCATTGTGTGGAGCCCCAACCAGCTCATGCCATCCACAAGCCCTCACCTTTCCCCACTGGTCATCTGGTAAACAGTGCCATTAGGGAGTTAGGCTTTATTTATTTCCTATTGTACAGGGTGGCCTGAAAGTCGCTTTGCCCCTCCCCAGTGAAGCATTCATTCTTAAACTATTTTAATATACAGGTTTTATTGTGCAGTACCGTAAAATGGGGTGAATAGGGACAGCAAGGTGAATAGAGACACAAACTGAAAAAAAGTTCGGAAACTTTTTTTGCTGAAAATTGATAACCATACTGATTTGTTGATATTTGGGTTGAAAGTGTTCTCTTGTTTTTTTAAAAAGCAACTTATAGTCCCTATTAACCCCATATATGGGTTAAATAGGAATAAATGGGATTTTTATGGCTGTCCCTATTCACCCCGTTTTACGGATGAATAGGGACAGTCACTAATACCAAAAAAAATAATCAAGAAATAGGGACAGCTTGGAGAAACTTTTTATCCCATATTTTTTTCATTGGCACCATGGTTTATGTTATGGGTGCATATTATGTGCATCCATCTGAGCTATCAAATTAGCAATAAGTCGGAAACTCAGGATTGTTTCTTGATTATTATTTTTTTGGTATTAGTGACTGTCCCTATTCACCCGTAAAACGAAGTGAATAGGGACAGCCATAAAAATCCTATTTATTCCTATTTAACCCATATGTGGGGTTAATAGGGGCTATAAGTTGCTTTTTTTTAAAAACAAGAAAACACTTTCAACCTAAATATCAACAAATCAGTATGGTTATCAATTTTCAGCAAAAAAAGTTTCCGAACTTTTTTTCAGTTTGTGTCTCTATTCACCTTGCTGTCCCTATTCCCCCCATTTTACGGTACTTATAATATATCAGTCATTGTATCTGTATACTCTCCGTCATTCTCTTTGCACTACTCAATTTGAGTAATGGAGGAAGGTGCGAGAAATTTATTGGGGATGAAGCGACCTTCAGGCGACCCAGTACATAAGCATGTTTTTTGGTGCCACACATCCACTCCCTCCTCTACCCCCGCCCCCATTTGTTGTCCTGGCGCACCAGATCTGTCTGTTTCTGTTGTCTTGTATATCCCCGTATTGTATAAACCTTTTTATTTTAAGAGACGTTCTCCTGCCTTTTGCCTCCCTCGCATTGTGCCACCAGGTTTGGCCTCGGATTAGAACGACCCTTGGGGTTTTGTAAATGGTATAGAACTGTTAATTGGACACAGTGTGAATTTGGTGCTGATCAAATTGTGCTGATCTTCAGGAGTAGCAAAAGCATCCTGAAACGACAAGTGGCGTTAGTCAGACATTCACCAGTGGAACAGACTCAGAGCTTTGGAATGGGAATCTCTGCAATGCAACAATATCATGTCAAAAAAACGGTTAGCTTATGAAATATATATGTACTGGCTATTGTATGCATATTTCATTTGCAACACCATTTCAAATTGCTAATTATCGCTTTGGCTAATTAGGTTGATATAAGGTGATGGTTAAATGATGATGTTGCTTAATGGTGGAGACTTTTTCATGCCTCAGCCAACGAAGTTGCCAGAGGCATTACGTTTTTGGGTTGTCCGTCTGTTCATCCGTTCATCCGTCTGCCCACGCTTCTGTCCGTTTGTGCGTCCGTCTGTCCGAGATTGGTTTTCGTTACAGCGATAACTCAAGAATAGCTGAAGGGATCCAAGTCAAACATGGTACCTGTACAGTATGATGCAAAGATTAACTGATTCAATTATGGGGTCAAGAGGTCAAATATCAGAAGTCTTGTTAGGTACAAATTCTGTTACTGTGCTAACTTGTGAACCAGTAATGGGGTTTTGACCAAACTTGGTGTAAGTATATATTATGATGCAAAGATGAACTGACTGATTAGATGTGAAAATGTGATAATAGAAGTGAAAAAGTAAAAATGTGATAGAACAGCTGAAGGGATTTAAATCAAATTGGTCCTGTAATAATGTGATGGTGATGTGACTGTAAAGGTGATGTAATAATGTGGGCGGACACATATCAGTCGACGTCGCGATGTCGAAGAGTGCCGTTCTAGTTCTAGTTGATCTTAAATTTCCAACTGGAAATTGTAGCTCTTTGGCTGTGCTATAGTAATACAGAAGACGAGGCATTCCTGTTGCAATTGACACTTGTTCATAGGTTGTGTGGTAATTGCTGCAATAGGACTCGATCTGTTGTCTTATTATACACAGCTAGGTGTTTGAGAGTTTGCAAAAACTCCGCTTGGAGTTTGCAAAAAAGCACCTAAAGGACTCTCAGACTGAGAAACAAGATTCTGTGGGCTTTCATGTATCTTTCAGTGAGGAGAGTCTTCCGTCTGGCCACTATGCCATAAGCCCAGATCGGTGGAGTGTTGCAGTGATGGTTGTCCTTCTGGAGGTTTCTCCCATCTCCACACAGGATCTCTGGAGCTCAGCCAGAGTGACCATCGGGTTCTTGGTCACCTCTCTTATCAAGGCCCTTCTCCCCCGATTGCTCAGTTTGGCTGGGCGGCCAGCTCTAGGAAGAGTCGTGGTTGTTCCAAACTTCTTCCATTTAAGAATTATGGAGGCCACTGTGCTCTTGGGAACCTTCAATATGAATGAATGAATGAATGATCGTTTTAAGGCCATTTTCCCCGCTAGAGCGGGGGTTAGCCTTGTGGGCCCCATGACAATCATGGTTCCCTGTTTGAGGCAATGTTTTTATGGCCGGATGCCCTTCCTGACGCCAACCCTTGGTCGCCTCCTACGATGCACAGGGATACGGTGTACCTATTCTAAACCGGGGTACACACCGGGATCATTCATCCCAGCAAGCTGGTACTCAATTTGCCGACCTCGGAAGGATGACAGGCTGAGTCAACCCCCCTGGCGTTAATTCAACGATCGACCGGGATTCAAACCCAGGATCATGGGATTCCAAGCCGGCACACTAACCACTAAGCCAACACCAGGCTCTTGGGAACCTTCAATGCCGCAGATATTTTTTTGTAGGCTTCCCCAGATCTGTGCCTCGACACAATCCTGTCTCTGAGCTCTGCAGGCAGTTCCTTCGACCTCATGGCTTGGTTTTTGCTCTGATATGCATCGTCAGCTGTGAGACCTTATATAGACAGGTGTGTGCCTTTCCAAATCATGTCCAATCAATTGAATTTACCACAGGTGGACTCCAATAAAGGTGTAGAAACATCTCAAAGATGATCAAGAGAAATGGGAGGCACCTGAGCTAAATTTCAAGTGTCATAGCAAAGGGTCTGAATACTTATGTCAATGTGATATTTCAGTTTTTTCTTTTTAAAAGATTTGCAAAACTTTCTAAAATCCTGTTTTCTCTTCATCATTATGGGGTATTGAGTGTAGATTGATGAGGGGAAAAATGAATTTAAACGATTTCAGCATAAGGCTGCATGCAACATCGCAAAATGTGGAAAAAGTGAAGGGGTCTGAATACTTTCTGAATGCACTGTGTATATATATTAATTTTTATTTTTTATTTTTGATGTACTAGTACCATACTCTTTACAGAGCGTTGGTGCTGCATAAGCAGTTTCTTGCCAAAGGTTATACTGGGTAGTTTTACCATTGGCTTCACAGCATTGTTTGTCTATGTCCTATCCTTTAAAATGCTGAGCGCCAAGCAAGGAAGAGGCACGTACCTTTTGTTAAAGTATTTGGTATGCCTTGTCTTTCATCACTTATTGGCGAATTAGCAAGAGCGTAGACAGAAACGCGCATCACAGATTCTCCCAAACATGCACCTCGTGCAATGCCGATAGCAGTCATCATATGAATATCAGGACACATCACTTCTCTCACCCATAATATATTGTTGTGGATCTCACCGTCGGCCTTTCCCCTTACCAAGGGGGGTTAGTCCCCTTGTCTTTGACTAGCCGACGGGATCCAGGGCTATGACGTTCCTTCCTGGCGGCGTAAATAGGGTTGTAGGCCGAATTCCTATTACCTAAGTACCAACGCCGCCTAGGAAGCAAGGAAATAAGTCCCGCTCGAATCACGGTTATAGGTGGAAACGCCGAGCGGTAGCGAGCCGTGACCCGAGCCATTAACAATTACTAAACCAGATCCGAGCGGTTCTAATCGTGCCACGCTTACCCAATGGAGGAAATCACTGATACGGTCGAATCAGGAAGAAACAAGGAATAACAGATGGTTTATTTACACTATGCACGTATATACAAGGATCGGATGCAGAGACACAGTGCAGCTTAATACAGTCTTATACTTATCCCAGGACACGGGCCCGTTTCACACTCAGACACACTCACACGGGGATTGCAGATGGTCAGGTGGATGGTCAGGGATGATGGCGTCCAGGCAGTTCACTCCGGTCCCCGACTCGCACCGCGAAGAAGATGGTCAGGGCGGCAGAAGCTCCCCGCGTGTCTTTGGCGCGGATCGGACAATTACGGGGCGAACGGTAAGGCTGGCTGGGCGGTTACTTGCGACCACGGTTGCGTACGTAATAGATGAACCGGCGCTATATGCGCTCCCAATACAAGTTCATAGGCTCTCCCAATGCAAGTTCAATGGCAAGCGCCGCTCCCGCAGGAGTCCTGTCGCATACGTTCTCATACAAAGCGCAATCGTGCAAGTCCCTCTTACAGTGCGCTCTCCCAACAAGTCCTTCCGCACAAGTCCTTTATCATGCGCGAGCCCAACCATGCGAGTCCTCTTCATACGAGTTCTTTATCATGCGCAAGCCCAAACATGCGAGTCCTCTTCATACGAGTTCTCTCTGTAAGTCCTCTTCAAGGGCTTTGTGCGCGCGCTTATATCGGCACGCCCTTACCACGCCCCTCACGCCATGTCACCCGAGCCCTGATTGGCTGGTGGCCCTTACCGCTGCTGTCTCCCCCACTTCAACCTCGCCACCGCGCTCCTCCCTCTCTCAGGCCTACCTCGTGGCCACCCGACTAGTTGGAGCGAGCAAAAGGCAGCTAACGCTGCTGGCGGCCAAAGCGTAACAAACGAGGTGGATTAGCCAAATGGGACGCGGGATCGAGTTTGCCCATAGAAGTGCAATTTGAGGGTGGAGGCAAAATGAACGGGGCCTATCTTATTTATTTTACACAACGCAGATGATACTAGGGAAATGGCCTTATCCTTACACATACTATGACATAACTAATGCTCTAAGGGACCTACGTGTTGCTTGTGGACTAACTAGGGGGCAAACCTTTAACCTTTAATGATGTTATATTTACACTTTTGTGTAAATTTATTTATTTATTTACTTTGTGTAAATAATTTATTTACACCCCAAATCCTATTTTTTGAAATACCTACTTCTTTCCTGGAAGTCCTTGGTGTCCTTGTGTTTATACTTCTCCCACCCTCCCCCCCCCTTCCCACGCCGCCACCCCCCAAGCCCTCTCCCTCCACACATTCCCGATGTCCCTCACAAATGTTGTGTTTATGTGCTTCCCCTTCTCTCCCCATTTTGTCTACTGCTCCCCTTTTTATACACTTTGTTTGTTTGTCTGTTTGATTTGTTTGTGTGATAAATGTTAGCTCTTTCACGAGCCTCGATTATGTATACAAAAAAACAAAAAACTCTCAAAACCGCAACAATATATACCGTTGGACACCAACATTTGCGTTTCTAACAATCATGGACCCCGCATATTAATGGTTCATACATTGTGATATGTTTCTACATTTGAGGCTCTGTGTTCCGCCTATTCCTGGTTTTTCACGGGCGCAAAAAATTTTTGATCGGGAACCGCGAGTGCTTATTTAATTATATATCTTATTTAATTTTTAAGTCTTATGATTCCTTTATTTTGACTCTACCTACTGCTCTGTCTCATAACAACCATTGAAAATGGTTTAAATACAGTGATACTGTTTAAAATACCTTTCGTTTGTGTAATATACTACTTTATTGGCAAGGCCAAGGCCGTGAAGCATGCTCTCGCGAGATTACAGTCAATCCCGTCCGAGAGAGAGGGAAGGGCATATGGTCATTCACAAAGCACGGAACCAAACCACAAACACGGACCAGGAACATAGCATTACATTGCAGTCCGCACACGACTAAAGTGCGATCCCCAAAACACATCTTGATCCCGGAAATAGTTACCCTTTTAACTGTTTGGAGTTTAAGCTTGAAGGATGATATGATATTCTGTGTTATCTTAAGAAGAAAGACGTTGAGTTTAAATTGCATAATTTTAAATGTCCTGGCATTGCAGTCTTTGTGTTAGAATTTCATTTTCTTTTTAGATCCAAAATAAGAGTCCCATAGTTCACTTTTATCGATGGCTTCTCAAATTTTATGTCAACTATTCTTATCTATCCCAGAAAGATACTGATTCTAAAAGATTTTAGCATTCTTGTTGATGACTTCCATGATCCACTTTCAGAAAATGTTCTCTGCTTCGTACATGGTTTCAATCTGCAGCCATGAATTCTCTGTCGCACCAATATTTATGGTCATACTTGTGAAACAAATCCCATTAATGGAATTGACTTTGAAAATGGTAACTTTTTTCCACCACTCATTTTGTAAACCTTCCTTTGCTGAATCCTTCAAATCCCTTGATAGATACTGATTCTAAAAGATACTGATTCTAAAAGATTTTAGCATTCATGTTGATGACTTCCATGATCCACTTTCACAAAATGTTCTCTGCTTGGTATATGGTTTCAATCTGCAGCCATGAATTCTCTGTCCCACCAATATTTATGGTCATACTTGTGAAACAAATCCCATTACTGGAATTGACTTTGAAAATGGTAACTTTTTCCCACCACTCATTTTGTAAACCTTCCTTTGCTGAATCCTTCAAATCCCTTGAAGCACGTGACATACAATACCCGTACTGCAACATTAACTCATGAATAATCAGCACTTCTGCAATAAATGATGTAATTAAATTCTTTTTTCACTCCTACCTGATAATCCTGCACAATTTGTCGATATTATAAACAAACACTTTTGTTACCCTCAGTCAATTTATTCCAATTATTACTTGATTCCTTAAACTGTTCTTCCTGGTTCCCTGCAGATGAAATAATCTAAAAACAAATCAGTCACTTGTAAATTGGATGATTGAATGCAGCCTTGATTCTTAACATGAAATCCATTTCTCTTGCAAAAGTCTTATATTTTCATGCCTTCACTGAGAACTTCTCCAACATTAAAGCTTCATTCTCTATCCTTGATAAACTTATAGACATAGTTCAAACTCCTTTCGCCTCTTTCACCAGCCAAGTCATTCACTGATGCCTTTCAGGATATGATATCATGTATTCATAGTGAGCCAAGCAAACATGCTCTTGATTCTACACGTTCTTCCTCATCATGTATTACTACATCCTGTCTGAACCACTATTTTGTCAGTCAAGATGCTGTCCAGTCAATCATTTGTAATTCAAAGAAAACAGCATCTCTACTGGATCCAGCTCCGTCATCTTTATTTGTTTCCCTGCTTTCAGTTCTCTCTCCACTTACAAGGAAAATGAATATATTGCTCTATTACATTGGCTACACAATTAAACAAACCATACCAATTCCCATCTTGAAGAAACCCTCACTAGACACAAACTACCTTCAAAGTTATTTTTCTTTTGTACCTTTCCTTTCCAAGATTCTAGAATGTGTTGCTGTCAATCAACTTCTGTAATAATTGCATCAGCATTTTCTTTTCATCAGCAACAGAAGGTCACATGATATTTCATACAAGCTAGACGAAGGATCAGCTACAATGAATACTTTTAGACTTATCTGCCACTTTTTACACAGTTGACCACAAGTACCTGACAATCTTCATTTCTGTTTTTGGCATCTGCGGACATGCTCTTGCATGATTTAAATATTTTCTTATAGATAATACATCGACTGTAAACAACGTGAAGCTGGCTATTCACCAGATCCACATAATCTCCCAATATTCCACAGAATCTCCATCCTCTTAAATGCACTTCATCGTGTAGGTAGCCATGCTTTTGATCAGAAGGCTCCTTTCTGAAGTGTCATCATTGCAGTGGATATAGCTGTGCGAACCTCTTCAGCATATACAAAATGTCTTTACAAATGAATTTTTAAAAATGAATTTTACATTTTACAAAATGAATTTTACAACAATACGGATGTGTTATTTGGTGAAGCATTCTGCCATGGCTGTATTCTTGGTACTGTTCGATTCATTATTTTAATTCCTGAAACAAAACAAATAGTGTGAGAAACTTGATAATTATCAGATATATCATAAATCATGAAATGCTCTATATGTAAATTTGTTATCACCAAAATGGCATGACAGAACTTTTGACATTAACCTACTTAACATGGAAAACAGAGCAATAAAAAAACAACATTGTCTTTTCTACATTTGTGGTTTCACTCATGATGTACACATCACCTCAGCCTCTGATCAGGTCCATTCTGTAAGAAATATTATTTGTGGTAAGTGGTAACCAGCACAAATACAGCATGGTCTGTACTACTCTCCATTTCATTCAAAAATTGGCATTTGTGTAGAAGTTACACAGAGGAATAAATAGTTATTGCCTGATGTGCACATACATTTGCTTAATTATGTGGCTTCTATCACAGTTTACTGGTAATTCCCTGCGTGTCGCAAGAGGCGACTAACAGGGTTGGCGGCAGGAAGGGCATCCTGCCATAAAACATTGCTTCAAAAAGGGGGCCGCGGTGCCCGAAAAAGGCCAACCCCTGCTCTGTGGGGAAAAATGGCCTCTAAATGTGGTTCTTCTTCTTCTATCACACTGGGAAATTAAATATGCTTACCTGGATTTTGTGACTTTGTGGCTTTTCACTTATTGATGGATGAAACACCTCTCAGAATGGAACGATAAATCAATTTGTTTTAATTGTTGTGCAGATATGGCTAAACTCAATGTGCATCCTGCTGTGCCCTTAATGTATTTGTTTGTGCCCTATTTTGTTTAGGGAGTGGACATTGGACAAGTTATGTTTCAAGAGTGGAATGCCTCTCATTGAAGACTTCACCATCGACAGGGTAAGCAGAACTCCATTTCACTGGGAATGTAAGGTCACAACCAGGCCAGGCACGCTGATCATCTCACAATGATGTAAGATCAGACAGGCCTAGCTTACAACATTTAGGTTTTGACTCTTTGCCAGGAAAAATTTGGACACATACATTTTTTGGGGGGCCTTTCCTCTGTGTCTCGTGGGGCATAAAAATGGAGAGAGCGAAGACATTCCCCACTTGCCCACACCTCCTAGCTCATGGAACGCCTCTTTCCGTGTGTCATCGTCACACCCCTGGACTGTTTCTGGGATGGAGCCAAGCTGCAAGGTGGCTCTGCTTATCTTCCGTGAGTACCTGCCTTTGCAACCAAACATAACCCACTGTGGGTGCTTTCTTTGTTGGAATATTCTTGCAGCTCACACACCCTTCATGCAGCCTTCAAGGTGAAATTTGTCTTTCACATAGAAGTGAAAGACACACTTCTCCTTCAAAGCATAAAGTTTGCATTATTACACATGAAAAATGAATGGAAGAGAATTTTTTTTAAAGAAAACTAGAAATGAGAAAAATTAGACTAGGAGAAAGGATAGGAAAGAAAAAAGTTGGCAGGGAATGGGAGAAGAGCAGGGATATCAAAAGAGGTTTGCAGGAGATAGGAATAAGGAAAGGGAGATAAATGCATGAACAGACCACCTCGGTGAAAGTCCAGAATCATGGGAAATGTTTTAAATTTCCTTTTTTTTTTGAGACGATCCTTTTGGGTCGATATAATGGCCCTCATGTAGCTGTGGACCGATATAATGGCCCTCATGTAGCTGTGGACCGATAGAATGGCCCCCATGTAGCCGTATACTTTATATAATCGCCCCCATGTAGCTGTGGACTAATATAATGGCCCCCATGTAGTACAGATTTAACGCCAATTTACTTTCCTTTGGGTACACCTGAAATTAGTGGTTTATACTATGAGACCACACACGATAAAAGATCTAAATAATGAAATCAGAAATTAATGCGCTAAAATTGATGTGTCAATGTTAAGAAACATTCAAAGAAACATAATATACAAATTGATATGTGTATGCACGTCAATGACTCACAAATTATGATAATAAAATTGTAAAATAAATATCCCCATGATTCCAGACTTTTGAAACACGCTTTATAACACAAGACATACACTGATAATCTCTTCTGTTCTCAATCCAAGTATTTTCCAGTTATGCTACATTATACCTCATTCAATATGTAATCACTTGTCCTGCTTATAATGCTTTCACTTTATGATGTTTCTCTTTTGTTGGTTCATGTCATTTAATTCACAAAAAGGCATGTGTTGGTCAGGCCACAAAAAACAATAACCTGTTTCTCATCAGTAAGTGACTTAGAATTTTCTCCTGTGTGAGATTTATTATATTCAAATGTTGTCAATAGAAGCCACGCCTGGTGATTTTCACTGCTAGTGAAGAACCATTCCTTCCAGATGGGATAAGTTCCCCAGAATTAACATACTTGTGTATGACTGATAAATGCCTCTTCCTACCAGGACCGGCACGATGCCATACATAAAGTCCATACTTGCTTACATAGAGAGAATTGGGGTTCTCCCCCCAAACCTGAATCCCCAGGACTATGATTTTTTTTTACCATCTAAAACCCTCCTGCACACCCAAGAGTACAACCAGCATTTTTCA
Source organism: Myxine glutinosa (assembly GCF_964187855.1). NCBI lineage: Eukaryota > Metazoa > Chordata > Myxini > Myxiniformes > Myxinidae > Myxine > Myxine glutinosa. The sequence continues at coordinate 226,845,179 of NC_136261.1, forward strand.
ACTCATTTCATCCAGCGGTTTTGGAGTGCATACAAATCATACTAAAATACGCAATTTGGTGTCTATCTGTGTGTCTGACCGCGATACATTTGGTCGTTTCTTATCCAATCTCTACCTAACTTTCTAGGGGGACTAAGGGTCACACGGCTGAGGTTGTAGCAACTTCATTTGCACCCATCCCAAAGGGGGTTTCTGCCTTGGACAAACTCTGTGTTAAAGTGTATACGTAGCTTATCATGGTGTTTTGAAGGGCGCACCTACCGGAAGTAAAAATTATTATAACCACAAACTATTCAGTCAATTTTCTCCATCTTATGATTATCTTTTTAAACAGTCACTACTGTTGTTTAATACGAGACTGAAATAAATGTGGAGGGAAGTCGACGTCCTTGAGGCATTCTATGCTTATTACGTCCCTCCACAGACAAACAGACCTGAGCCGTCTCGACTTGCTAGGGCTCCAGGTAGGCCTCCAGCTAGCCCGGAATGATCTTTAGCTGATAAAGGTGCTTAAATGAGTCTTTACACATGAATGATGTATCTCATTGCCTGTCCGTTTTTCTGGCCATCAGATTATATGTGGACTGTATAATGATTGTTTCTAACTTATATATTGGGGCTTCATATGTGATTGTAATAACGTTAATAATAATATTAAAGTTAATACAAAATAATAATATGAATAACATTCAGAATAATGGGGGTTACGGATATGGTGTGAGATACGTGGGGGTTACGGATATGGTGTGAGAAATGGAGAAGGTGAAAGGATTTTGGAGTTTGCTGATGGAGCTGATTTGTTGATTTGTAATACTCAGTTCCAGAAAGAGGATAATAAGCTTGTTACATACACGTCAGGTGGGTCGACGACAACCGTTCGACTACCTGATGGTGCGTAGGCGAGATAGGGGGCACCTCCGGGACACAAAGGTGATCCCAGGGGAGGAGGCTGTTTCACAGCACCACTTGGTTGTCTGCGACATAAGGGTGAAAGGTGCGAGGAGAGCTCGGCGGGTGAAGTACCAACCGAGAATGAAGGTGTGGAGGTTGAAAGAGGTGACAGTAAGGGAGGCATTAAAAGAGAGGCTGAGTAGGGTAGAGGATGATGTGGTTGAGCTTGAAAGTGGTTGGATGTCAATGAAAGCTAGTCTGTTGGGAGCCATTGGTGAGGTATGTGGATGGACAAAAGGACCACCGAGGCACTCGGAAACATGGTGGTGGGATGATGAAGTTGGAAAGAGGATTGACGAGAAGAGGAAGAAGTTCAAGGAGTGGCAGAAGGCGAAGGGTACGGGAGCAGAAACAGCAGAGCATGAAAGTTATAAGGCAGCCAGGAAGGCTGCAAAGAAAGAGGTAGCAAAGGCACAGGAGGCATGTAGGAAAATGTTCGGAGAACGCTTGGATTCGGAAGAGGGTCAGAAAGCAGTATTCAGGATTGCAAAGCACATAGCGAAAGAGAGGTGTGATGTGATGGGGGTGAGTTGCTTGAAGGATGAAGTGGGACAAATCATTGTCGACCCAGATGGAATTAAAGGAAGATGGAAAAGATATATGGAAATGGTGTTGAATACAGAGAATGAATGGGATGGCAACATAGAGAGTAACCCAGTTTTAGGACCGGCAGAGAAGATAACTGAGAAGGAAGTTGAGGAAGCGATAAAAGCAATGAAGAGTGGAAAAGCGGGAGGGCCGACGGGAGTTGTGGGAGATATGTTGAAGGCAGCAGGAAGTTGGGGTGTGAAGAGAATGACAGAGATCTGTAATCTGGTGGTGAAAGAAGGCTGCATTCCAGTGTATTGGGAACTGAGTACCCTCGTCCCTCTATACAAGGGGAAAGGTGACCCTCTGGAGTGTGGCTCGTACCGAGCGATAAAGTTATTGGAGCATGGAATGAAGGTATTGGAAAGGGTGTTGGAGAGGAGGATAAGGAAGAAAGTGAAGATCGACGAAATGCAGTTTGGATTTATGCCAGGAAGAAGAACGACAGATGCGCTTTTCATTGTGAGGCAGTTGCAGGAGAAGTACATGGAGAAGAGGAAGAAGTTGTTTTTTGGGTTTGTTGATCTGGAGAAAGCATTCGATAGGGTTCCACGCAAAGTATTGACATGGGCATTGAGGAAGTTAGGAGTGGAGGAATGGTTGATCAGAGTAGTGATGGCAATGTACAAAAGAGCGCGCACAGCTGTAAGGACGAAGGACGGGAACAGTGGTGAGTTTGAGGTGAAGGTGGGAGTGCATCAGGGGTCGGTACTAAGTCCACTAATATTTGTAGCTGTGATGGAGGTACTGGCTCAGAACGTAAAGGAGGGTTTACCGTGGGAGTTGTTGTATGCAGATGATCTGGTGTTGATTGCGGAAAGTATGGATGGACTGAAGGAAAAGATGAACAAGTGGAAGGAATCTATGGAGACAAAAGGTCTGAAGGTGAATATCGGAAAGACGAAGGTGATGGCATGTGGTGAGGTGGAAAGAACTGGGAAGTGGCCGTGTGCTGTGTGCAGGAAGGGTGTCGGAGTGAACTCCATTCAATGTACAATGTGCGCTGAGTGGGTTCATCAAAAATGTAGTGGTCTGAGAGGGTCATTTACCAGTGTGGCAGCTACATTCAAATGTAAGGTGTGCACAGAGGGAGCTACAGATGGAGGAAATGTTGAGTTGGATCTTGGAGACGGCGTGAAGCTGGAAGGTGTGAAAACATTTTGCTACCTCGGAGACATGCTGAATGAAGAAGGTGGATCAGACTCGGCAACGGTTGCTCGAGTGAGATGTGCATGGAAGAAGTTTCGGGAACTGAGTGGCGTGCTGATGAGGAGGAGAGTGTCGCTGAAGCTGAAGGGAAAGGTGTATGCTGCATGTGTGAGAAGTGTTTTGATTTATGGGAGCGAGACATGGGTAATGAACTTAGAGCAGCAACGAAGGCTGGAAAGGGTGGAAATGCGAATGGTTCGATGGATGTGCGGAGTATCGTTGAGAGAGAGGAAGACAAATGATGAATTGCGAAAGATGATGGGAATATTGCCTGTGATTGATGCTGTGAAGAGGAACAGGTTGAGATGGTTTGGTCATGTGTTGAGGAAGGATGAAAGTGACTGGTTGAGAAGAGTGATGGAAATTAATGTAGAAGGAAGTAGAGGACGGGGAAGACCGAGAAAGACTTGGCTAAAGATGGTGGAAGAAGAAATGCGGGCAAGGGGGTTAACAAGGAGAGATGCAGAAAATAGGGCAAAATGGAGAAGATTGTCATGGGGACCGCAAGGCTAACCCCTGCTCTAGCAGGGAAAATGGCCTTAAAATGCATGTTATATTCAGAATAAGAATAATCTATCTATAATTCCAGTAATCTCTGTGTGTATGTCTGTGTGTCTGTGTGTCTGTGACCGCTGTTTCTCGACAACCACGGGTCCGATATACTTGAAACTTGCCAGGTATATTGCTGGGGACCCGAGGATGTGCCTTTTCAAGGTTTCATATTAATCGGAGAAGTAGTTACCGAGCTATGGCGATTTCTTTACCAAACTCCGCAAGCCGTTCGCTTTGGACCAAACCATTTCATGTAAATAGAGGGGGGGGGGGATTGTCACCGTACTCGCAAGCCGTTCGCTTTGGCTTTGCGAATGGACCAAACCATTTCATGTAAATAGAGGGGGGGGATTGTCACCGTACTCGCAAGCCGTTCGCTTTGGCTTTGCGAATGGACCAAACCATTTCATGTAAATAGAGGGGGGGGGGATATAATTTTAGATATATATATAGTACGGGCATGCCCTAGTAATAATAATAATAATATTCCCAATAAAAATATTCACAATAATAATATTCACAATAATAACAGTAATCTATCTATAATTCCAGTAATCTCTGTACGTCTGTACGTCTGTACGTTTGTTTGTCTGTGACCGCTGTTTCTCGACAACCACGGGTCCGATATACTTTTAACTTGCCAGGTATATTGCTGGGGACCCGAGGATGTGCCTTTTCAAGGTTTCATATTAATCGGACAATTACTTACCGAGCTATGTCCAAAAAACGATTCAACCAATCAGAGAGCAGCGAACGATCGCGTGTGCCGAACGTGGAGGACACACTCTGCCTCGGATGGCACATTTGAGAGCGTATTCATTTATTTCACGTTTGCAAACTATGTTGGCGTTAAACTATGTTTTAAAACTAATAAAACCGAATTTGCGATTCATTCGCTTTCCTGCGCGTTTGTGCACGCGATGGCGATTTCTTTACCAAACTCCGGAAGCCGTTCGCTTTGGACCAAACCATTGCATGTAAATAGAGGGGGGGGATTGTCACCGTACTCGCAAGCCGTTCGCTTTGGACCAAACCATTTCATGTAAATAGAGGGGGGGGATATAATTTTAGATATAGATATAGTACGGGCAATGCCCTAGTAATAATAATAAGGACAAGTACAGATACATTCAAAGTACACCGCCCCCATGCCAAATAATTAAATATCCAACAACGCGGCATGGCGCCCGGCAATACCGCAGTGCACCTCATAGAGACTGCATTGGGAAGGAGAGGTGTACAATAATTGATTGATTAATTGTATAATTAAAATCAATAAAAGATTATTACAAAATATTTTCTCAATCAATTAGCTAATAGCATAACTAAACCACTCGTGCTTCATCCGAAGATGTATCTTTTAGAAATTTAATTAAATAAATCATTAATAAAAAATTAAATAATTAATTGATTAATCAATAAATAATTAATCGATTAAATGATTAATCAATATATCAAAAATATCCTTGATAGCCACATCACTTGGTCACTGTCATGTCTAAAGATTAGCTTCCCCGCTCAAAAGGTGCCTGAGATATTGGCCAAATGAGAAAGAAAATAAATAAATGATTAATAATGAAAATAAATAAATAATAATCATTAAAAAATTAAATTATTAATCAATTCGGTCATAGAACACATAAACCACCACCATTTCATCAGAATCTGTACCTGCAAAAAAAAAATTTTTAGCCATTAATCGAATAATTAAATAATTAATCGATTCATTGATTAATTGATTAATTAATAAATCAAAAATAGCCTTTGCAGCCAAATCACCTGGTCATTGGCATGTCCAAATATCAGCTTCCTAACTCAAAAGGTGCCTGAGTTAATGGTCAGAAGAGAAAGGAAATTTAAATAATTAAATAAGTACTTAATTAATCGCTAATAATAAATAACTCCTCAATTAATTTATCAATCAAAAAACAAAAAATGCTGTTTTTGAGAAAGGACTTGCTCACTATTGTGCCGGAATTTCAGCCTCCTAGCTCAAAGGATAGCTGAGATATCGCCCGGATAAACAAGAAAGAAAGAAAGAAAGAAAGCAAGAAAACAAACAACCAGAGTGAAAACTGAGTACTCCCTTTCAGCGTGCGTCTCTGCCGAGCCCCCTTTGATGCCCGGCAATGACGATATGCAGTGCCTGGAGATGGCATAGGAAAGGAGCGGTGTACAACAAACAAACAAACAACCAGAGTGAAAACTGAGTACTCCCTTTCAGCATGCGTCACTGCCGAGCCCCCTTTGGTGCCCGGCAATGACGTTTTGCAGTGCCTGGAAATGGCTTCGGAAAGGAGCGTTGTACAATAATAACACGGTGGAGTCCAAAGCATTACAGGCTGAGTGAATACAAAAATGTATAATTAAGGCAAAAATGACTGTGAATACAAGTGCAATTCAACTATATACAACAAACAACAACAACATGCATTTTAAGGCCATTTTCCCTGCTAGAGCGGGGGTTAGCCTTGCGGTCCCCATGACAATCTTCTCCATTTTGCCCTATCTTCTGCATCTCTCCTTGTTAACCCCCTTGCCTGCATTTCTTCTTCCACCATCTTTAGCCAAGTCTTTCTCGGTCTTCCCCGTCCTCTACTTCCTTCTACATTCATTTCCATCACTCTTCTCAACCAGTCACTTTCATCCTTCCTCAACACATGACCAAACCATCTCAACCTGTTCCTCTTCACAGCATCAATCACAGGCTCTATTCCCATCATCTTTCGCAATTCATCATTTGTCTTCCTCTCTCTCAACGATACTCCGCACATCCACCGAACCATTCGCATTTCCACCCTTTCCAGCCTTCGTTGCTGCTCTACATTCATGACCCATGTCTCGCTCCCATAAATCATAACACTTCTCACACATGCAGCATACACCTTTCTCTTCAGCTTCAACGACACTCCCCTCCTTATCAGCATGCCACTCAGTTCCCGAAACTTCTTCCATGCACATCTCACTCCAGCAACCGTTGCCGAGTCTGATCCACCTTCTCCATTCAGGATGTCTCCGAGGTAGCAAAATGTTTTCACACCTTCCAGCTTCACGCCATCTCCAAGATCCAACTCAACATTTCCTCCATCTGCAGCTCCCTCTGTGCACACCTCACATTTGAATGTAGCTGCCACACTGGTTAATGACCCTCTTAGACCACTACATTTTTGATGAACCCACTCAGCGCACATTGTACATTGAATGGAGTTCACTCCGACACCCTTCCTGCACACAGCACATGGCCACTTCCCAGTTCTTTCCACCTCACCACATGCTTTACCACTTGCCATCACCTTCGTCTTTCCTATATTCACCTTCAGACCTTTTGTCTCCATACATTCCTTCCACTTGTTCATCTCTTCCTTCAGTCCATCCATACTTTCTGCAATCAGCACCAGATCATCTGCATACAACAACTCCCACGGTAAACCCTCCTTTACGTTCTGAGCCAGCACCTCCATCACAGCTACAAATAGTAGGGGACTTAGTACCGACCACTGATGCACTCCCACCTTCACCTCAAACTCACCACTGTTCCCGTCCTTCGTCCTTACAGCTGTGCGCCCTCTTTTGTACATTGCCATCACAACTCTGATTAACCATTCCTCCACTTCTAACTTCCTCAATGCCCATGTCAATACTTCGCGTGGAACCCTATCGAGTGCTTTCTCCAGATCAACAAACCCAAGAAACAACTTCTTCCTCTTCTCCATGTACTTCTCCTCCAACTGCCTCACAATAAAGAGCGCGTCTGTCGTTCCTCTTCCTGGCATAAATCCAAACTGCATTTCGTCGATCTTCACCTTCTTCCTTATCCTCATCTCCAACACCCTTTCCAATACCTTCATTCCATGCTCCAATAACTTTATCGCTCGGTACGAGCCACACTCCAGAGGGTCACCTTTCCCCTTGTATAGAGGGACGAGGGTACTCAGTTCCCAATTCACTGGAATGCGACCTTCTTTCACCACCATATTACAGATCTCTGCCATTCTCTTCACACCCCAACTTCCTGCTGCCTTCAACATATCTCCCACAACTCCCGTCGGCCCTCCCGCTTTTCTACTCTTCATTGCTTTTATCGCTTCCTCAACTTCCTTCTCAGTTATCTTCTCTGTCGGTCCTAAAACTGGGTTACTCTCTATGTTGCCATCCCATTCATTCTCTGTATTCAACAGCATTTCAATATATCTTTTCCATCTTCCTTTAATTCCATCTGGGTCCACAACGATTTGTCTGACTTCATGCTTCAAGCAACTCACCCCCATCACATCACACCTCTCTTTCGCTATCTGCTTTGCAATCCTGAATACCGCTCTCTGAACCTCTTCCGAATCCAAGCGTTCTCCAAACATTTTCCTTCATGCCTCCTGCGCCTTTGCTACCTATTTCTTTGCAGCCTTCTTGGCTGCCTTATAACTTTCATGCTCTGCTTTTTCTGCTCCCGTACCCTTTGCCTTCTGCCACTCCTTGAACTTCTTCCCCTTCTCGTCAACCCTCTTTCCAACTTCATCATCCCACCACCATGTTTCCGAGTGCCTCGGTGGTCCTTTTGTCCATCCACATACCTCACCAACGGCTCCCAACAGACTATATCTTTCATTGACATCCAACCACGTTCAAGCTCAACCACATCATCCTCTACCCTACTCAGCCTCTCTTTTAATGCCTCCCTTACTGTCACCTCTTTCAACCTCCACACCTTCATTCTCGGTTGGTATTTCACCCGCCGAGCTCTCCTCGCACCTTTCACCCTTATGTCGCAGAGAACCAAGTGGTGCTGTGAAACAGCCTCCTCCCCCGGGATCACCTTTGTGTCCCAGAGGTGCCCCCTATCTCGCCTACGCACCATCAGGTCGTCAACGGTTGTCGTCGACCCACCTGATGTGTATGTAACAAGCTTATTATCCCCTTTCTGGAACTGAGTATTACAAATCAACAAATCAGCTCCATCAGCAAACTCCAAAATCCTTTTACCTTCTCCATTTCTCACACCATATCCGTAACCCCCATGAACTCCCTCAAAACCGTCCATACTCCTTCCCACATGTCCATTTAGGTCTCCGCCTACCACAACAACGTCCTCATCTTTCACGTTTTCCATCAGCTTCTCTATCGCACACCAGAACTTGTCCTTCTCTTCATCGCTCCGACCAACCTGCGGAGCATATCCCGAGATGACATTCACCAAGAGCTTTCCATTCATCATTTTCACCATCATCAACCTATCACTCACTCTAGTCACACTCACCACACTGTCTACACACTCCTCAGAAAACAGGACACCAACACCATTCACGCCCTCCGGGCACCCTTGCCACACAAACTTGTATTTCTGTCCCTGCCTACCCTTCACCATTCTCACACCACTTCCCTTCCATCTCGTCTCTTGCACACAACATATGTCCACTCTTCTTCTGATCAATACTTCCACCACTTCTCATGATCTCCCTGTCATTGTCCCTACATTCCATGTCCCAAACCTCAGAAACCGATCTCCACTTCGGGCTGTACCCTGCCCATATGTATTTGTAATTGTCATGGCTCTCTTTTTGAGGCAATGTTTTTATGGCCGGATGCCCTTCCTGACGCCAACCCTCTTAGTCGCCTCTTACGACACGCAGGGATATGGTGTACCTATTCTAACCAGGGTACACACCGAATTCAACTATATAGATATGTATATACACATGACACCCCCTCCACCCCCCCGACCCCCACTCCCCCAACCCCACCCTCCTTCAGCCGCACATCCGTTAACATGAGATATGATACATTAACATTTTCAGCATGTCTGTTTACCGATTCGATCAGAGAATAAAAAGCGGATTTGGATAAACAATATTGCATTGTGTCGTGAACCATGTGAATGAACAGTGGGGGGTTTTTCAATGTGGTGTGTGCACCACATAAGCAGTTTGTCAAGCTTTAAAATGTTAATGTGCTTCTGTAACGACAATAAATAAAAAAACCCACCGTTTAGAGGCCATTTTTGGTATTGGTATTAGATTGGTATTAGATATTGGTATTAGACAATTGGTATTATTGGTATTAGACATTACCAAACTAAAAAGGTATTGCATATTAAAATGTGTCTCTGCACCACACAAAGTACCCGCAAGACATCATTTTGGTAAACAGCTTCCAAATTTGTTAAGATCTGTAGATTGTACCAATAAAGATATTTTGTGACAATTACAGTGTTTTATCGACATCGTAAATGAGGTATCAAAATTGAGCCTCAATTAAAGACACAGAGAAAAATACAATCTACCGCATTATGTTTATAAGTGCGCAGTTTAAGGTTAACCTGAATTTGTATTGTGGAATGTTTTTTTCCCGAAAGCTCAATGTGGGACTAAATTGTATGCAACAATATTATCTACACCGAGCAAGTTATACAGGAAGTGACATTAATGCTTGACAAAGCTTTCTGAGTAAAACAAAGATGGCTGCCAACACAGTCACATGTGCAGTGGACCAGGGATGTTTTGTTAAGTTCCGTTTGAAGGAAAAATCATAGCAGCTCAAATTCACAGAAGTTTATCTCCACAATTTGGTGATGCATCTTTCACATCGTTGTATGTTTGAATAGTGCAGTGAGCTTGAAATGAACCAGAATTAGTAAACATTCCCACATACAACCAACTAGGCTGGCAGGATGGCCTAGGCCGGCAAGCTACTGATCACACTTTCCTATAAGCTGTTCAGCCGGGGTTTGAATCTCAGCCCCGCTATAAACTGTTATTCTGGTGTTCCACAGGCAGTGTGATTCATCAGTGGGGTATGAGAGAACGCAATGGGTATGCTGTCCCTCGGATGGACTTTAAGCTGGGCATCCAGTCTGCCGGCATTAAAGATTCATGCAGGTGGACATTAAAGATCCCACGGTGTCGTTCACAAAGAGTAGGCGAGCTATCACTGGCACTCTGAACGAATGCCAAATTCCTGCCCTAACCTACAGAGGGCATTGCATCAGCAGCACAGCCACACCCTCAGCGAATGATGCAACCCTGCAGCCTTGTACTGCATATGAAAGAAGAAGATGCAACCAACTGCTGTAACTCAAGCCAACATTAAACGTTTAAAGCAACTAATTATGTTGTGCATTCTCACTCATGGTGCGAGAATCAGTGGATTACTATATGGGAATGCATATGAATTGTTGTTGTTGGAAGTGTATAAACAATCATTAATTCTCACTTTATATTTAGGAAGGTTAGTGCACCTGGTTACCAAAAGACCTCGCATTTGATCAAAGGGGGTGTGTAACCCTCAAACCTCTTATGGGTAACCCTCTTATGGGTCAAATCAAAAATCAAATCTTATGGATCAAAGGGTAAACCTCTTATGTTTAAACTGCCAAAATCAAGCCTCTCTGCTCACCTTCACTCCTTCATTCCTCTTTTCTCCCGCCTCTGGAACAAACTCCCTCACTCTCTTCAATCCCACTCCTCCCTCCAGGTCTTTAAAACAGCTGTTCACCACCATCTCTTATCTTCCCCCATCCAAAACTTTGATCTTTTCTACCCCCGCTAATTCATCCCAGATCCACTTTTTTGAAATTCCGACTTCTTTCCTGGAAGTCCTGGCAGTGTCCATGTGTTTTATACCTCTCCCACCCCCCCCCCCCCCCTTCCCGTGCCTCTTCCCCCCAAGCCCTCTCCCTCCCACAGATCTCCTGATGTGCCTGCTCTCAAATGTTGTACTTGTGTGCTTCACTCTCTCTCCCCATATTGTCTCCCGCTCCCTTTATCTTATGTTTTATGTGTCAGTTTCTTTTTGTGATTAATGTTAGCTCTTACACGAGCCTCGAAATGTTAGCTCTTACACGAGCCTCGATCTTGTATACAAAAAAAGAAGAAAAAAAGAGTAACTCATGTGGTCATTGCAGCAGAGCCCTTGGAATGCTACTAGAGGGTTGGGGATTATTTATTGAAGAAGATTTAAACACGTGATTAGACGTGGATCCATCATTTTATGCCAGAGTCAAAGTGAGCCAGCAAGAAGTGGAGACATTTTTTGTTCCCAGACCACCAAATAATTCAAGGCTCACCCATCAGCTGGAAAGCTTATTGCAATCGTTTTGGGATTTTACCATATTAATTCCTCTAGATTTCTTTAACGTAGGAAAAACGTCAAAGCACAGTTCTTCAGTGACTTGTTTTTGCAATGAAGTAAGACAAGGAATATGTGGACAATGCGGATATATGCTGTCTCAAGGTGTGCCTTTACGCTCACCATCACAAAGAAAATGTAACCACAACTACTCTCTTGGAGATTAATTGGGAAGTTTTAAATCATCTCCCATTGAGTGCAGACTTCTCACCTTGTGACAGTCATTTATATGGACCACTCAAAGACCATCTGGAGTGGCATGAAGTTTATGAATGATGATGTCCAAGCACATCTCCTGACATTTCTATGCACCCATCCAAAACATTTTAAGTTAGATTGCATCATGGTGTTTACACTTTCAGCAGACAAGTGTGTACAACTAGCCATGAAATACCTTGAGGAACAGGAGATATTTCATCAACTCCTGTTTGCTGATTGATTTCTCCAAAAGAAAATAAATTTTACATTAACAATGAACTCCCCTTGTATTTTGCTATCATTAACAATGAACTTTCCTCTTGTGGACGTAGCAGACAACAACAACTTACACACACACACGCACACACACACACACACACACGAAGGTAGATACAGTGAGATCTGGGAGGGCTCCGTTCCACCTTCTGAAATCTGCATATGGAGTTAACAACCAACGATACACACACATACACAGTATATATCCACACCAGGTGCAACATAGGGAATGTGGGTTGGTCGGAGTCGCTAATACAAGTTGTTGTTTCTGGTTTTTTTAAATTAGGAAATGTTTTTTATTTTTAGCTTCTTGAGTTTTTGTTCCACGCAAGCTTCTCAAAGTCATCTCTTCACCATTTCCTTTTCACGATGAGGTGACATTTGACGTATGATTGAAACCAGCAGCTCGTTGAGTGTTAGTGAGGAAATGGTCAATCTTAGACTCTAAGTTGTCTTTTTATTTCTTCCGTGACTACTTTTGTTTGCCATCATCAGTTCTTCATAACTGTTTATGAAGTCTACACTCCATTATGTGAAACTTTTACCTTCTTTGCCTTTTCCCTTACTGCATAATCCATGTTGTGTACATGATCATCATGTTTTATCTCCAGTGTTGAAGCCATGGCAATTATGTAATCAGGAAAGTAAAAGACATTAGACAACATTGTCGACTGTATCATAATTCTGCAGAAATGCTTTGGAATATGTTTTGACCTGAATGGAATATAACAGACAATAATTCATTGCGTGTGTTATTCTATGTGCAGTTGTGATTGTTACCATGGGGGATATTTTGATTGTGGAAGCTTGAAGTAAAATGTTTAGTAATCATATCTCCATTTGTAATGGTTCAAAAAGTTCATTATATCCCAACAATTTATGTTCAACTATTGCCAGAGAATGTTTAAATAACCGAGCCATCTATTATGTAACACTGATTCGGGTTTTTTGAGCAAATTGTTTGCATACTTGCCAATTGACTTCAAGGCTGAAGTTTGGACAATACATTACCCACGCTATGGACCTTGACAAGTTTATATCCATTTGTTGATTCTCCCTTTTTTCTTCGTGTTTTAGACAATTTTAAAAGTACGTACATTCCTGCATGCTTGCCATTCCTTTCCACATCCAACCAACCACTCTCTCCCATGCTTATATGATTTCACGTGACCAGATAAGACATTTTAAAAAATTAACCTTTTTGGTGACGAACACTTCTAATTTCCCATTTTATGGTCGTGCGGGCCATCTAACTCTAATCCATTCCGGCGAGAATGAAAAAGGGTTTATACACCGCCTCAAATCCAAACTCGCATAATTCACGTGTGATTGACCATGAAGAGGGTATTCTGAAAGGTGTCAAAATACTTCAGGAGGGGTGACATATCTTCGAGAAACTGGGATATTTCATCATATGTAGTCCAGCCCGGCGAGAATGAAAAAGGTTTGTACACCGCGGGTTGATATACACCGCCTCAAATCCAAAGTTACATAATCCAATCCAAGTCCAACCGATCATGTTGAACAACTTCAACGTTGGCACAATCGTGGTCCTTGTATACATACTTGAATAAGTATTTGACACTTCACAGATATGCAAGCTTCCAAGTGTTGTGTGCACTTAGAGGTATTGTTATTGAAGCTTACACATAGGTCTTTCTTTTGGGTACACAATAACTTAATTTTGTACAGGATGATGAAATGGATATACACTTGTCAAAGTCCACAACGTGGGTGATGTATTGTCCAAACTTAGGTGTATAAACCCTTTTTGTGACATGTTTTTGTACACTTACCTTTTCTCTTTAACTTGCATGTTTTTAAACGTGGAATTTTCCTAATTGCATTGATTTTACAGTTTGGAATTGGAAAAGGCATTGGACAGGAGTCCATTCCCAACCCCCCCCCCCCCCCCCCCACCCCCTCTTACTTGTTCAATCTGTATGGTCAGTACATCATGAGGAAATCAAACTTGGATGGCATAGAGGCTGGAGTCAAAATTGAAGGAAGATGTATGAACAATCTCATGTATATGGATGATACCACTCTGTTGGCAGAAAGTAAAGAGGATTTGATGAAAATGCTGCAGACAGTAAAGAAGGAAAGTGAAAAAGCTGGTCTTTATTTAAATCTAAAAAAAGAATAAAATATTGTCAACTGAGAATATTGACACGTACAGATTGGGAAACGTTCACGTGGAAGTAGTGGAAAGTTTCATCTTCATGGGTTCAAAACTTGAAGTGAGTGGAGAATGTGGAGTAGAAATGAGTAGATGGTTAGCATTGGGGAGAACAGCAATGTCCGGATTGGCAAAGACCTGGAAAGAGAAAGACGTGACAAAACAAACCAAGAGGAGGTTGGTGAATGCGCTGTTATTTCCAATTGAAATGTCTGAATATGAGTTAGGACAGTGAAAAGGAAAGAAAGGAAGATTGACCGTTTTGATGTGTTGTTGGAGACCAATGTTAAAAGCTCCATGGACTGCAAGAAGAACAAACAAATCATTGCAAGAAGAAATTCGACCACCATGCACATTAGAAACGCTGATGCTAAAATCGAAACTGTCATACTTTGAACACATCATGCATACAGAAAACAAAAGTCTGAAGAAGTCAACTATGTCAGCCAAGTCAAACCATCTATGGTTGAGGGAAGAAGAGGAGTAGGCAGACCTTCTACATGTTGGATGTATTGGGTAAAGTCTGCACCCAAGCTGTCTCTGCTATCGCTTCGGGAAGCAGAGCAGGGTTGTTTGGGATGTTTGGAGAAATCTGATCATTCATTCATTTCATTAAATGTCACCAGAAGTCAGATACGAATTGATGGAACTAGATAACTAAATAGATGACTGGATAACTATAGAAAAGGACCCATCCTTACGAAAGGGTTAAAATTCCCCCACTTCCCCCACTTCCATGATGTCTATGGCGTATTTTATTATAACTTGTAATACTGACTTCCACCAGGTGGTGCTTTACGATACACACTTGTACAGATCATTGGGTCCTCCGCCACCCCGAACACTCGGGGCTATGTTCTTTTTACTGCCTAAAACAAACAACAACCAGCTGTTTTTAACTCATTCTAATCCAGTAGTTCAGGAGTGCAAAGAAGTAAAATAAACAAAAAAACCCACACAAACAGACACGTCTCAAATTATAAACACTTAGTCCTCGATTTCGACTCATTCATTCACATCTTTTCCTACTTAACGCCTTCGACAAACTACTGAACAATTTTCTATTTACGCCTCGTAATTTTTGAGTTAACGTTCTTTTTCATGCACAAAAAATTTGAAATATCTCGTCAGCGTGAAACGGGAGTGGAGATATGATGTGCAGTACATGAGTGCACCACTCCTCTCGTCCTCAGTCACACACAGTCTGTACTGTACTCATGAGACTATCGGCTGACTTTAACTGATAGCATTTTGTGTCAAACTCTCCCAAACCTCTTCATCTCGAGTGGTAAATGACCCTCGAGTTCTCCAGCTGAGACTCCCATTAAGAAGGCTCATAAAGCTATTCGTTTGGACATTAAAATGGACGTGGTGAAGCGATTCGAGCATGGGGAGCATTTGGTGTACATTTCCCGCACACTCAGCCTTCCTCCTTCGACTGTAAGGACAATTACTGACAACACCACCAAAATGAAATCGCGTACACTAAAGTTGAGTGCCTGCCTCATCGTCTCAGAAACCACTCCACCCCACCCAAGCCTCGACACCTGGACACACATATTGGTGAGTACCATACGCATTTACTTAAAACAGTCCATCATTTATTCATTTAAATATTTATTAACATTCGTTATTGATTTATTTCGTTATAATGTATCTAGTATTTATTTACAGGAACTGTATTTACTCTCTTAGGTTAAAGTAAGGTTAAGCCAATTTATAACATTGTGCCTATGGCAAAATCGTTGTCTTTACATTTTTTCATTTTACATTCAGTTTTTTTATGAACGAATCTCGAGCGTAAATCAGGGAGTCCCTGCATACTGTACTGTGATTGTCCTTTCCTTGTAGGATTTCAGCAAGATTTTGCGATGTCTCCATACTTTTGACCATCAGTGTACACATGCACACACACAAACACACATGGAGGTGGATACTTTGAGACCTGTTAGATCTCCGTTTCACTTCCTGAAACTCATCCACGTGTGCAGATAGAAGCCACTACAGCAACTTGAACACACACACACACACACACACATGCACACACACAAATACACATGGAGGTGTATACTTTGAGACTTGGGAGGGCTCCGTTCCACCTTCTGCAACCCGCATATGGAGATAACAACCAACAACACACATCTTTCATTAGCTTCTTGGAAAAAGATACTCAACTGTCCAACAAATGCCAACATTAGTTTTCAAGTTATGAGTATAAATTATTATTACAGTTTGTAAGTGAAGCGTAAAGCAGGGTTAAGTAATTGTTTCATGTCCGTCTGCCTGGCTGTCTTATCAGTTTATGATCGTCAATTATGATCAAGGAACAGCTTATTGAATGATATATTTTGAACACGAATCGGAACATGACTAGGAAGACAAGTCTGTCGTTTTACCTTACCTTGGCTCAGAATTTGTCCCGATCGCACATGTTCAGAGAGTAGTGAGATAATATCTTTACCCTGCCTGTCTGGCAGTCAAACAAAATTGTAAAGCATTTCAAACAGGAAATGTATTGTTTTTAAGGAGGTTATAAATGACACAAACAACAGGCACGTATAACTAATGTAATGCGTTAGGTAGGGTGATGTAATAAACACTGGTGAAAATGGCGGTAAACCCCAGAATTTACTTATATTTATTTGCCTTTAAACCTTTATTGTCCCCCGTCGCACAGCGGAGCGAAAAGGGGACTATGGTTTTCCCCTCCGTCCGTGTGTCCGTCCGTCCGTGCAGGCGTGCGTGTGTGCGTGCAGGCCTGCGTGCGTGCGTGCATGCGTAAGCGAAGGACCGCATTCGAATTTGGTGTGTGGGTGCAACCCACGTCAAAATCCAAGATGGCCGCCGCCATGTATGTCTGAACCTTGTGAGCGGAATATCTTGAAAAATAAGCGAAGTACCAACTTCTAATCTGGTGTGTGGGTGTATCTAGGCATAAGGAAGAACGCTATTGAAAATTGGGTCGCCATGTCAAAATCGAAGATGGCCGCCTCCATGTATGTCTGAACCTTGTGAGCGAAATATCATATCATAGCATGTTTTCTGCGTCTTCCACTTTGTCAACTCACATCACTTCCCCGACGGGGGACCGAGGCGTAACGCTTGTTTAAATTGAGTTATATATTGAAGTCTGTAGAACACAAATCGCCTTCATAATACTTTCAAGGACTATGCAATATATCATTAGAGGGAGTTGCATGTGTATTGGGGTATAGAAAAAAACACCATAATGTCTGTGTACCGATCAATAAAGCCTCCATCTCCTAAACGGTGATTCAACATCATCTTATTAAAGTGTATAGGGGTGGTTGGTGTATAAGACTGCTTCAGTAGCACTAAACTTCCGGATTTTTAAAGCAATCTTTAAAATTATTGTTTTATTAAAATTGAAGTACAGGAGGGCCTTACCATTCGTGGATTTCCTCTTCGTGGATTCGCTCTATCACCATTAATTTATTGAGGCAATGTTTGTGGATTGCGGTTAATGTGCTCGAATAATCGCCGGCTGGCAAACTATTTTCCACATTTATTCACTGGATTACCATATGCCGTCAACACAACACCTCCTTCAAACTACCCAACATCATCATCACACTCACTTCCATCAACTCATTGCATTATTAGATCAAGTTTATCATCATTATTATTAAAGATATGATTCATTATCTTTATAACTCAAGAAAATAAACTTTATTTATGTTCTTAATACAGGAAAATAATATTTTATGTCATGTTCTTAATAACTCTTTTTTCATGACCATAAATAGCGCAAAACAATGCACAAACATGTTAATTAAGGGTACAGTTTGGACAGTTGAAGAGTAAGGTAAAGAAGGTGGGGGAAAAGATGAAGTCCCAAACCATATTTTCCCTATTACATCCTAAGCTTGCAGATATTTGGTTCACAGGGATTCTCAAGAATGTAACCCCCATGAACGCATGCCCCTCCTGTATATACTTGACCACTGCGTGGGGTACCGTGTTCTATGAACTCTCTAGTTATATCTAGTTTCATATTGAAAAAGGAGGTGATATGCTAGGCCCCCTGCCTTTTGGGTGGTATGAGGAATAGATCTTTGTAATATGAAAGCTAAATCTTGAACGGGTTTTGAAATAACACGTAAACAAGCCAAGTTACTGGGATGGTTGCCATGGCAACATAATTCATCCAATCACAGCCGTGATCAATTAAAATTGAGACAATGTCATGAGGAATAGATATCTGCAATATTAATGCTAAATGTTCAACGGTTTTTCAAATATCACGCACATAAAAGTACATGAACGGATGATTGGTCGGTCGGTCGTAGCTCATTTCAATGTCCCCAGTCTCAGAGGTGTCCCCCACCCCTCTGACCTTGTCGGAGGGGTGGGGGACAAAAATATGAAATGCCATTTCTTGGGTTATTGTAGAGCAGCTCTTGGCTCAAGAAAACTGGAAAACCGTGGCTTGATGTTGTAGATGCAGTCAAGGTCAGACTAGGATGTGGGTGAAAACTTGGAAAGGCTGATGTTTTTCACTTCTACGTCCATGTGGTTTGTTGGTAAACTCATTCATGTTGCACATTTCAGTAAACTGCAAAAATGTATTGTTCAAGGAATCAATAATGAATTTATGTTTTGAAGTATTCCCTTTGATAGAATAACCAATTTGCTGCACTCCACATCACATGCATGAAAACATAATCTTAAGGGATCCTGGTATGTTTCGCTATCAAGTTTGTTTGTTTTTGGCACTTTTTATATGACTTGTGGCTGTTCTTTTATATATTCTTAACTTGTGGCTGTTCAACCTGCTGAGATTTTCTATGTGTCGAGTAATAACGAGCTCTTCATCTCCCTAATAGCGGATGTTTTATCATTGGGGCTTTTTTTCTGTAATGTATGCAAGTATGCAGGAGTTTTTGTGTTCCCTTACCCCTCCCCATTATATCCCACACACGCCCCTTCCCTTCCCTCCCCTTACACCTATCCTGTCAAACTTCTTTCTTTTCTCTCCCAACTCCTCCCACACCCTTCTGCCTTCCTTTCCTTTTTCATCAACCTCCACTTCTTTTTATTTTTTTCCCCAATTTATGCTGGCTTTCCTAATTTACCCAAATCTACCTTCTGCACCCCTTTCATTTCATGCTTATGTAATAAATACATGGGCCTTTTTTAGAATACAGAAAATGGAGGTATCGCTATAGAATAGATGAACCTTTGTAGTGTTGCCATCTGAAGACGACTCATGATTTTGTGCAATAGGTTCTAATCCCATAGTTGTTCGTTGTCCCAATTTGTCCTTGTCTTTCATGTAATGCTTGTTCAGAAACCTTAATGAGCCATAGACACTGCAGACAAATTTTGTCACAGCATCAGTCCCACATTTTCTTTTACAAACCTTGCATTCAACATACACGTTGCTTTGTTTACTACATATTGCTCTTTGGTAGGTTTGAGATGTCCATTACATTCCTCTTGCTTCCTCCAACTCTCGCTCAGCCTTACCTTTTACACTTACCCGCATTACTCTTACCCTCTCAATTGCCTCATCTTACTTACACATTGTCCCTTCTCACTTTCTTCCTATGCCTTCCTTCCTGCAGCTCATTTCTTGCTGAATATACCCCTCGTCCTTCCAACTGATGTTCTCTTCCATTCCCATATTTTCCCTCTCTCATCACTTCTTTCCATCTACCTTAATTGCATTACTTTCTTCGCCTCACATTTTTCTTTCTCTCCTCATTTCTCTTTTCGTATACCTCCCTATTTTACCTCGCCTTCCTCTTGCTCTCTAGTGTACCTTTCTCATGTACTTCCAATTGATTTTACTTTCTTCCTACACTTCCTCTTTGTTTTTACTTCTCACCCCCATAAAGGAAGGGTGCCATAAAATTACATGTTGAAAGCAAAAGGAACCTTATGCTAGTTTGACATGTTGTCACATTAGTACCTTATTCGTATTCATGAGAGCCTAACCACATCCTTTATTTAAATAAAACATGGTACAACATTAGAATCCCAATTAATGTCACCATCATTTGATGTGCTAGATCTTTGTCGAATATACGCTTTTAAAAAACGATCGGGCTACTTTAACTAAATTTCTTTACATTGTTTAATTCGTTAATAACCTTACACTGATAAAGAGGAAGGAAGAAAGCGGGAAGGCTCAGAGGGAAGCAAAGCCAGGGGTTCTACGCAGAGGAATAGAACACAGATAAATAGAAACTGTAATTCACAGTCAGCCCCATTCACATAGCCTGTGAGAAAATGGGTGGCGAGCTTTTGTCTGCCAAGATACTGTCCCGTGTGTACAATGCGAGGTCTTTCACACCGCCCTGCAGTAAATACGCACACCAGAGACATTATCGAGGCGGGGGGGCGCCTTGTCATGGAGATAGTGCTCGGCCTGGACCCTAGTGCCTTTCAAAGGCTGGTGATTTCGCTGCGGGGTCCAGCGATGCGTCGCAGTCATGCAAGATTCTGTGGGCGGGCATGCTTGACAAGCCGGTTTCTCTCGCATTTGTCCAGCAATATTTGCTCTTCTACTGTTAACCTGCATATTTTCTTAATTTTGCAGTGAGAGTAAAGAGATTATATGTGTTAAGGAAAACTACAACGATGGGGTTTATTTTCTTTTCACTTGTAAGGTTTCTTATTGTCATTTTAAACGCTTGTACTCTACAGATGCGGTTTCTAAGGTCAAATATTTGACTTTTTTGGGCCCAAGCGAAGGTCCACTCAGCAACTTATTTCGTCTTCAACATCACTCTCTATTTTACACAACGAAGGTTAATTCATTCCTTCATAAAATATCAGGGAAAAAAACATTGTTCTATATATATATTTTTCCTTTTATTCATTTTCCTCTTTCCTGAAGCATTTAATCGGATTGTCCACAGTTTTTGTTTGCTTTGACTTGTGTATCTGGTCAGTTGCTGTGATAGACCATACAGCCATCTGTGTACACATTATTAAGGAAAATAAGAAACCAAAAGCAATATGAAGTCAAAGAATTGAGAAAAAATACGTGTGTAGATTTTATGTTGAAGAATGAAGAATTATTGAAAATACACAGTTGATGAACAGAGAAGATAAAAAGTCATGGCAGTTAATGTGCTTTTACTTTCTCTTCATCCCGCCGTTAGTCCAGAAACCTCTTCACCCTGTAATTCAGCTCATCCATTGAGCCTCGAAGAATGCATTAAAGAAAAGAGTTGGAGTGAGCAATACGGTTTATCAAGGATGAAATACAGCTTTGGAAGATTTCAGTATGATGAAATGGAAGAAGAGAAGTTGAAACAGGAGAAGGTTGGGTAAAAGGGAGGGGGGGGGGGTGTAAGGTAGGGGTGGGTTTGGAGGGTGGTCGGTAACAAACAAAAAGCTGTGAGTGTGGTCACTCAGGCGAGCAGACAGGAGAGAATGGCTGCTGGCCTCAGCTGCAGGCCCAGCGTCCGTGGAATGCACAAGGCATTGGGGACTCGGTCTTTTATTGGCCACGATGACTGTGAATTACTAGGCTGAACAGGAAAAGGGCCAAGAAGGAAAAGGGGGAGGAGGAGAAGGATAAACAGCAGAAATAAGAGGAAGAAGATGTTATTAAGTAAAAAGAAAGTTGATGATAATTTGAAGGCATGATTGATGGGCTGCAGTAATTCAGGGTTGACACATTTGCACTTGTTAATTCTATTTTCAGTTTGGCTTTGCTTTCCTTTTTTGCTGCTCCAGGTGGCTTCCAAGGAGTCATTGTGTGTGATATCAGTAATTTACCCTTATTTCTCTACGTAAGCAACAGTGAATGCTCTATACAGACGGGCCTCTGCTCGTCATGGTTGAAATCAAAAACTGCCGTCGAATTTGAACCAGGACCCCTCCTGAGAGCACTCGACGGCAATTTAACACACGTGCATTCATGCACACTTTGAACAGGTTTTGGGTGACTCCCGCGAGCCCTAGAGGGGGTTCAGAAGTTTGTGACAGAGGCCTGCTGACCTGAGCAGAAATCGCCCTCACCTGGAACTCAAATCCCGCTCGTGCTCTATAGGAGGAATCACAATGATTTGTAAATTTTACTGTAGACAGGGTAGAGCAATGAGGAACTGTTGTTAAAATGGTATTTGTAATGATATTAATTGCATACCATACTTGTTTTGGGTGATAAGTGTCTTCAGACACTTGATAAATTTTCATTATGACATCAGGCGAAGAGTTAGTGTGCTTTGTGGTACTACACTAATTTTTTGATAAATGGTGAAATATCTTGGAAGTAATAACAAAGTATAGAGAACGGGCCTTCATTGGTTGCAAAGCCATCCGCACGTGTGCATTCTCGATCCTTTTGAGGTTACATTCCTGCTGGACCCACCAGTGTGTCCTTTAAAATTACCCCATTGCAAAGTGTTTTTTAAATTATTTCAAAACATTTTAATGAAGCAGATGAGATGGGTGGTATATGCCTGAAATCTGGATCACATAAAGAGACAGGATCCACAGATGTACAATGACCTGTGTTTTCTCCTAAATTTTAAATTCCAACCAATATGCCATTTTCAAATTTCCTGAAGATACAGCAATACATTACTGTTATTTACTATGCAGTTCTCAACATCATACTTTATTATGAGAGCAGCTCAAGGTTTACTTGTACATTTTATTGTCGACACATGTAAAAATAATGGTTCATTACTGAAATGTTGTGCATTGACATTGTCTCCTCTATGATAGTTATCCATTAACTGACATCAACAATGGTCAGAGCATTCTGGTTAAAACCAAGATGGTGGTCAACATACTCTGCTGCGGATCGTTAATACCTCATTCACATCATGATGCGGTGCTAGGCAAATCAGTGTAACCTAACTTTCGAGCAGGGCCAAGCAGCCGGACTTGCTTTTCTGTTTGTACCTTCATTTCACACAGCACAAACTATGGCCTATATGGATACATAACAGTTTGTATGCAAGACAAAAGCAAAATGACATTTTTTTACATCCACAAATGCCGAAAGATTTTCCTACCATTTTGGTCTTGGTTTTAGAGCTCATACTGGTGTGTGAGTAATAAAAGAAGTGCATAATGGGTCAAAATATGAATTATCATTAACCAAATACCAGTGCAGTACCATGCCACAGATGATCCTGGTGTGTACCCCGGTTTAGAATAGTCACGTGAAAAAGTAAGTACACCCCATGTAAAGTTTTGACTTTTTCAACATATTTCAACATACAGCTATTTGATCTTCATTTCAACAATATTGATAGATAAAGGTGATATAATATAACAAATATCATGAAACATTTACATTTTGTAGTCCATTGTCTAATTTAAATAAACATAAATGCAAATTTCACATGTGGAAAAAGTAAGTACACCCCTACATTTATCACTACTTCAAATACCTAAAATTAGAATCAGGTGCACCAGCTCAGGTGCAAATGATGAGAACATCGTTAGAAAGGATCTTGGAGGAACCTGTCTTATTTAAACCTCAGACATTTCGTTTGGTATGCTCTTTGTTGTTCAAGTGTACGGCGTCACCATACCTAGACCAAAAGAGCTCTCTGAGGCCTGCAGAAAGAAGATTATAGATGCCTACGACTCTGGGAAGGGATTTAAAAAGATCTCCAAACAATTTGAAATCAATCATTCGACTGTCCGGAAGATCATCTACAAGTGGAGAAGATTCCAAACAACTGCCAACTTGTTCAGGCCAGGCCGCCCCAGCAAGTTCAGCCTGAGAGCAGACCGCAAGATGCTCAAAGAAGTCTCTAAGAACCCCAGAATGTCATCACGGGACCTACAGGTAGCTCTTGCCACTGTTGATGTCAAAGTGCACGAGTCTACCATTAGAAAGAGGCTGCACAAATTTGATCTACATGGGAGGTGTGCCAGGAGGAAACCTTTGCTGTCCAGAAAGAACATCAGGGCAAGACTAAAGTTTGCCAATGAACACCTAGGCAAAGACCAGCACTTCTGAAACAATGTGGTCTGGACAGATGAGTCAAAGGTAGAGCTATTTGGCCACAGTACCAGAAGACATGTTTGGCGAAAACCAAAGACAGCATTTGACCACAAGAACCTGATACCAACTGTAAAGCATGGTAGTGGAAATATTATGGTTTGGGGCAGCTTTGCTGCATCAGGACCTAGGCAGCTCACCATCATAGAATCCACTATGAATTCTTCATTGTACCAGAGGGTGCTTGAGGATTCTGTGAGGCCATCTGGCGGAGAGTTGGAGCTCAACCGAAGGTGGACCTTGCAACATGACAGTGACCCTAAGCATACGAGTAAATTCACCAAGGAATTGCAGAAAAGAAAGAAATGGAGGGTTCTGGAATGGCCAAGTCAAAGGCCGGATCTAAATCCCATCGAGATGTTGTGGGGGGATTTGAAACGATCTGTGCATGCAAGAAACCCCTCAAACATCGCACAGCTGAAAGAATTCTGCATGGAGGAGTGGGCAAAAATTTCTCCCAGTCGATGTCAGAGACTGGTAGACAGTTATAAGAAACGCCGACTTGAGGTTGTTTCTGCCAAAGGGGGCAATACCACCTATTAGAGCCAAGGGTGTACATACTTTTTCCACATGCGAAATTTGCATTTATGTTTATTTAAATTATACAATGGACTACAAAATGTAAATGTTTCATGATATTTGTCATATTATATCACCTTTATCTATCAATATTGTTGAAATGAAGATCAAATAGCTGTATGTTGAAATATGTTGAAAAAGTCAAAACTTTACATTGGGTGTACTTACTTTTCACGTGACTGTAGGTACACCGTATCCCTGCGCATCGTAAGAGGCGACTAAGGGTTGGCGTCAGGAAGGGCATCCGGCCATAAAATCATTGCCTCAAACAGGGAACCATGATTGTCATGGGGCCCGCAAAGCTAACCCCCGCTCTAGCGGGGGAAATGGCCTTAAAACGATCATTCATTCATTCATTCAAATACACTACTGTACAGTGCAGTACCATGCCACAGATGATTTTTAATTTGCTTAGGGGCATTTAAATGTAAAATTAAGGCGAATAATTAGCATTGAACATTGAAGTTTAAACAATGTCATTTAACAAATTGTTAAAAATTTGAAAAGTAAGTACCAATAAAGAAGTAGAAGAAATCACAAGGTTTTACTGCTGTACTCTCTTGATTCTGAATTACTTCGTGATGAAACCTGAAATGAGCAATTTCCTTTGGAGTGTGCATTGATAGAAATGGGAATTCAGTGTAAATATTCAGTGAGTACATGCGGCAATGGGTGCAGCTGGTAACCTCGACAACTTCATTCCATTCTATCAGCTAAGATTTCCAATCCATGCTTGTTGTACCTTCGAAGTACTGCTCGGGAGTGAAGGTGATATTATGAAAGCTCAGCTGGGAAACGGGTTTAGACATGTTTTGGGCTTACTGCCTGATGGAAGATCACCAAAGTTCTTTCCATACCAACCAATGACCTCCAGGCACCTATCCCTCTCCACATCGTTTTTTCAGCTCCAACCTTCCCGCTCTCTCTATATTCACCATAGCTTTGCTTTCAGCAATTTCCCACAGCATTTCATTCTGGTTTCCCATTCGATAATCCATAGATCAGTAGTAGTTTCAGTTTCACGTTTCAACATCAGTTTCACTTTGAGATATCAGTTTAGATTCATCATCGCAACTTGTGATGCCACGCGAATAGTGCATGGAAAATGTCATCAAAACCGATTTTGGGAAGAAATGTTTTCGAATTATCCAAGGGTCTAAACTCTAAAGTTTTTTTTTTTAAGGCCATACAGGGGTCTAAAGTGTTTAAAGAATCAATGATCTTAAAAGGGCCAAATGGGGTCTAAAGGTGTCTAAGGACGAAAGAGCAAAAGGAGTCAAAAGTGTCCAAGTGGTCTTAAATTGGCCAAAGTGTCTTAAAAAGTCAATCGGTCTGAAAAGTGTAAAAAGGTGTACAGTGCATTCAGAAAGTATTCAGACCCCACACATTGATATAAGTATTCAGACCCTTTGCAATGACACTTGAAATTTAGCTCAGATGCCTCCCATTTCTCTTGAAAATCTTTGAGATGTTTCTACACATTGCTTGGAGTCCACCTGTGGTAAATTCAATTGATGGGACATGATTTGGAAAGGCACACACCTGTCTATATAAGGTCTCACAGCTGACAATGCATATCAGAGCAAAAACCAAGCCATGAGGTCGAAGGAACTGCCCGCTGGGCTCAGAGACAGGATTGTGTCGAGGCACAGATCTGGGGAAGCCTACAAAAAAAATTCTGCTGCATTGAAGGTTCCCAAGAGCACAGTGGCCTCCATAATTCTTAAATGGAAGAAGTTTGGAACAACCAGGACTCTTCCTAGAGCTGGCCGCCCGGCCAAACTGAGCAATCGGGGGAGAAGGGCCTTGGTAAGAGAGGTGACCAAGAACCCGATGGTCACTCTGGCTGAGCTCCAGAGATCCTGTGTGGAGATGGGAGAAACTTCCAGAAGGACAACCATCACTGCAACACTCCACCGATCTGGGCTTTATGGCAGAGTGGCCAGACGGAAGCCTCTCCTCAGTGAAAGACACATGAAAGCCCGCTTGGAGTTTGCAAAAACGCACCTAAAGGACTCTCAGACTGTGAGAAACAAGATTCTGTGGTCTGATGAAACTAAGATTGAACTGTTTGGCCTCAATTCTAAGCGTCATGTCTGGAGGAAACCAGGCACCGCTCATCACCTTCCTAATACCATCCCAACGGTGAAGCATGGTGGTGGCAGCATCATGCTGTGGGGGTGTTTTTCAGCAGCAGGGACTGGGGGACTGGTCAGGGTTGAGGGAACAATGAACTGAGCACTGAGTACAGAGATATCCTTATTGAAAACCTGAAACAGCTCTCAGGACCTCAGACTGGGCCGAAGGTTCACCTTCCAACAGGACAATGACCCTAAGCACACAGCCTAGACAAGGCAGGAGTGGCTTAGGGACAACTCTGTGAAGGTCCTTGAGTGGCCCAGCCAGAGCCCTGACTTGAACCCAATCGAACATCTCTGGAGAGACCTGAAAATGGCTGTCCACCAATGGTCCCCATCCAACCTGACAGAGCTTGATATGATCTGCAGAGAAGAATGGCAGAAAATCCCCAAATCCAGGTGTGCAAAGCTTGGCGCGTCATACCCAAGAAGACTCGAGGCTGTAATCGCTGCCAAAGGTGCTTCAACTAAGTACTGAGTTAATGGTCCGTGTGTTAGTTCTGAGTACTTATGAAATCATACTTATGTCAATGTGATATTTCAGTTTTTTATTTTTAATAAATTTGCAAAACTTCCTAAAATCCTGTTTTCTCTTTGTCATTATGGGGTATTGAGTGTAGATTGATGAGGGAAAAAATGAATTTAAACGATTTCAGCATAAGGCTGCAACATAACAAAATGTGAAAAAAGTGAAGGGGTCTGAATACTTTCTGAATGCACTGTATATGTCTCAAAAGGGTCGAAATGGGTATGAAAGAGTCTAAAGGGTGTAAAGCTCTAAGGGGTGTAAAGGGTCTAAGGGGTGTAAAGGGTCTAAAGATGTCTAAGGGGTTTAAAGCGTCTCAGTGGTGTAAAGGGTCTAAAGACGTCTAATGGCGCTTTTCCACCGTGGTCCCATACCATACCTTACTGTAACCAAAATCCGTTTTTTTGTTTTTCCATTGCCAAGCGAACCGTACCGTACCTAATTACCCATGCTAAATTTAGTCCTGCTATGGATAGGTACCAAGTGAGCCAAACCCGGACCTATGGGTGGAGCTAGCAATACTGCAGACCGTTTTGGGCGGGGTTTTTTTTCGTCACTTCACATAACTCCACCTATTTTCACGGTTCTGTTGTGCGGTGGAAAAACGACACGGGACCGTACTGTACTGTGCTGTACCGTACCGTTCTGTGCAATGGAAAGGCGCCATAAGGGGTGTAAAGGGTTAAAAGGGGTCTAAGGGGTGTAAAGCATTAAAAGGGGTCTAAGGAGTGTAAAGGGTTAAAAGGGGTGTAAAGATGTTCTAAGGGGTGTAAAGGGTCTAAGGGGGTGTAATGGGGGCATTGGTTTCTAAGGGGGTGTAAAGGGTCAAAGGGGTGTAAAAGGTCAAAGGGGTCTAAGGAGTGTAAAGGATTAAGAGGGGTCTAAGGGGTCTAAAGATGTTCTAAGGGGTGTAAAGGGTCTAAGGGGTGTAAAGGGTCAGTGGTTTCTAATGGGGTGTAAAGGGTCAAAGGGGTCTAAAGGGTCTAAAGGAGTGTAAAGGGTCAAAGGGATCTCAGGGGGTGTAAAAGGTCAAAGGGGTGGAAAGGGTCTAAAGTGTGTTAAGGAGTGAAGGTGTAGTAAAGACATTACCTCGTGTTCGTAAATAAATTAACTCAGGAGTGCAACACGACAATAATGGGCCAAATGACCTCCTCATCACAGTCAGGGTATAACACCCCTATTCAGGTATATCGTGGTTAAAAATCTGACAGTAGAAAGTTTTGTTGTGATTAACCTTGGGAGATCAAAGCAGTATGATTCCAAACAAAGAGCAAAACAAAAACTCACCTTGTTGTGAGGATGAGGTAATCAGTGGAGGTTCACTCGTTGTCAAGTGGAAGTGGCAGTTTGTAGTTGGCGTCACGTGGGTCCTTTTTTCTACAATCTAATTTTTTCACACTTGAGAGTGATATTGTTAGATGAGCAGTAAAATTACATAGAAATGTATGTATAGGTTGCGTTTGTACTATTTTCGGTTTTTGAATAATTAGCGCATTTGAGAGGTCACGTGACTCCTTCTTTGTCGAACTTACCGATCATGGTAACGTCTTAATTAAAAGTTGTTTCTCACATATTATAACATATTTGATGATCGGAGCTCACCATCAACCTAATTATATCGATATCCGTGTTGAAATCCGATAAAAATTGGGCTTTTTATAAAGATTTGTATATGTGGATCGACCCTTGGAGATCGTGGCGGCTCGGATGGGTTTAATTTTTGAATTGTGAGAAAATAACTATTTTAAAACCCCCTATTTATGTGCAGGGTGGTAAAAGATGTTATCCTATAAAGTTTCGTGCCGATTAACCTTGGGAGCTCAGAGGAGTAGGTTCACAAAGAAACAAACGGACATTTTGCTTTATATATATGTTTATATATATGTATCGATATATATATATATATAGTTTCTATATATATATAAAAATCAATTTTATCTGTATATATATATATATATCTGTATATATATATAAAAATCTGTATATATATATATATATATATAGGCTAGGTTGACTAGCCTATATACAGGGGGCTGCAAAAGTAGGTATACAGTAATGAAAAACAAAACGTGCGCACAAAACGTATTTTATTGATTGTACAAGCATATCAATAATAGACATATCAATAACAAACATATTAATCCCTCAAATGTTCAAAATGTTTGCCCCCGGCATTCACACACTCCACTAGTCTAGTGTGGACACCCATGCACACTCTGGCACAAAGGTCTTTATCAGCATCAATTTCCTGGCAAGCCTCCCGTATGAACGGAATCATGGCATCAACAGAACGTGGCTTGCGTGTGAAAACCCTGTCTTTTACACATCCCCAGAAAAAGAAGTCCATAGGGGTGAGATCCGGCGAACGTGGTGGCCAGTCAACGGCTCCCCGACGTCCAATCCACCTGTTTGGAAATTCTTTGTCAAGTAGCGCACGCACAGTGAGTGCGAAGTGCGGTGGCGCCCCATCCTGCTGAAAGTAGAAGTCGTCCTGCTGCTGTTGTTCGCGTACCTGTGGTATGATTGTATCAGTCAGCATGTTCAGATACACGTGTTGATCGACAGTCCTGTGCAGAATGATAGGTCCAACGACACCTTTGCAGGACAGGCCAGCCCACACCGTCACCCCCAGGTTGATCGAGCTGTGGTTCAATCGTGACTTTAGGGTTTTCAGTTGCGTAGTACACACAATTGTGCCGATTAACAGCACCCGATAGCTTAAAGTTTGCTTCATCGGACCACACGATTTTGCGCAGAATGCTGTCACCCTCTCGTTCCTCGTTCAGGATGGCTTCGCAAAATTGTAAACGCCGATCTGAGTCATCCTCTAATAAGCCATGTATCAATCGTGGCACGTACATTTTCAGTCCTGCACGGTGCATCAAACGACCCAACGATCTGCGTTCAATACCCAATTCAGATGACGCCCTGTTTTTCGATTTCTGAGGGCTCTGGGTAAATGCCAGGGCGACTTGCATTGCATTCTCTGGCGTTGTCACGGTGGCTGGTCGACCACTCTTCGGCGAGTTATGGATAGACCCCGTCCTCTCAAATTTGTCACGTATCCGGTAAATCGTGAGCCTCGTTGGTGGAGGCGATGCAAATGTTTCTCGCCACTGCTCTCGCACACGTTCACTATTCTCTGTCTTCCAGTACTGTTTCAAAATCCATTTACGCTCCTCGTCCGTTGAATTACCAGCCATCGTTAAATTTCCACTTCACCTGCAAATAATAGATGTATTATAGAAAAAATTACGAAAATAAAAATATAAAAGATGGTTATAATGATTTTAATGAATTAAATGAATTCTAGTATTAAATGAATCCTAGCACCACTATTATAATACTGGTAATACTGTCTGGTCTGCACTTTTGATACTTTTGTATCAAGTTTGTCCAGGTCTGCACTTTGATACAAGTGCAGACCTGAACAAATTATAATACTTTTGTATATATATATAAATAAGAGAGTGGGGTTAGAACATTTTTCATGAAAACTCTTTATTACATAATATGGTTTTGTTTAGAAACAAAACAAAATATATTTGACTACATACATGCATATGTGCTACAATTATAACTTATTGAGAAGTGCCAACATTTGACAGATACTTGTGTATATCAAGTCATGTGACCATGTATCAAATGTTCCAACTAACCCCTACATTGGGGTTAGTTGGAACATGCTGTGGGGTAAGTTGCAACATTCATTATTCTATGGTTTTAGAGGCTTAACCTAAACTTAAGTCACACAAAATAATAATCACGAGTGTTGCTGAAGTTTAGGTTAAGCCTAAAAAACATCATGTTAAACAAAATCATGAATTATTCTCAGGTAAATATGTTGATTACAATTGGTTTTGACACAACTACTCAAGGTTGTAGGCAGCCAAATCTACTGGGAAGACAAGTTTTTGCGAGACCTCTTTGTACCTACCACCACTTTTGTATGGGGCTACCAGTTTCATTACAATGTTTTATGTTCATTCCGACACTTCAACTTTATCAGGGTCAGGGAATGAAAATATAGTCTGATGCCCAGCCTTCGCCTTGCTGTTGCTGCAGCATCTGAGAAACTTTGATAGGGCAAAATATAGGACGTGGGGTTAGTTGGAACATGTTTCAACTAACCGTGTTGGTTGATGTTTCAACTAACCCCATTCTTTCTGTTCCAACTAACCCCCGATGGCCATGTGAAAATCTTATGTGCAGTACACAGCACAGTGCTTTCGTTTCAAGATCTACTTCGGACTGTGGCCGAGGACTGCATACTGTGCTGCATACATACATACATGCATACATAATACATAAAAGGTGCTGACCTTTATCTAACCACATCACCAAGATAAAATAAATTTTCCTCAAAGAAAAATATTTACTCAGAATTGCATAAATCGAACATACCTCTCTCTTTAGAACCTTTCCTTTCATTTTTTGTTGAAAACAATATGGTGGAAGGGTAACATCATTATCTACCACTACATGGCAGCACCATCTAGACATCATCCTTGGTGTCTTTGAAAACTGCGATGTTTCAACTAACCTCACCTTCCAACTAACCTCACCTTTCCATATATACATACATGCATATATGAATACACAAGACTTGCTGTAAACATGTTTTTAGTAAATAAAGAACAGCGGAAGAACACAAAATAATTCTTATCACTTGGTAAGATAGCAAGAATGTAGCAAATGTCTTAATGTTTGTGTGTAGTGGCCGGCCACTCTTGCGTTGGACCAACCTGGATCCCCAGGAGCTGCTACGAGAGTTGTCTTTTGTGGAAGTCCCTTCTCTACGACGGTTGCTGGAGAGGGCTGAGGTTGGTCATGCCTATGTAGACAGACCCTGCCTGGATCCTTCCGAAGCAGAATGCCCAGATCTGGCTCCTAACAAGCGTTCTGGACAGGTGAGATGAGAGGAAGCCATGTAACCTGCAAGTAACCAGGCAATCAAGCTTTGCTTAAATGCTAGTATCCTTTTGACTGATTGGACTTTAATTCCTGAGTTGTACTTGTTAACCTCAATTGATTGGAATTTATCATTACTTTTTCCTTGTTCATTGAATAGGTTCCAGATGTAGCAAGTGAACTTTCCGGGGGATGTTATGGGTTCTCTCGGCGCTACATGCACTGGCAGGAGGAACTGCTCATCGGAGGAATCTTGCGAAATAGCACTCAACTCAACAGGTTTGTCTATTATTCATAGGTAATTGTCACACCACTGTGCATGTCGTCATTACCTCCGTCACTGAAGGTGGACGAAGGTTATGCTTTCTTTTGTCCGTTTGTCTGCCTGTGAGCAGGATATCTCAAATATTTGTGGACAGATTTGGTTGAAATTTGGTAGACACGTTGGGTGTGTGACAGATGAAATGATTAGATTTTGGTGAAGATCTGGATCCAGATACAAGAAAATTTTAAGTTATTCTTCATCATTGAGAGATGGGGAAAAACAATATACAGTATAGTATGATATTTCAAATAGTTGTGGATGGGTTATGACAAAACTAGGTGGATGAGTTGTTTAGGTGTCAAGTAAAAGCTGATTAGATTTTGGTTCAGGTCTTCATCCAGACCCAGCCAATTGGTGGGATACAAAACGTAAACTATTCAGCCTGGTAGAGGTATGTGTGCTCTACTGATACAAAGTCTGCTTGCTATTTCCCAAAGTCTTTGAGAGAATTAAATTGATCTTACCTCTTCTGCCAGTGCCCGTGCTCTGCAGACCATCTTCCAGCTGATGAGTGCCGAGCACCTGTTCCAGACGTACCGAAATCATGATGACATCTACGACATCAATTGGAATCGTGAGAAGGCTGCCACTGTACTACGTGCATGGCAGCGCAAGTTTGTCCAGGTCTGCACTACAACCACTAATCTTTCTTCAATCTTACTTCATCGAAAATATATCTCTCAATATCTACCTTATATTTCTTCCCCTTTCTCTTTCTGTGCATTAACTGACTAAATGCCCATCAGATGGCTGGGATATTTTGTATTTTTCCCCATTACCATTTGTGCTTTTAGACTTCGAGTATGGTAAGAGTAAATTAAATACAAATGTGTAGTATCATGTTTCACTCCCACTCAAAAGTCCATCTCTCTCTTTTTCTCCCTCTCTCATAACAGAAGATATTGACATTATAATAAAACCCTAATACTGTAGTTGATGATACAGATTCAAGGGGTGATACAGATTGCACAGCAATGCTGTTCCAGCAAGTCCTGTTGTCTTCCTGCAGGTAGTACAGGGGAGTGTGCTTGTGAATGGCACACAAAGTGTTCTGGCGTTCTCTCTCACCACTCTCAATGACATCCTTTCCTCCTTCTCCAGTGTGAGCACTGTGCGCTTGTCTGGAGGATATCTGCTAATGGTGAGGTCTGCAAGGGTAGTCCACTTACAACCTCTCGTACTTACATCTTTTCTGCACCTTGTTTATTGTATTCCATTCTATATATATATGCAGTTTCTCTGCACTCTGCAGTGCTGTTGTTTCCTGGTATAGTTTGTTGAAATATTTTATATATAGTTAAGAAATGCCTGCCCCCCTTCCTTGTATGTATTAAACCATGATAACTGGAATCCAAAACTGGTTTTGGCATATGATAGGTATGATTAGCCTATGATAATTTTAATTTGATAAAATATATTATTTGAATTGTTTGCAGATGCCAATTGACATGAACCTTGACAAATTCTCGTATTCACAATGGAAAACGAACCATTGGCTAATGACTAAGGTTCCCTGGTGTTAGCCTCACCTGTTTAGTGTTCTCCTATGAATCCTTGGCTTGTGCTGGTGGGATCCCATATTATAATCCCATATATTTTGTTGCTTTTTATTCAATTCCATAAAGAGGGTAATTGAATTCAAACCAAACGAGGAGTGAAATAAGGTGATACCAAGTCTCAACTAGAACGGCACTCAGTAGAGAGCATACTTCCGCCTGGTGAACAGTTTAGATTTTGCGACCCACTGATAGGCTGGATCTGGATTCGGACCGGAACCAAAATCTAATCGGCTTGTTCTTGTCACCTACCCAACTCACCCACCAAGTTTATTCATATCTCGTCCATAACGTTCTAAAATATCATGTTATATATTGCTTTTCACCCGATCTCTCAATGGTGAAGAATCACTTTAAAATTAAATAATTCTTGTAGCCGAATCCATCTTCAGATCTTCATCAAAATCGAATCTATTTGTCCTTGTCAGACACCCAACCTCTCCGTCAAGTTTTGTCCAAATCCATCCACAATTTGTTTGAGATATCTTGCTATATATTGTTTTTGGCCCTATCTCCCAATGGTGATAAATCACTTTTAAAAATTCTACTAGCCGAATCCGTATCTGGATCCTCACCAAAATTGAATCGATTCGTCCGTGTCAAACTCACAACCTGTCCACCAAGTTTCGTTCAAATCCGTCCATAACTTTTTGAGATATCCGGCTATATGTTGGTTTTAGCCCCATCACTCAATGGTGAAGAATCACTTCAAAAATTAAATAATTCTTATATCCGAATCCACACTCTGATCTTTACCAAAATCGAATATATTTGTCCTTGTCACACAACCAATTTCTCCACCAAGTTTCATCCAAATCCGTCCACAACTTTTTGAGATATCTTGTTCATAAACGGACAAACAGACACACAGACAGACAGGGGTGAAAACATAACCTTCATCCACCTTTGGTGGCGGAGGTAATAAGCAGCAATGAAATAAATTATATGCAAATTAGACTGTGACAATAAACTATTCGTATCAATGGGTAAACGATGAACCACTTAAAGTTTGCAGATGCTCTCAAATGATAATCGCAGTCCTGATAAATAAATTAATCCAAGAAAGTAACAAGGTAGGATTGAAGATAAATATGTACAAAACTAACGTTTAATAACCATATAACCATGAGGCAATGCCATGTCAAAAAATGGATGGAATTAACAGAATATTGATCGTCGTAGGCTAACCACTGTGGCCGAGGAAGCAATCTTGTCATGATTCAGATGGGTGCTATTACAAGCACTAGATACAGCTGGATAAGATCATTGTACTTCTAGTCATCCCATTAGCTAAATAACAAGATCCCAACTTCATCTTTATGGATGTCAATGCCAATCCCCACTGGGTACATCTTAAAGCTGTACTTTAGGACCACACCATCACTCACCTGAACTGGCCTGCATGATCTCCAGAAATTAATCTGATTGAAAATGTTTGGAACATTCAAGAGAGGCTTGTTTGTGGTCAAATCACCCACAGTCTGTTGATCAAGAGGAATTTGGTCTGGTGAAGTATGGCACAATATCTCACATCGAGACCTGAATTGTTCTAATTTGGTCGATGAAAAGACGTGTACAAGCTTTTATTCGAGTCAGTGGTAGTCACACATTATCAAAGTTATTTTTCTATGTACATTTGTCTGTGATCATTTTTAGACTGGCGTCGTTGCCAATTCACATGTGTATTCCAGACTGCCATCTTGATTTTTGCATTACTTAACTTTGGCTTTGATACGTTTATCAACTGAAAATTGACAAAGAAATGCTAATTGCCGTGGGAAGCAAAGTGAAGCTGATGTTTCGGGTGTTGGGCCTTTGTTGGAGCAAAAACACCCACTGCTTTTCAACAGCATTATCTCTCCAACACTCGCCTTGACAATGACTAGTATTCCTCTTACTTTGGCTTCCATTGATATCATGTTGTGTTTGGACAGTGAGCATTTCAATGTGTTGGTCCTCTACAACTAGAATTTGAACGTATCATACGAAACTTATGTTGCTTAACGTTTTGCGAGGAGTATGCAATTAATTCAAAAATTAAATGACAATTAATTCAAGAGACGTGTGAGAAAAGTCAAACGCAACTTGTATGTAAACCTGCGGGATAAATCAACTGCAATTGACTCGAAAGAATCATGATGAAAATTCACTATAATAAATTCAAGAAGCAAACATATTTTTAACTACATTCTTACCATTTGTACTCTGATAGTACCACACATATGGTGATTGTAGCAAACAGCAAAGAAAAGTCCCTGCAAGCACGTTAAGCCCAACTGAACAATGAAGCCTAAATAGTATGAATGAATGAATGATCATTTTTAAGGCCATTTTCCCCGCTAGAGCGGGGGTTAGCCTTGCGGGCCCCATGACAATCATGGTTCCCTGTTTGAGGCAATGCTTTTATGGCCGGATGCCCTTCCTGACGCCAACCCTTAGTCGCCTCTTCGATGCGCAGGGATACGGTGTACCTATTCTATGCCGGGGTACACACCGGGATCATTCATCCCAGCAAGCTGGTACTCAATTTGCCGACCTCGGAAGGATGACAGGCTGATTCAACCCCCCTGGTGTTGTTTAATGGCGCGACAGGGGCTCAAACTCAAGACCCTAATATCTCAAGCCAACACCCTAACCGCTAAGCCAACACCAGGCTAAATTAGCCTAAATTCTAAAATTAAATAACTAAATTAAATCTAAAATATCTATCTAAAATCTAATAAAATTAATTAAAATTAATGAAAAATTAATAAAACTAAAATTAAATAACGAAGCCTAAATTATGAAGTGTTAATATGATGGGAACACAAATTCCAGAGATACCAGGAAATTAACAGAAAATAATGAAATGGAAAACCAAATACTGCATTGGAGTCATCAAAAGCAACCAGAAGAAGTAGAGAGCAAAGATCAGGAGGAACCTGTATAGGATTCGGGTTTCAGCCGCTACTCCACAACCCTCAAACTCATCCAAGTGCAGCCAAGTGAGCCTTCCAGAAAAATTTCTGCAATAATTCACTTCTCCTAACACAGATAGATAAAGAAAGAGAGCAATAAAGAAAAAGCAAGAATTCAAATGAATAGAGAGAAATATGAAAAAGTAGAAAGAAATGTGAAAAGAACAAAGATGTTGGGAAGAACCCGGTTCGATAGATTTCAGCAGTTCTTCCTCAGACAAAAACGCAGCAGCAGTTACAAGCTACCAGAGGTCCATCAGTGGGGAAACAGTTCACACAGCATCAGGATATTGTACAATCGTGATGAAACGAAAAACCAAATACTGCATTGGGGTCATCAGAAGGAACCTGAATAAATATAGAGTAAATATGGAGTCATCAGGAGGAACCTGGTGATCTGGTGAAGTTGCAAAAGATCAATTCTTAACAGAACAATTCTTAAGTTTTGCGACTTAAGAACTTACGAATCGTTCTTAAAAGTATAAATCGTAAGTTATTAAGTCGCAAAAGAACAATCGATGTCTTCATTTCAACAAGTAGCATTTCTCACCATTCTTATAATTTTAAAGTATAAATTCAACTCTAAAATGTTAAAATTTTATTTCCTTCTGTTCTCATTACCCCCCCCCCCCCCCCCACCCCATCCATCAGGCATCTCAGCCAACCAACCAAACACAAGTAGGAAGAGTAACCGCGGTGCATTGGAATTTTTTTTATCAAAGTTGCATTTCTTTCAAAAAAATATTTTAAATTTCAATATTTTGATAATAATAATACATTTCATAATACATTTCAAAAAAATACAATGCCAAAAATTAGCTGATGCCCTACATTACCAAGCAATGCATCAAATAATCGTTTCTTCATTTGTTGCACATCTCTTAATCCACTATCATTGCTATTGTCATCATCATTAGCACAATTTTGATTGCATGTTTTAGAACAGTTTCCATTGTTGTGTGCATGTTATTTTTTCTACCAACTACCTACGAATGGTAATGGCACTACATGGAGTTAATACATATTAAGTAAGCACTACATAGAGGTCGATCAGAATATTGATCGTCATTCAGCATTGTATAGTAAGTAAGCGGGGTGATAAATGCAGATGAGTGCTTGTTCCGAACAAGTTTTATTCATCCATCAAATAAATGGGTGAACCCATGAGTAGGAGGAAAACAAAAATAAATAAACCAAAAAAACAACTCCCAGGTTACAAAGTGTCTCCACAACCGCAGCCACAGGTCACAGTGCTGCAAGCACTGACTGCTCCCATCATTTTGCTAAGTTTACATGAACATACATTTGGAAATCGCTTCGGCCAAACAGCATGTTAAATCGCAAGATGACGCAAGATGGCACGAGATAGCGAACAGCATTATGGGAAACACCAGGATACTTATTTTAGAAAGAGGAACAGAAAACCACAAAACCAACATCAAGTATGTAAATTTCAACAATCCATAACAGCAATGATTGTTTCAAGAAAAACTTTCATCTATTTAGAAAATACAGTCGGGCCTCAACATTCATGGTCCCAACATTCATGGACCCCACATATTTGCGGTTCATACTATGTGACCTGCTTCTACATTAATGCTTCGCATATTAGCGGTTTAACCAAAAAAAAAAAAAGTGCTTTAGGAATGGTCTCTATATCCACCACCGCTGATATTAATTCAGCATTGGAATTCTTCCACAAAAACCTGCTCTCTCTCATGCACAGATTCATCCCACCTCTTCAATTTTCTTACCCATTTTCCAATCTTGGTACTCTGAATCCTGTGGCGAGGCTTTTTTTTTTCTTTTTTTTTGTATACAGGATCGAGGCTTGTGAAAGAGCTAATATTTATCACACAAAAAATCAAACAGACACACAAAACATATAATAAGGGTAGCGGTAGACAATATGGGGAGAGAAGGGGAAGCACAAACACAACATTTGAGAGCAGGGACATCGGGAGATCTGTGAGAGGGAGAAGGCTTGGGGGAGGAGGCGTGGGAATGGGGGGGGGGGGGGGGGGTGGGAGAAGTATAAAACAAAAGGACATTGCAAGGACTTCCAGGAAAGAAGTTGGTATTTCAAAAAAGTGGATCTGGGGTGAAATTAGCGTGGGGTAGAAAAGATCAAGGTTTTGGATGGGGGAAGATAAGAGATGGTGGTGAACAGCTGTTTTAAAGACCTGGAGGGAGGAGTGGGATTGAAGAGAGTGAGGGAGTTTGTTCCAGAGGCGGGAGAAAAGGGGAATGAAGGAGTGAAGGTGAGCAGAGAGTCTTGATTTTGGCAGTTTAACCATAAGAGGGTTGCAGGCAGATCTTGTGCGACCTGTAGGAATATTTTGGGGACAAAGCCCAGAGAGAGCTGGGGGAGCAAGGCCGGAGAGGAGTCCGTAGAAGACAGAAAGACCACCAACCTGCCTGTGGTGAGTAAATGAAAGGCCCTTGGAGTTAGCTTCATCGCGGGAGATTCCAATGATTCTGAAAGCTTTGGTTTCAACAGCGTGAAGCCGAGCTAGGTGTGAGGCAGGAGCACCGGCCCATAGGGGAGAACAGTATTCCATTGAGCTGCGGATGAAAGCCTTGTATGTGGTGAGGAGCTCAGGTGTGCCAAGGAAGGACTTCGCACGACGGAGGATGCCCTGTCGGCGACTGGCTTTGGAGGCCAGATTGGAAATGTGGTTTTCCCAGGAAAGATCATGGCAGATAGTGAGACCCAAAAGCTTGAGTGACAGAACTTCTTGGAGAGGATTGTTCAGAAAGTAGATGGGAGGGTTGTCCAGTCGGTCTTTTCGGAGAGACATAGTAAGACTGTGAGATTTGTCAGGATTGAAAGACAAGTTCCACTTGTTTGACCAGTCTGTGATTTTGTCCAGGTCTGCAGAGAGTGAGGAGGCTGCAGACTGCCAATCTGAGGGATGAGGAATGGAGCGGCAGAGAGTGGAGTCATCAGCAAAGAAGTCATCAGCAGTTGCTTTAAAACAACTTACATTCTCCTCCTGGAAGACAAATTCAACTGAAGACAACCTCAGATCAATTCCACAAAGCTCGCAACAAGTGTGTCTACTCTTTGGAGGGCCAGAAAACAACATCTGTCCACTCTGAAGAATGAGGTTTCAAACTTGTCTCCTTCCTCTAAAACCTGATGGCACCTGCTAAGGTGGTGCCTTGTCAAGACTAACACCCTCTGCCCTCTCCGTGCTTTCTCTCCATCAGGTATCTGCCGGTTGCACATGTTCCAGCAGCAACTCTCTCCCAGTAAAACTGCCTAAATCCAAACCCACTGCTCACCTGCACTCATTTATTCCTCATTTTTTCCTCTTTGTGGAACCACCTTCCATACTCTCTTCAATGTCATTCTGATCACTTCAGGTCTTCAAGACAGCTGTTCACCACTATCTCAAGTCATCCCCTATCCAAAATCATGATCTTTTCTACACCTGCTAAAAATAGCCACACCCCTCCCCAAGCTTTTGTTTATGTAGCCATCTTCTCAAACCTTTGCATTCTCGCTTACCCCTCATCGTTACCTGCATCCCTCGTTTGTCTGTCTCCGTCTATTTTCTCCCTCTGCCCAGTTGTTTGTGTTTCCCTATTCCTGCTGTTCACTTTGTTAGGTTGCATCCTGATTACCTCCGCCACCAAAGGTGCATGGAGGTTATGTTTTCACCCCTGTCTGTCTGTCTGCCTGTGAACAAAATATCTCAAAACGTTGTGGACGGATTCAAACGAAATTTGGCAGGGAGGTAGCGTATGTGACACGGACGAAATTATGAGATTTTGGTGAAGATCTGGAGACGGATCCGGATACTGGAATTTTTTAAGTGATTCTTCACCATTGGGAGATAGTGCTAAAAACGATTCATAGCCTGATTCATATCTCAAAAAGTCGTGGATGGATTCGGACGAAATTTGGTGGAGAGGTTTTGTGTGTAACTCGGACTAATCGATTCGATTTTGGTAAAGATCTAAATATATGGATTCGGATATGAGAGTTATTTAACTTTTAAGTGATTCTTCACCATTGAGAGATAGGACTAAACCGACATATAGCAGGATATCTCAAAAAGTTATGGACGGATTTGGACAAAACTTGGTGGACAGGTTGTGTGTGTGGCAAGGAAGAATTGATTCAATTTTGGTGACGATCCGGATCTAGATCCGGCTAGTAGAATTGTTTAAGTGATTCTTCACCATTGGGAGATAGGGCCAAAAACAATATACAGCTGGATATCTCAAAACGTTGTGGACGGAAGATTTTGATTAAATATGATTCTGTATTGTGATTTTCTGGTCTACTCTGGGATACAAAACGTAAACTGTTCAACAGCTGGCAGAGGTATGTTCTCTACTGAGTGCCGTTCTAGGTTGTTTTGTGTCATAGCTCTTCCACGAGCCTAGACTATGTAGTAAAAAAAATCCCCCCCCCCCCCCCACCCCATTCAAACAATACCCCCACATTTGCAGATTTGACATTCGTCAGCATTTTCCCGGAATGTCGGGCTTTGGTTGTATTTTCGGTCAATTGGGTCAATTTCCGGAAACCACCGATGATTTCGATCAAGACTGGTGTGCACCATTTATGTATTCACAAACTCCTTCACACATACATTATAAATTAGCCAACCTCTACACAAAAAAATTGAAATTTGCATGCACAACTCTGCTAATACATGATTGTACAGTAATCCGTATTAATTATTTGTTTTAAAATTTAGCAAAATACAAATTTAGTTTTGTGGTTTAAAAAAAACTTTTAGCACTCAAATCCAGCTTTCACATGAACCCAACTAAATTCCAGTTGTTATGAGTATCCACAGCTTGCATGTCTGGCTCCGAACTGGTAGGAGAGTGTTTTCTAAAATGGCATTGAAGCAAAATTATTGTGACTCATTATGCCTCCAACAAAGCCTAATATTTAGTCTGGTATTTAATAAAAACTACGTGAGTGTGAAACAGCAATCTGGCACAAAAACAGTCTTCAAGGTCACAGGACAGATCATATCAAATTGATAATGTGAATAGCTCACTGAAGTTAATTTTTTCCAACTCATTCAACTGCTATAACAAGACTATGATTATTCTTCCCCAAAGAAAAAGGATTTTCAGCTTACACAATATGTTTATAGCTCAGGATGTTGAATAAAGTAAATTTGTGCATCAAGTACGTTATACAACTTCTTTAGTTTCTCGATCAGCCAACATTGGGTCCACTCAGTTAACACTCTTGAAATGTTTGTGTTCCATAATCCAGGCATTGTCATAAAACTAAGCCTGTTTCAGGAACGATAGCAATGATCTCTCCTGGGTCTTCCACATTTTCTTTTAGCTGCTGTATGCTTGCCTGAGCATGCTCCGCTGTGATGGACGTCACTCACAGGGTGCCGTAGGTCTTGCTGGTGTGCTGCTTGTGGCCCTTTCTGTGGCAGCTGGCCTGGGCCTGTGCTCTCTCCTTGGTATCTCTTTCAACGCCGCAACAACACAGGTGGGACCTGAGCTTCGACTGGCTATTCCACTGCAGAGAATGTCAGCATGTTTGTTGGAAAGCAAATGCCTTCACAGAGACTAGTATGCATTGGATAAAGGATGATATACACAAGTTATAATAAGATAAGGATATGCTATGGTTGCTGGTGTGACAGATAGATTGCCTTTTTTAACTTTTTGAAAAACAGCAATGGTTAATAGTTGCCACATAAGTATCCATCAGATATTAACAGGACTCCAATGTACAAAAAACATTATTACTCGAGCTGCTTTTACCTTTATTAAGAACTCGGGCATTTATGAAAAAACTCTGCTGGTGACTTTAATTTTTAGATATATTTCAGGCAAAATATGACCAGACGTGGAGTTTAACTCTGCAATGTCTAAAACTCAATTATATGAAAGTTTACGTATTTTACATACAAGGCACTTTAGTAGTAGACCACATGGTATTTCCACATGAAAAGCAATGACACTAATGCACAATTTTGGTTAGAGCTTGGAAGGTGCTCAGATGGGAACAACAAACAGACTGAGATGTTTCTTTGGCAAAATGTACAAATGTGTATGAGGGTCATCCTAAAGGTTCATGCACCCTACATACATAAAATAGAAAGAGCATCATTGACAAACTGTCTCATTAGTCAACGTAATCTCTTGTCTTATTTATCTTAGTAATATCTTATCGCAAGTAATATCTTATTCTTATCTTATTTAATGCACTTAATCTAGCGGTCAACCAACTTAACAATCCGAGCATATAAACCTTCCTTCCAAAGTGTTGTTAATGTGGTTGATATAGCTGTGTTAGCATCTTCAGCAGATGCAAGATATCTTTCCCCGGTGCTTTTGGGTAAATTATTATTATTTAAATTAAAAAGGCATTTTCACTTTCAATTTTGGAGAATGTTGATTTGAATGGACTTAAAACCAACATGTCACGGAGGTTGCATTCTGCATACGACACAGCATTGTTATGGAGGTTGGTGGTGTCGTTTAGCAGTTTTGGATGCTTTTTGTGCACAGCAGATCTCAGATGATCAAATAAATAACATATGGTTGTTGTCTTCCTTCACTGTAACACCCTGTGGAACTGTGCATTATAGTACAATTCCTATTTGGTCACAAAATATTATGTGAAGCATCTTGATGCTACTTGATGGTGGTTGGGTTTTTACGGTGCTGTGTAGAAGTCAGCACCATTCCACTGTGCTGAGCAAGACATCGGTTCTGGTTCAGAGCCGTGGCACCAGATTTAATCTCCAAGAATGATGCATTGCAAGAAGGTGTTGCCCTCCCAACTAAAACACTGAAGATGCTGTTAGCACAGCAGGCTGCTTAAGTTGCTGCTCCTTTGTGAGGACATGTGGCACCTATTCTGCAATCACCTTTATTTTACTCAGATTCGTAGTTGCAATGCAATGCATTGTTGACGGGTATTCCAAACTTCATCACAAGTTGTTCAATTGAGATACACTGATCTGAAGAAAGAGTTCATCAATAAGATCGCCAATGCCTTCAATCTCGTGGAAGACCTGCCTGAAGATGGTCTTTCATGCACATTCGTTTTCCTCCAAGAAAGGATGATACCCATTGGGGAACAGTTTTCAGGTGGTGACAAGTGTTATAAAGAATTACTTTAAAGTATTGATGGCATTATTGTGCAATTTTTTCTTCATTGCCATTCATTGAACAAGAGTTTGTATCTCTTCTTTACTGAAACCTTCTTTCAAGGCCACATCCTTGGTACGACTCATACATGACATTATCTGAATTCCTGAAACAAAACAAATAATGTCAGAATCTTGATATATGCCAGCCCTATCAGGATATAGTAATGATGCAGTATACCCACTATTATATGCAATTCACCTAGAGCTTTTACTTAAAAGCTACAAGTGAGTTTTTGGGATACCCTCAACTCGTTGGGCAAGTATACAGGTATCCCCGCTTAACTAAGGGATTACTTACCTTTATACCCATTCGTTATGCAAAGCTTCATTATGCGGGAGCTTGTTTTCCAAAATTTATTCGAGGAAAATTACACTTCGTTTCCTAACCGTAATTTTTCGGTCTAAAAGCAAAGCCACATGCTTGGTATAATGATGGTTTTAGTTGCAAGTGACATTATAATATTAATATTTACCTAATAATAAAGACAGTAACACAATAATAAAGTTAATTTAGTTGTAACACTTGCCAAAATAATCTTGAGTTCAAAGTTTTGTACGAAAACGGCAGGAGGTGGTGGAAGAGATTTAAAAAAAATTTTATTAACCCTTTCATTCTGAAAAGTTCATTATTTGCAACCCTTCTGAAAAGTTAATCCCTTTCATTGAAAAGTTA
Organism: Myxine glutinosa; assembly: GCF_964187855.1. NCBI lineage: Eukaryota > Metazoa > Chordata > Myxini > Myxiniformes > Myxinidae > Myxine > Myxine glutinosa. The sequence continues at coordinate 226,890,075 of NC_136261.1, forward strand.
ATAGGTGTCATGATGGCAGTGACATTGCACAATCAGTTGTCGGAACCTTCACAATGCATTGAGTGGGGGATACCTGTGTTAGGGGGTGTTATTATTATAGGGTTAACAGTATACAATACGAAAATATTTCATGGTTGTATTGGTTGAGTCTTAATTGTTACCCCACTCACGCGAAGCGAAAAGTGGGGTTTAAGCAACTGGTTCACTGTCTGTCTGTCTACAAACATCAGTTTATGATTGAGGAACAACAACAATTTCAATTTAATGTTATATTTTGAACACAAATCGGAAAACGAACCTGTAGTTTATAAGCACTCTGGCTCTGAATTCGTCCAGATTGCAAATGCACAGAGAAGAGTGAGATTTTAAAAAATTACTTGCTGTTTTAAGGATGTCATAAAGGGCACAAAAAACAGGCAGGAAGAACTAATGTAACATGTTAAATAGGGTGGTGTATAAGATGCTGCATCAACGGCGGTACACTTCCAGAATTTGTTATCTTCGACCTTTAAAATATTTAATACACTAGTATATAAATTGAATTAATATACGTGGACACTGTAGAACACATCGCCTTTTTAACAGTACTTCAAGACATTTTATGTCATCATGACCAATCAAGTTTTCTACTCGTGGACCCCGCACATGTCTTTCTTTCTCTTTCTCAACTTTTTTATTTATTTATTTCTTTTTCTTTTCTGTTCTCTTTCTTTAATTTAACTTTTCTCTTTCTTTATTTTCTTTCTCAACACAACGTGGGGTTACGTGTTCTTTAAACTCGCTAGTTTAAAATTGTGATAGCAAATGTTTTTAGTGAAGTGATTGAATATTGTCTCATGTGGTGGACTGAGGAAAAAGATATGCAGGACACTAAACCGAGGGTGTTAATGCTCGAGAACGTAGGTCAAGCCTGAATATTGAATCAGTCTCTTCACATGGCACTGCTGTGCTGAAGTAGAGTAGAGTTTATGCGGCTGCCTAGTAATAATCAAAGCAACAAGATAACCTGGTAATAGCCAATAACTTGGTGAACCTGAACAAAGAAGGTATAAAGTTACATCTGGTCTGTGGAGAAAAAGCACAATGAGTTAAAAATAATAAGATTGTATTTTGCACCACAGGTCCTGCCATTTCTGGCCCTCGGGATTGGAGTTGATGACATCTTCTTGCTCGCACACTCGTTCACTGAAATGGGCCAGTATCGTGCCATCCCCTTAGAGGTATTTCAGAATGCAGAAACTTAGTCAAGTCAAGCAATGTTTAACTAGATAACAATTTAACCAATGACAAATTTTACCTTGGATGTATTAATTTAACTAGACTTGGTGGTGTAATGGTTAAAATGTCCACTCTGTGCCTGGGTGGTCAGTGGTTCAAACCCCGTCCGAGTCATACCAAAGACTAAAAAATGGTATGTGCTGTTTCCTAGCTTGATGCTCAACGTTTAATAAGGATAGAGCACAAATAAAAACACATAGGTTGGTAATAATAGAACAGGCTTTGATTGGCCTAATGGCCTCCTCCTGCATCGAAATTCCTTGTAACGGAACTCATTATTTATTATTATTATTTGATGTGAAGGTTTTAGCTGTGATACCTGTGTTATGATATATGCCACCTTCACCTGGATCAATACGCACACAGCAGCTCTGTTACCTCGCACGTGAACCTCCGTCACATATGTTTAATGGTCCTTTAAGTGTGAAAGAGATGAAGGGTGAAAGGTGGGAGGGGTGGATGTGAATAAAGGGAAGTATGGTAGACTGGTAGAGGTTGAACAAATATTAAGGAGAAAAATGCAGATGACATATAGAGAGAGAGCTGAAATGGAGATTATAGAATAAGAGACATGAACCATTGAGGTAATGAGGGAATTTAAAGTGCAAGTAACAGGTTTCTGTACACTTGCATGCATTACAACAATATAATGCTTTTATGTCGATTCGTCGAAGAGCCACAGGAAAAGGAGTAGAAGGAAATACACTGTGTGGGACAACACACAGAGACAACACTCGGGAATGAATGAACAGAGAGAGAGAGACAGACAGACAGACAGACAGAGACAGACAGACAGACAGACACAGGAAAAAAAAAGAAAAAAAAAAGCAACTTGCAAGCAGATGGAGAGGGGTAGAGGATGGTAAATGAAGAAAGAAAAGATTCAGTTAGGGATGGAGGATGATGCAAAGTGGTGTCCTGCCAACTTGAAGCTTTGGAGGGAAGAGTGGTATCTGCAAGTGTGATATTCATTTTATGACATGAGCTTATATGTAAAAGGCACTTTAAATTAGAGCAGAAAAATAGAATCTAATTTGTTAAGCTACTTAAAGTTTTACTTGGAAAAATGAAAATGTGCATTTAAGTCCATTCAAAAAATGTGCCCCCCCCCCCCCCTTATTTCCTGCACATGCAAAGTTCCCTTTTTCCCAAAATATTCTTATAATAGCTTTGAATATCAAGCCATATATATTTGAGCCATTTTAATAACAAGCAACAATGCAAGTGGGATCATTTGTGGCCAAGACATATTGAAGAGGACTACACTGCAACACTGCGAATGGCAAAGTGGTGGATACAGTGGTGCATGTGTTCAAAGTACCAAATCATGAGCCTGGAGGAGGGAGAGGGCATCTGCTATGGCGATTTGGAGGAGGTCACCTTCACCTGGATCAATACGCACACAGCAGCTCTGTTACCTCGCACGTGAACCTCCGTCACATATGTTTAAACAAAGACATGCTGGGGGCCACGGTCATCACCAGGAAGGATCCAGAGGCAGAAAAACTGACCGCCACCTTTAAAAATGGTACGTCTGTGTTCTAACAAAACAATTTATAATTGCAACATCCTTAGTGAATCATTAGGGCTTCTGTGCTGACCTAGATATGTTACTTTGTCCATTTATTTGCCATGTGCTCGGTACTGTGCAGTTAATATCCATTTGTGTTGTGCATTTTGCAATGAATGTATAGTTAGTTGTACTATACTCAGTGCTGTGCAGTAAATGTACATCTGTGCCATCTCCGGTACTGTAAAGTGGATACATAGACATCTGATGCTGAATAATATAGTTTAATTTTGTATTTTTCAGGACTCGGAGACTGGCAGGAGGGAGAATGTTTACTTGGTGTCTGACTTCATGGAGAGGTCCGTCGGGCCATCCCGTCCTGCATGTTGTCGGCTGTCAGGCCAACGTTTCTTGATCCACAGGGGTGCTTTGTGGACTTTGTCGAAGCTAAAAGATGAATAAATGACCATCTTTTAACAACGTTTATGATCACCTTGTCGTTGTTCTATTTTAATGCATCAAATAATTAATTTTAATCCCACGAAGTGGAGGAGCTAAAATTTCCAAGTTCATGTCAATGCAGAGAAACAAAGCCACATGTAGGGAGGCAATATGTTAATAGGGGAAAGGATCACCTTAGGAAATGTTTATCCACATTTTGAAGTAGCTAGAAAACACTGGTGTACACAGGTTGATTAAATGAGTCAGTGACATCACAAAGCTCATAATGCTCATGAAGCAACATCCCAAAACTCAGGCTGGGTATTCCTTCATATGTACAGTGCAATCTTTGAGCATGGAATAGAAGTGCAAGAAGCATCAAGCAGTCCAAGTTCCTGCAAAAGTTGAGTGGGTGGGGGGAGGGGTAAGGTTGGACAAAGCACGGAAAGAGCAGAGGGTGCAAGACCAGAAAGAAGATGGTAGAAGACATTGATCACTGACCTGTCTGCGATGTGAAAGTGATAGGCCCACAGACTCCACTTCATTGTGGGAAATTCGAATGATTTTGAACCCCCCCCCCCCCCCCCCCCACCTTCCCATGCCTCCTCCCCCCAAGCCCTCTTCCTCCCACAGATCTTCCAATGTCCCTGTTCTCTGCTGTTGTACCTGTGTGCTTCCCTCTCTCTCTCTCCCCATCTTGTCTCCTGCTCCCTTTATTGTATGTTTTGTGTGTCCGTTTGTTTTATTTGTGATTCATGTTAGCTCTTACACGAGCCTCGATCTTGTATACAAAAAAAAAAAAAAAAAAAAAAAAGGCCTTGGTTTCCACAATATCAAGCTGAGCAAGATTTAAGGCAGGAGAGCCTGCCCAGAGGGGAGAACATTACTCCATCAAGCTGTAGATTAATGCCTCCTTGTAGGTGGATAGGAGTTCAGGTGTGCCAAGGAAGGACTTTGCATGACGGACAGGATACCCAGTCAGCGGCTGTTATTTGAAGCCATCCGTCATAGCGAAACACTTAAAATATTGGGGGGTGGCGGGGAGGGGGCTTTATGAGTGTAATAAAAGTGTTGATGATACTCTCAAGATACTTATAATCCATTTTGCATAAACTCCAAGAGTATTATTTCTTGTGATTATCAACAACTTTCATCTATTAAACACCATCTTTCAATGACATATCCTTTGCAGGCACGTGATCTTTTGTATACTGCAGTATATGGATTGGTAGTACTGGGTTGTCTTAGCCATTGTGGATGTTGGCCAGGCAACAGCATGATGGAATTGTCACTGGTTTGAAGAAACGTTTGAGTATAATTTAACCATAACAACAGGTGGCAGTGCTCATGATGGTATCACACAATGGCAAACAGAAAATCTCAGAGTTACCTCACTACTGAGTTTGTGAGAGGAGGAATTATATTAATTTCACAGATTTCAACAAATTAATTCAATATGTGAGACTGTATTGTAATAGGTCATCATAGACGTGTGATTGATACAAGCAACTTAATGTTCTATTCAAACCTACTTTATGGGGTATTTGTGGCATTCCTGCAGATCTGCTCACTGTATCATTGTGTGTTATCAATACTAGGGCATGCCCGTACGTGGGTGCCCGTTCCTTGCCAAAAAAAAAAAAAAACGCTACCCGTACGCTCTACCCCGCCCGTACGCCCGTACGCCCGTAAACAAAAAAAACAACGCTCTTCGCTTCCGCCCTTCGCTCTGACTGAATTGGGAGAAATAATGCGCATAAGAAATCGAGAAATTATTATTTTCTCCGGAAGAAATCGAATTACGAACCGTAATGGCGCACGCGCTCGGCTCGGCTCGCTCTCACATCGGCCACGCCTACGCAATAACGCGTTCTGTGATTGGCTGCCGGAAGTGCAGTCTTCACTGCGCTCTTCGCTTCACTTCACTTCACTGCGAAGGTCGCAAATCGCAGTTACGATGAATCGCAAATTAGTTTTAATTAGTTTTAAAACATAGTTTAACGGCAACATAGTTTGCCAACGTGAAATAAATGAATACGCTCTCAAATGTGCCGTCCGAGGCAGAGTCTGTTCGCCACGTTCGGCACACGTGATAGCTCGCTGCTCTCTGATTGGTTGAATCGTTTTTTGGACATAGCTCGGTAACTACTTCTCCGATTAATATGAAACGTTGAAAAGGCACATCCTCGGGTCCCCAGCAATATACCTGGCAAGTTTAAAGTATATCGGACCCGTGGTTGTCGAGAAACAGCGGTCACAGACAAACAAACAAACACACACACAGATACACAGACACACAGACACACACACACACACACAGAGATTGCTGGAATTATAGATAGATAACTTAAGGACTGCGAGGGTCTTAACAATATAATAATAATAATAATAATAATAAAATGGTTTATTCAATTGCACATATCGCAACAGCATGTCAAATTTCATATGGATTACAAAAAAATTTTTAAAAGATAAAACAGGAAGAAATGAATCATTATAAGAAATTACACGATAAATTCAACATTCACCAAACTCAGGAATGGTTTGAAATACCGACATAATTAGACAATCTCTTATCTCCACTTCTCAATCAACCCCCACTACCTCCACAACTACTCACCAAACCAGTATTTTCATTAAACAGCACACAAAAAGTACTAAAAACCAAGGCAACGTTCATTAATAATGACAATGAATAGCGGAAAACAAAACGAACTAGATGGTATTCATAGAATACTTACCCTGCACAGTCAACTTGTTGCGAGCCAACTCTTCTGTTTTTGAACATTTTTTTCCTTTGATCCAATATGGCTGCCAGACCATGTGAGCGATGACATCATAAATTTATATTCTCTAATATAATTGTTGCATGGATCACGCTCAATACATTTCAAACTGATCAGACTAAGTGTTCCCTGACGAATTATGACGTCATAATTATGGCACCAATGACGTCATTAATAACACCTATTCCGCATGAGGAGTTCTTTAGAATGAGCCATGTTTCAATTTTTTCCATGCAGCGGTTTTGGAGATATAGAGGTGCAACATTTTTTGGTTTTTACAAGATGGCGCCTGTTCCACATGACCTATGACGTCATGATTATCATTAAAATATTCTACATGAGGAGGCGCTCCTATGGTGAAAATTTCGTGCCCATCAGGCCAACAGTTGCTGAGAAAAATTCACAATGATCGGATAAGTGTTGCACTTGTCCAATTATGACGTCATAACAAAGGCACCGATGACATCATCATTAACATATCTTATTCCCCAAGGTGAGTACTTTACAATGAGCCATGTTTAAATTTTTTCCATGGAGCAGTTTCGGAGATATAGCGGTGCAACTTTTTTTGATTTTTCCAAGATGGCGTCTGTACCACGTGACCTATGACGTTTTAATTATCATTGAAAAATAATACAGGAGCCGCACATATTCTGAAAATTTCGTGCCCATCGGACTAACGGTTGCGGAATAATTAGGTGTATTTGTCGTGGATTTCCAATCCCTTCCCCTGGAATGAGCACCTTGTCGAACTCGGACAGTATACAAGAGGTTTATTATAGATAAGAATACATGCGTGGAAGATGTTGGCATGTCGAATGTGTTAGTCAAATATGTACTTGTCAAATTATGACATCATAATTAAGGCACCGATGACATCACCCTTAACATATCTTATTCCCCACGGTGAGTACTTGACAATGAGCCATGTTTAAATTTTTTCCATTGAGTGGTTTGGGAGATATAGAGGTGTAACGTTTTTTCCAAGATGGCGTCGTACCACGTGACCTATGACGTCATAATTATGAACCAAAAAATTATACAGGCGGAGGCGCTTCTATGGTAAAATTTCGGGTCAATCGGACCAACGGTTGCCGAGAAAATGAATTTTTAAAATGCAGACACAGCACACGTGCGCACCTGAATGCTTTACCTTTACGGCACACGTGCGCACCTGAATGCTTTACCCCACATTTTGCTTCGCGAGTGCAGGGTAATAATCACAAATGTCAAATTACTGTTTCATACACAGCAGGTAGCAGAGAAAAGACATACACAGCACAGTCTAGACTCTAGAAGGTCTTTCTCTGTAGCCCAGTGGAGTACTTCTCTCCACTATGGGTTGGTGCTCCAGTATCACATTTGTTCTCTCCTGAATTCTGTGGAATCAAAAGCTTTCAAAATTATTTTAATCTTTCGTGATGAGGCCAAAGTACAAGGTTTGTTGCTGTCACACTGTAGGCAGGTCAGTGGTCTCTGTTTTCCACTGTCTATTCTCCAACATTGCTCCCTCCGCTCCCTCCGCTCTCACAGTTCTCCAGCTGTCTCCAGCAATTCCATGATGCCCGTGTTCTTCTAGTAACCCCTGTTCTCTCCTTATGATTAAACTTTCAAAATCCAGGGTGACTGCACACTTCAACTAGAACGCCACTCAGTAGAGCGCATACTCCCGCCGTGGGTGGCCCCTGCTGAGCCCTATCTTCCAATGGTAAAAAATCCTTCAAAAAATTCCTGGATCCGGAATAATATCCTGAGCTTCACCAAAAACTAATCAATTCTTCCTTATCCCAAGAAAGAGCAATCATCCCACCAACTTTCATCCAAATCCGTTCAGAACTTTTCCAGATATCTTGTTCACGAACACACACACGGACGGACACGATCGAATGCATTACTCCCTGGCGGGAGTAACTATTATTCCTCACTTCTCCCACCTTTGGAACCACCTTCCAGAAGCTTTTCTGTCTCGGTGTTCCCTCCAGGACTTCAAGCAGACAGTCACTGCCACCTCGTGTTGAGGCTGAAAACATCCCCCATCCTGACCCATGATCGTTATTACCCCCATTAACCATTCCTAACCCAACCCTCTTACTTGCTGATTTGAGTCCCACACTCCCCACTATTTCTCTCTCTCGCTTCCTTTCCTGTTCGTTCATTGCCTTGCCAATTTTACCCAATTGCTCCCTCACTATGCCACTGTCAATTTAACCTGCTTGCTCTTCCACAAGCCCCACTCTTATAGGTCTTATGTTGTTTTAAAGGCTTTTTGGTGTGGCTTATTGCATCGATCCTCTCTTCTTTACTTGTAATATACTTATACAGTACACAAAAGTACCAAAAGGCACCGTTTATTAACAACAGAATTCCCACCAGAAAACTAAATTTTTCAAAATAAATGTCCATAATTCATGTTTTGGTGCCTTATTGCATTGTGCATGCTACACCAGGACTGAACCATGCGCAAAAATTATACCGGAAATAAAATTTGTCTTTTGAGCTCATAAGTCTATCATTTTTTTTGTACACGATTTACCTTTTTCCTCTCTCACTTCACTTATCTCTATGCTTTTCTCGCATTCTTCATTTGTTGTTAGCTGGCCTAACTGCTTCATTCCATGCTAAACCCATGATGTCGGTCTCTCCTATCACCACCTGGCAAGACGTACTCGGAACATATGGAGGATCATCATGGGTATGATTTGGGATTATCTTGTGCAGATTATCTGCATGTGAAACACCAGGATGACAGTTTATAGTTGAGCCAATAGTCTCACCCAGGCTAGACATCTGAGTGGCGAGTGTGCATATCGCTAAAGTCTAAACTATCCTGCCAATCCACATGCAGTCACAGTAACCGGAATTCAATCATCTGCATTGTATTCTTTGCTTGATGACCATGGAGAACAAATGACCTTTTCGCATAGTTTGAGCTTGTACAATTATTTATCAGAAATTTGTTATTGGCATGTTTATAATATACTAGCAGAAGTACCCGGCATTGCCGGGCGGGGGAGGGGAGGGGAGGGGAACGGGGGGGAGGGGAGGAGAGGGGGGGGGAGGGGAGAAGAGGGGGGAGGGGAGGGGGGGAGGAGGAGGGGGGAGGGCAGAGGAGTGGGGGGGGAGGGCGGAGGAGTGGGGGGAGGGAATCGGGAGGGGGGTAGGGGGAGGGGGAAAAGGGAGGGGGAGGGGGAAAAGGGAGGGTGAGGGGAGAAGGGGAGGGGGTAGGGTGGAGGGGGGGAGGGAAGGGGAGGGCCAGTCAACAATGACGTTGCAGTTCTCATGGTTGGAGAGCAGCACAACAATCGCGACATCGTCCTGCATCTTCGCAACAGCACGAAGCGGATTTTGGAGACTCACCGATCCTGTGACGCCCTCCAGTACCGGCGTTGCCGGGCGGGGGAAGGGAGACCCGTACATTACACACATTACAACATTACACACACACAAACTGTGTTTTATGTTCAATGGTCTGGCGGCGGGGATTGAACATCACGTGATCGCTCTGAGCGAATCAGCGCGCTGCTCTGCCACGGCTCAGATTCCGTGTATAATATTCCTCGCTGAAATGCGCTGAGGTAAATATGAATAAAAAATATGGATCTCGTCAAATATTTTTAGGTCGGCCATGTCCTTCCCAGGCTCAATGGCCATGTCTGTGCCAAATATCAAGTACGTGAGCCTCCCCGTTTAGGAGTCTATCGGTAACATTACACACACAAACTGTGTTTTATATATATAGATTTAAATGCCCATATATGCAATATTTTATGGGATGAATTCCAGCGATTAAAACCTTTTCCCATACTGTCATCAGGAAATATCAACTTTTTGATAAAATTATTCTTTTTTATGTTTTAATTTAGTTTGTGGCAATATTCAAAGTTTCTCCACCACATGTTGCTCTGGCATAACTGTATTTTGACATCAATGTTTATTTTGACAAATAATTTGCACCGCCTATTCTTTAAGTCGCTTTTAATCTGTTCAATGATTCTTTGTTCAGCGACGCACAGGCGAGTGTCTCAAGCGAACGGGCACCAGTGTGGCACTTACATCCATCAACAACATGGCTGCCTTTTTTATGGCTGCTCTCATCCCCATCCCTGCTCTCAGGGCCTTCTCTCTGCAGGTAAACAGCCTTCATTTGTTTTTTTACATACCATATATGTAATGTATATGTATATACATATACTATAAGTACATATTTAATAAATAAAATTGACAATTTGAGAGCTCAACACTGAGTGTAAACAAACTCAGGAATGGTTTGATTCCAGCTTGACGTTGCCCTTCTTCACCTTTAAATCATGATAACAGCTGTCTCCACAGTGTTGTGCAAGGCTCAGATGCCATTAGGGGTGAGAAAGGAGAGAGGGTGCGGATAAGATGGGAGGGGGTGGTTGGAGCAGGGGAGTTTGTGCTTTGAGAAATGGAGTATGGTGGGAAAGAAGAAGAGTGCGTAGTTCAGTGATGCAGGACAGAAACTTGGGCTCTGAATTCTTCCTTCTGCCAAAGCAAGCAGGCCCCTGCTGCCAGGCCGGATGCTAGCTTTGGCCCACAGCAAAGCGGCACACGCCATTTCTCCTTGGGTGGTCCGAGAATATATCTTTCTGCTTCCTCAATTTGGTTCTTTTTAGGCAAATAACTTCAAAAGCTCAAAAACTTTGGGATTTATTGACTTCATGTATTAATCCGTGTCAGTTAACACATTTTTGAGACACAATGTCCTCAAAGTGACCTGCTCGGGCTAGACCCATATCAACTAAAGACCAAATGGCAGTTCTCCATTGCACTCCATTGGTCTTCCAATACTGTGACAACCTTGTCCCTTACCCAATTCTGCAACTTATTTTCCTCCAAACCAGGCATGAGGGCCTCACTCTGTCAACTGTGCATGTATCATTTCTATATCCTCTTCGTTTCTCACCCGTGAAGGGTTTGTTTGTTCTTGTCTGGTAGGCCCCGGTGGGAGTTTCATTTCCCACCCTTTTCACAGATGTGTTTCGGTCCGTTTGAGTTGCCATGGGCTGTTTTTGCCGTGCCACACTGTTAGGATCGAACAGCGTTTGTTTTCCTTGGAGAAATGCAAGCACCCTAGGGGAGAATGGACAATGGGGGAGGCGGGTGTGTCGTGAGTGAGGGTCAGTTATGGGGTGAAGCAAACTTTCATTTCTGTGCTTTTGGTTCAGAATAATAATTAAATGGTGCCTTGACTTCATGGGCCTCCAGCATCGTTGCTGGAATTCTTAAGGTATTCTTGTTTTTTTTTTCTGTTTTTTTTTTACTTGTGGAAGTATATGCTTGTGCAGTATGTAGTTTGAATATAATTACCAATGATTGTAATATTGCTGATCTTTTTATTGTAATATCAGTTAGCCTATTATTCATTAGATTTATCTTTGAATCTGATACGACTTTAAGTATTGCTGGACCAGCCGGCAATATCGAGTGAAATATTGACAACGGTCAATTTCTCACAAGATAAGGGGGTGAATATATTTATGAACTTGTAACAATGATGTCATTATCTCTCAAACATTTTCACCAGTTACTTCATGGATCTCCATACATTGGGCAAGTGCTCATAGCCACACATGCGCAAATATAAATCAGACAAAGCAGGAGACGACGATGGTTCACAAGCGAGCGGTATTCAATGACAAAGGACGGACTATAACCGAAACAGGCCCGTACTGGGGGGTCGGGGGCCCACGTGGCAGGTGTCGGCCCCTGACATGCGGTGTACATGCCTATTTACAAAAGGCCCCAATGCGCTGCGTGCACAGGCCTTTAAGAGCCAGCTGTACGTAATTGTGTGTGGCGCTGGCCTGGAAATGTCAAAACGAAGGTTACTGACCTTGAAATGAGATAGAAAATAATGTATAATCAGTTATGAGGTTAGTTAGCTACACAATACCAAAAATTCGGTTCGATTTCGACAACTTTGAAAATTTGACCTTTGTGATCTTCAAAGGTCAAAGGTCGAAGATTCTGAAATTTGTTGGAAAACTTGTATTTCATGATGTATGTGATCATATAAGATCATGTACGACATTTCACCCTACCAGGAAGCGAACAATGTAATAAAACCATCAAAAATCGACTTTTCTAAATTTTGTGACCTTGTGACCTTGACCTTGGGGCAAAAATGAAATATCGAGCTCCGTGGGGCTAGACACATGACATTGGCCTAACCAAATACCAAAACGCCTGTCAGATTCCACCAACTCCCTCGGAGAAGATGTAGCTTGAACTCGATTACCCCCTAAAAAGACATCTTTTTCGGGCGTGGCTCCGCCCACAATGGGCGCAATACGCCCACTCGAGGCAGGACACAACTCGATCATGATATCAACCTCCCACCCAAGTTTCATCAAGATCTAATGATATCATCGGGTAGTTATGCTGCGGACAGACAGACACACAGACACACAGCCATGACGAATATAGTGGTCACTCTGTTTGATAACTCGTGAACCAATAATGCTAAAAAACACAAATGACTGTAGAAAGTAGTCATACGCATAATGTCACTTAAAGTGGAATTAATGTTCTTTAATATCCTACTGGAAGCTGCCACCAATTATTTTCCTTGTTTTTTCCTTATAATTATTATTTTCCCTCTTCTCCCCATTCAAATATTAATTCCAACTCTCCCCTCGACTGTCCGCCTCCCAAAATAAAAGCTGATTTACAACTAAAAGGCACCCGGGGGAGGTGCTGAATCACGCCGTGATGTTCTTCTTCTAAGAAGTCATGGATGGCTGTTTTGTGATTTGATCTACGAGAACCAAATTTTTTAGAAGTGAACTACATGCATGTTCGCAGTATGTAGAGATTTCTCCTATTCTGTTCATTCTCTTATTCGACTTGATGTGTTAGTTTCTTGCGCAGTGTTAGTATTTGTTGTCCTGGTTATCAATGTTTGATTTTACAATAAATGTCATTTAACTTAAGGATCTAAAACTGCTTGGCCAGTTTCCGTCAAATTTTGCTTACCCATGTGTACCCATGTGTAAGTCACGAGTGCAACATAAATTTCGCCCCCTACCATCCCCTCTACCGCTCTCCACCCCCGTCCCCCTCCACCCCGAGGATGAGCTGACGACACCTAGGATAGCATGTCCATTCATATTTGTGTAGCTTTGTGGTACCTTTTTTTTTATTAACTATCACTTTTTGCTCCATGGTCGTCTCATCTACTCTAGATTTTGACTTTGCCTTTCTATCCCTGGTTAGCATCAGTTGTTTCTGCTCATTGGTCATTACTGCTGTTGATTTGGATGGAGATTTCCTGATCTGTGAGAGTTCACTCTCCCTCTCAACTCGTCACTTGAGCTCTTAGTGCTGTGAATGCTTACTCTTTTGGTGTGCTTCCTGTGTCTGCTCGGCATGTGAGTATTGTGATCAACATGTCTGTGTGTTTTTCTGTTAGCAGAATAACTTGACAACATGAGCAGCCTGAATCACCAAATTTGACCCAGACCATCATATTGTACACATCCATGGCCGAGGCAGGACTAAATATAGTCCTGTACTAAATTGCATTTTACATTTTTCCTTGTGATCTCAAAGTTTGACTTCTCTGAGACATTCAATATGAAGCCCTGTGCCAAATTTGTCGATTCAAGCTGCCCCCGTTGTCCAGTCTCTCTGCCGACAAACAAACACACAGAGAGGATCATCGTGGATACTCATGCGTTCGGCCTCAGCCACTGTGTGACTAATACTATTTATCTGATACAAAGCTAATGTGATATAACACCCATGGTTCCAACTATTAAAGCAAGGGTAAAAATCAATTAGGAAAAAGCAGAGCTAGTTATAAAAGTAGAAATAAGACAGAGCTTGATTATGGGCAATGACAGTAGAGCTCTTTCTCCAACTGAGAGCAACAATCCAATGGGAGCAGTGTTCAAGATAGGATTTTAAAGCTTCCGTCTTGTACATATTTCTCTATTGAGAAATGTCTATCTATATATATATAAAACACAGTTTGTGTGTGTGTGTGTGTGTGTGTGTGTGTGTGTGTGTGTGTGTGTAATGTTACCGATAGACTCCTAAACGGAGAGGCTTACGTGCTTGATATTTGGCATAGACATGGCCATTGAGCGTGGGACGAACATGGCCGAACTCAAAATATTTGACGATCCATATTTTTTATTCATATTTACCTCAGCGCATTTCAGCGCACGGAATCAACGGAATCAGAGCAGGTGGGCGCTGATTCGCTCAGAGCGATCACGTGATGACGCGATGACGCTATGAACGATATGACGCTATGACGCTATGAAAAAAAAAATCGCTATAACGCTATGACCGCTATGACGCTATGAAAAAAAAAATCGCCATGACGCTATGAAACGCTATGACGCTATGAACGCTATGACGCTATGAAAAAAAAATCGCTATGACGCTATGAAACGCTATGACGCTATGAACGCTATGACGCTATGAAAAAAAAAATCGCTCGCTTTGCCAAGGGGCTCGCTCCCCCCCCCTCGTTCCCCTCCCCTCCCCCCCCCCCGTTCCCCTCCCCCCGTTCCCCTCCCCCCCCCCCCGTTCCACTCCCCCCCCCCCCGTTCCCCTCCCCCGCCCGGCAATGCCGGGTACTTCTGCTAGACGCTATGAACGCTATGACGCTATGAACGATATGACGCTATGAAAAAAAAAATGGCTATGACGCTATGAAACGCTATGACCGCTATGACGCTATGAAAAAAAAAATCGCTATGACGCTATGAAACGCTATGACGCTATGAACGATATGACGCTATGACGCTATGAAAAAAAAAATCGCTATGACGCTATGAAACGCTATGACGCTATGAACGCTATGACGCTATGACGCTATGAAAAAAAAATCGCTATGACGCTATGAAACGCTATGACGCTATGAACGCTATGACGCTATGACGCTATGAAAAAAAAAATCGCTCGCTTTGCCAAGGGGCTCGCTCCCCCCCCCCCCACCCCCCCCCCCCCGTTCCCCTCCCCTCCCCCTCCCCTCCCCCGCCCGGCAATGCCGGGTACTTCTGCTAGTTATACATAAAAGGTTAAACATCAAACATTAGAACAAGGCTAAATATATGTAGACAAGACCAAAGACCAAATTACATGGTCATGAAAAGTTTACCACAGCAAAAAGCACGATCACGCATATTGGCCGAAGAGATAAGATGCGTGATCATACAAGAAGCTGCTGTTTCTCTGTTGAAAAGCACTTATTAGGAGTGACTTATAGTAAAAATCCAAACAGTATGACAAAGCTAAACACGTGCACTTTAGCTCAAAAGTACACAGTAAATCTTGTCCAAATGATGCACCTTATTTTAAAGGCCAAAATGCAATGTCTTACAAGGAACCGATGTTTCTGTCTTCAGGCATCATCACAAGGCAAAGCAAATAGCAACTTCTACTCAAAACACAGCCCTTTTCAAAACGATTCCGCAGTGTTCTCAATATGTTTTGCTGATATAAAACATAACAATAATTGCTATTTTACCTTTTCTTTGAAAAAAAAACAAAAAACGACGACATAGGTCCTTGTTTTCTGTTGTATCCTCCCTTAAAACTTTTAAATCATTTCAAACTGATTGTTGTAATCCTGTCTCTTAAGTTTTGCTTTGAAGTTTGAATCGAGTGCCGCTTTAATGCCGGCACATTAAAAGTGTCTGCCGATTGAACAAATGTAGCTTTTTTTTTTTTTTTTTGTATCGTATCGGACTGTTCAACGCAACCTCTGGGATTACCTCCCATTTGGAGCTCGTGTTGTTTAGTTTCTGCTTTCTGAGTGATAGCATGGCAGTAAAATGCAGAGCCAGATATTAGATTTATTTTTTGAAGATGCCTTTTCAGGAAATAAGAAAAACCTGCTAAAACAAGTGAAAGTCAGGATGTAGTTGAAGGTAGGCTAACAATTTATTTATAGTCCAAAGAAGAATTAACTTCAAATTACAGGGATTATCAGGCTTCCTCTGAAAATATTGATATACCACACTTATTGGTTAAATCCTTTATTTAGACTCGATTACAGTATTAGCTTTAAAGTGACATTGATTTTAATGTTTTCAACTGGAGCGAAGTCGATGGTGCTTCATTGCAAATCCCCACGCTTCCCATCTAAAGCAAAATTGGAAGATGGGAAAAGGTTCCACCAGGAATGCTCCAATACCAAATTTTGAGTTTAAAAATCTACTGTTTTGACCCCTCTACTCCAAGTCCCCACCCCCTGGGGCATGTATCGGGGGTCAAATCCAAAGAATCGTTACATATACATGCGGCCCCCTATGTTGATTGCATATACGAAGTTTCATTAACAAATGTTTTAAAATATTCCTGTAATTACATTTTTGGTATTTGACCTTTTGACCCCACCCCAGGGCCGCAGGGTGCGGAGTCAAAAATGATACTACTCTTGCGCCTTCTTGCCTTGTTGTGATCGTAAATACCAAGTTTGGTGAATTTCTGCACAGCGTTTTATAAGGAGATAGCGTGACAGACGGACAGACATGATGACAATATCCCCTCATTTTATTTTATTTTTATGCATCGGGATAATATTACAAACAAGCTCTTTATTACACATTAATAATACTTTCTAGCAAGTGTATGAACTGTGATCACTGATCACATATAATATATTTACATTTCTTCCATTATTTTCATGTTCGTCTTGTATATTTTGTCATCTTGTGGTAAACAAGCATATTGTGGTAAACGTGACCTTTTTGTAAACGGATGAACTTCTAAACTTGTAACAATTAAATGGCACAAATAATTTATGTGCACTCTAACTAATTCATTGTTTAACGTAATTTTAAGCAAACATGAATGAAATGAATGATCGTTTTAAGGCCATTTTCCCCGCTAGAGCAGGGGTTAGCCTTGCGGGTCCCATGACAATCATGGTTCCCTGTTTGAGGCAATGTTTTTATGGCCGGATGCCCTTCCTGGCGCCAACCCTTAGTCGCCTCTTACGATGCGCAGGGATACGGTGTACCTATTCTAAACCGGGGTACACACCGGGATCATTCATCCCAGCAAGCTGGTACTCAATTTGCCGACCTCGGAAGGATGACAGGCTGAGTCAACTCCCCTGGTGTTAATTTAGCGATCGACCGGGATTCGAACCCAGGATCCTAGGATCCCAAGCCGGCACCCTAACCACTAAGCCAACACCAGGCTACACCAGGCTTTAAGCAAACATATTGAACAAAATTTTAAACAAACAAACACAACAAACACATCAAATAATAGATATATGAATAATTTTGGCAACTAAAACAAGCACTCCTAAATGGGTATGATGCCACCAGACAGTCCAGACACCCAGACATATAGCCGCTGAATTAGTAGAGGTGCTGAACTTGGCCCAGTACCAAAGATGGTATGGGACAGTTTAGAGCCTCAACTTCACACCTTCTACTCTAAAAGCATGGAAACTGCTTCATATCTTACGAGTGATTAATCCACCACAATGTTAACCACCAAAAGTCTCTACAAATTCTGTAGCTGCCCGACTCTTCCAAAACTCCACAATTTGCACTCAAAAGCTTATTAGACAAAATTCAAAAATTCAAACTCTTTGATACCCTTACACATCTCCAGTCACATACATTTTTGTCATCTTATATGACAGACAAAGTTCATGCAGCCATATTCTCCACCAAAGCCAGGATAGCAACAGCTCTAGATGGTCTCTAGACCGAATTATTGGAAACTTTACGGTCCAATAGAACAGTGCTTCTCAACCGTTACTATTGCCCGGCACTCATTCGAGTTTGCTCGATCCTCGCAGCACACCAAACCACATTTTACCGTGTCCTCTGTATTATATATTTATCACCTATTATCATTAGAAGAAAGAGTAAAAATCATCCTTTTCCACCTATATATGAGCAAATTATAACTAACATCGTGCATTTAAAATCATTTAAGTATCTCAAGTGGTTTTCAGAAATATTTCATGCAATGAGATAAATTCATTTGAAGTTTTATTATGAAAGAAAATCCTCGTTAGCATTCAGCCTATAAAGGAGATTATAAACTTCATCTTTTTCAAAACACTTCTCTCAAATATGTCATTATACATCCCAGATGTATAATTAAAACTGTTCACAGAAGCAACCAGGTGAAAGATTGAATTCCCAAACTTTCATTTGGCACTCATGAGAAACGTGCACCTATCTATGCTGGAAAGAGCTACATGAAGTACCTGCTACATGAAGTATTGTTCATCACAGGCACCTCTATCAGAGGTGTACCAGACTTGGTGACATAATGATTAGAGTGTCTCCTCTGAGTCTGGGAGGTCGGTGATTTAAACCCCAGCCAAATGCTGGAAGCTGGAATATATGCTGGAAAGAGCTACATGACGTATCTGATCCAGTGGAATGAGATCACTGGTAAAATGCCAACGTTTTGGAATGAGAAGACAGTCATTGACATCCTCGAGCAAAGGAAGCCATCCAGCTCGCAATGCCTCAATCTACCAGTCAATGTATTGCCACTATGTACAGCTTACAAGATGCTAGTCATTTAAGCTTGCCTGAATTACACCTATTCCTTTTTGGTGTACCATACTCTTTACAGAGCGTGGGTGCTGCCGAAGCAGTTTATTGTCAAGGGTTATACTGGATGGTTTGCCATTGCCTTCTCAGCATTGTTTGTCCATGCTCTATCCTTTTAAATGCTGAGCGTCAAGCAAGGAAGCAACATGTACCCTTTAAAAAAAAATCTTTGGTATGATTCGGCCGGGGTTTAAATCACCGACTTCCCAGACTTAGAGGAGACACTCTAATCATTATATCACCAAGTCTGGTACACCTCTAATAGAGGTGCCTGTGATAAACAATTACACTTGTAATAAACATTACTTTCTGTAGTCAATAATTCCAAGTTCCACCCAGAATATCCAAGTCTGAACTATTTAGAACAGGAAAAGGTCTTTGAAAAGAGGAAAATGTGGACAGATATGAAGTAAAAACTAACAGGGAAACTGTTAGTTGTTTCAATTACATTTATTAATTAAAAATTTTTTTTTCCTTTTTCACTTTTAATTTAATTTTAAATTATTTATTTAATTATGAATTATTATGAATTATTCATATTTATTATTATTATTATTATTACATAATTATTATTATTAATTATTTAATTATGAATTAATTCAATTTAATAATTTTAAAATATTAATAATTTTATTTTAAATATTATAATTTTAATTTAATAATTAATCTTTAAAAGAGTCAATTTGAAAGTAAAATTAGACAGGGAAATGTGTTTGAAGAACTGGGGAACTGCGCACTAACTGTAGACTGTGCACAGGAATGCTTGCCCTTATATGCTTCACTCCAAAATATTTCAACCCCGTTTTAGCAGAGAGCCACAATACTAAATAAATCAATGTTACCCTAATCTTTGAAATACCATCAATAGCACATTGAAATCAACACCTTTCTTATGACTACCTTTGCCGTCAAACATTTCTCCACTTGAAATCCACAGGAAAGTCAAATCCTTCAATGAATATCACTCTATCGTAGTCAACTGAAGTCTGATGAAGAACTTTAAAGTGTCAAATCATGCAAGCCTTTCCGGAGCACATATAGAGCCCTAAATGACTCAGGATGTAATGTAAATGAACAATGCCAACAGAGTTTGACGAGCACTAATGCCATCGATCAATACCTTATTGCCGACCCCTCAGAATAATTTTCTGGACCTGAAATACGCCAAAAACAATATTGTATACAAAACAAACTTTGCATATACCATGCTATGTCAGCCCGTTATCCACGTAAAAGGAAAGTCAAAGAAAACCCAGCATGCAACTGTGGAAATCCTGAAACTATAAACCATGCAGAGTAAACTACTGTGAACTTCGAAGATTCAAAAGTGGCATCGGGGAGAATCACTCAGCCTTTACTGAAGCTATACTGAAACTCTATTGCTTGGATATCAAACCTAGACTTACATATTTACATTGCTATACATCAAACCATATGCATAAAGAAGAAGGAGGAGATGGAGGGAGAGGGGGAGGATTAGGAGGAGGGCACAATAAGCTTTGAAATGTTAGGTTTTAGGTTTGGCCTATATTATGTCAGATTGTATTGACTTTAACATCGGTGAACCTGATTGAAGAAATCCTCACCCATACTCAGTTCTATAATCCTAAGAGAGATTTCTTCAATAAATTAACAATATCAAACTCTAGGGAGCACTGTTAGAAAAACAGGAAATATATGTTTTTAGAAAAAACATTCACTTGATGTATAAACTTGATGTATAAACAACAAAAAAAAGTGTTGAAATACAATGTAATGCAAGAGCCTTTAACTGGAATTGTTTATTCAGGATTTTAGTCTCAGCTGTTTGTTAACCCTGTTCTGATCCTGACAGGCAGCTATCGTTGTGGTCTTCAATTTCGCCATGGTTCTTCTCATCTTTCCTTCGATCTTGAGTCTCGACCTGCATCGCCGACGCCAGGGTCGTCTTGACCTTATCTGCTGTTTTTACAGGTTTAGCATGCCTCACACTATACAGTATTGTTATAAGCAGAGAGTAGGACATCATTGTGTACATCATTTCAAAGGGCCACTGACGCTAATCTCACCGACATGGTCTTTATGTTTAGTTGCTATTTCTCACCGACATGGGCTCAATGATGATTGATACCGATTAAACGTGTCAAACTGTAAAGGTTAACACTTATCCAGGCCATTTTTAATACATCACCACAGTCAAATGCTCCAACAAACGGATAAAACAGTATCGTAATCTATAACTATACAGTATGGTAAAAACAGTATGGTAAAAATCTATACTATAAGTGAGCCCTTTGTCCGTGTGTGTGTGTGTGTGTGTCGCCATTTTTCTCAGAGATGGCTGAAAGAACCTTAAAACTTTCAGAGGTTCATCAGTGAGTGCCAGGGGAGTGTTTTAGGCAAAAAAGAAAGAAAACGTTTTTGAAAAAAACTTCGATTCTTCTTTGGATTTTAAAAAATCACTCCATCGTGCCTGATCATTTGTAGCTATGTGAAAGGTATATTAATTAACACACATTGGTGTGTGTGTTATAATATTAAATATCAATTTCCCTTCGTAGGTGCAGGGAAGTGTTTTAGGCACCCACAAAAAAATAGGAGAGAAAACAAAATTGATGAACGGCGGCTACACCTGTTAGTGCATAATAATTTGAAGGCCATTTCTCACATTGACGATTGGATTGAGAATTAGACTGTACTTCTGCAAAGATTACTTGCATGTTTTACGAAGTTGAGGAGATGTGTGAGTGGATTATGTTCAGATATAAAGAAGGAAGCTTTTTTCCCTCGCGGTCCCCATGTGCTGTCTTTCCCTCGCGGTCCCCATGTGCTGTCTTTCCCTCGCGGTCCCCATGTGCTGTCTTTCCCTCGCGGTCCCCATGTGCTGTCTTTCCCTCGCGGTCCCCATGTGCTGTCTTTCCCTCGCGGTCCCCATGTGCTGTCTTTCCCTCGCGGTCCCCTTGTGCTGTCTTTCCCTCGTGGTCCCCATGTGCTGTCTTTCCCTCGCGGTCCCCATGTGCTGTCTTTCCCTCGCGGTCCCCATGTGCTGTCTTTCCCTCGCCGTCCCCATGTGCTGTCTTTCCCTCGCGGTCCCCATGTGCTGTCTTTCCCTCGCGGTCCCCATGTGCTGTCTTTCCTTGTTGGTCCCCATGTGCTGTCTTTCCCTCGCGGTCCCCATGTGCTGTCTTTCCCTCGCGGTCCCCATGTGCTGTCTTTCCCTCGCGGTCCCCATGTGCTGTCTTCCCCTCGCGGTCCCCATGTGCTGTCTTTCCCTCGCGGTCCCCATGTGCTGTCTTCCCCTCGTGGTCCCCATGTGCTGTCTTTCCCTCGCGGTCCCCATGTGCTGTCTTTCCCTCACGGTCCCCCTGTACTGTCTTTCCCTCGCGGTCCCCAAGTGCTGTCTTTCCCTCGCGGTCCCCCTGTGCTGTCTTTCCCTCGCGGTCCCCATGTGCTGTCTTTCCCTCGCGGTCCCCATGTGCTGTCTTTCCCTCGCGGTCCCCATGTGCTGTCTTTGTCTTTCCCTCGCGGTCCCCATGTGCTGTCTTTGTCTTTCCCTCGCGGTCCCCATGTGCTGTCTTTCCCTCGCGGTCCCCATGTGCTGTCTTTCCCTCGCGGTCCCCCTGTACTGTCTTTCCCTCGCGGTCCCCATGTGCTGTCTTTCTCTCGCGGTCCCCATGTGCTGTCTTTGTCTTTCCCTCGCGGTCCCCATGTGCTGTCTTTCCCTCGTGGTCCCCATGTGCTGTCTTTCCCTCGCGGTCCCCATGTGCTGTCTTTGTCTTTCCCTCGTGGTCCCCCTGTACTGTCTTTCCCTCGTGGTCCCCCTGTGCTGTCTTTCCCTCGCGGTTGTCAGCTCTTTCACGAGCCTCGATTCAGTATAGAAAAAAAAAGAAAAAAAAAAAAGGACAATCTGAGCATGTGCTTATACAGATAATAAACAGAGGCCAATACAGAGAATAAACATAAGAATATAATATAGTTGATTTATCCGCCATGAAGAATGTAAGGTGCTGACGTTTAAGGCTATACCTTTCGTTGGAGCTCTTTTGCTCTGACTAAAGGTGGAGACAATAAGTCAGCATCTTATGATCCATCACAGCAGATAACCAAACTGTTCTATTCTTCATGATACAACCAAGTTGCAATCTCCACTTATTCCTGGCTGACTTTATTATTGATATAATGGCTAATTCTGCTCCTCCTGATTCCTCCAAGGTAACACATACTTTTGACCTTTTCTAAATTTAATTCTGAGCTCAGGAGCATTTCTTTTTGTTGTTTATCTTTTTCTTGAAATGATTTATCCTCATATTTCTTACATGTGAAAATCCCAGCTTTTGTTACCAAATTTCCAGTGACTAGCAAGTTGTCCATGCCTGCACAGGATTATAAATGGGGTAGGGATGGAGGGGGGGAAAAATGCAAATTGCGTCTTCTGTCATCGAGCCGGCAAGCTGGGAGCAACAATTCGCATTATTTTCCACCTCTGATGCCATTTAAAATGCTCTAATGGCGGCGAGGTGTTCCATTTGAAACTGTTTGTTCAATATATGTAGCTTTTTGATGCATAGGATCCATAAGAAAAAAAATTGTATTGGTGTGAACGCCAGGGACCAATTGCAAATTAATGGTAGGATTCCACTGCACCTCTTGTGACACTATCTATAACACTGCCTACATTGAATTAAATTCCATCCAACTCCTCTTCCGCATACTGAATACGGCCATTGCCTACTTTCTTTCCTTTCTCCTTCTTCACCACTCACCATAACCTTTGTTTTATTAATGTGGATGCATAAACCTTTCTTCTCTATTGTAATTTTCCATTTTTGAAAGATCTCTTTTTCTTCTCTTTCACTTTCAGCATAATATCCTACTGTATTAAATAAGGCAATTATCTGTACATCTGAAAATCATAGGAAAAACAAGACAAGGCCGATCTCCACCAAACTTTGCATACGTGTTTGTAGTACCAAATGTCAGATCATATGCATGAAATCTGAAACCCCCATCCTCTTGTAAGGGAGGAGGGAGGAGACTTACCATTTTCATCTGGGTTGGGGGGGGGGGGGGGGGAGAGACTTAGCATTTTCACTTGTACACGTCACACGTGCCACAGTGCAAGTGGTTTACTGAGCCCTGCTGCAGACCGGAGGGGATTATTAGCCACGGCACAAAAAATATTTGCCCCACCTCCCCCACTATCTGCCCTCCCTTCCCCCCACGCCCACAAACTCCAATTGGGATTAACTCTTAAAATTATATCGAGAAGTTCAGTCATTGCTTTTTAACTTCTATTCATGCACATGGATAATCAATGTGTATTTTGTTCATGGCCTTCACCTTGTTTGCAGCACCAGTGTAACACGCCTTGCAGAGACGCAACCAGTGAGGATATCCCCAGTATCGAGGGATGAAGACGGGATTTCTCCACCACCTCCTTACTCCTATAGTCCTGTAGTGTTTCCAGAGACTCAGATCACCATGCACTCCACTGTGGAGGTCAGTACTATGCAGAACCCACATGTTGACACAAGTACCTTCATCTTTAATGATCTTTTTCAATACCTACCTTTTTCAATACCTTTCAATACCCTTTTTCCTATGGCACTTAAATTTTCTTCTTTGCCATCCTCTTATTTTTACTTGAGTGCTATCTATTTATTAGTCCCCTACCGGTTTCACCAGAGGGACTATGGGTTTGCTCTCTGTCTGTCTGTCCCGTCCGTCTCTCCGTCCCACCTGTGGTTTTCCCATACCCTATTGAAGGAGCTGGGGCTCCCACGTCGATCGGAAGAATGGACGCGACAAAAAGCTGGAATTCATCCGAGTTGCTTTAATCAAACCAAACACTCAGGCACTCTGAAAAGCCCGTTTATCGGGCAGCAATATATATACATATTATCCCAGAGCGTTTGCCCAGGAAAGGCGAGAGGGGGCGTGGCCCAGCGTCCCGACCGAGGCCTGGCAAGTTGAGCGCGGGCCTGCCCGGGCGTCCTGGACGAGCCCGGCATGGTGATCGCTCCGCGTCCTTGATAGGTGCAAGGCGATTGTGAAAACCCAGCGGTAGCCGCTACACACGTCCCCCCAGAATCGACTTGCACCGGCAGGGTCAATTTGAGGGGGGTCCTGATGACCCGGCCGAAGCGACCCCTGGCGGGTCGTGGGAGGAGGTCCGGTGTGGTGGTGGGCGCGGTCGAGTGGGGGGCACCGTGGACGGGGGGCGGCCTCGCCGCGGCGGAAGGGCCACCCGTGGTGGGTGGTCGACGTCCACGTGCGCCGGCTTGAGGCGGTCCACCGCAATCCGGTCCGACCTGCCGCCGATGTCGATGACGAACGACTTGTCGTCCCGTCGCAGCACCCGGAAGGGCCCGTCGTACGGCGACCGGAGTGGCCCCCGATGTGCGTCGTGACGCACAAAAACATACTCCGCTGTGCGAAGTGCTGGGGGGACGTAGGACTGGGGGTCACCGTGGTGGGATGTTGGCACGGGGGCAAACCGTCGGGCGGCCTCCTGGAGGTCCGAGCGCTGGTGAGCTGCGGACCAGGGACTGGTAGCGTCGGGCACGAATTCGCCCGGGACGCGTAGCGCCTGGCCATAGACAAGCTCGGCGGTGGATGCCTGGAGGTCCTCCTTGGGGGCCGTGCGGAGGCCCAAAAGGACCCACGGCAGCCGGTCGGCCCAACCGCCGTCTTGAAGGCCGGCCATGAGCGCGGCCTTCATGGGGCGGTGGAATCGCTCGCACAACCCGTTTGCTTGGGGGTGGTAGGCCGTAGTACGGTGGAGCTTGACCCCCAGGTTGCGGGCGACCGCGCCCCACAGCTCAGAGGTGAACTGTGGTCCGCGGTCTGACGAGATGTCCGCCGGTGCCCCGAAGCGGGCGACCCAGGTGGCGATGAAAGCCTGCGCCACGTCGGCGGTGGTGGTGGAGACGAGGGGAACGGCCTCCGGCCACCTGGTGGTCCTGTCCACCATGGTGAGCAGGTGTGTGAACCCCCGTGACGGGGGGAGGGGGCCCACCAGATCCACGTTGACGTGGTCGAAACGTCGTTCGGGCACGGTGAAAGGTGCCAGCGGGGCCTGGGTGTGTCGGTGGACCTTGGCCCGTTGGCAGGCCGTGCACGTGCTGGTCCAATCGCGGACGTCCCGACGAAGGCCGTGCCAGACGAATCGCGCCGACACCAGCTTCTGGGAAGCTTTCCGGCCCGGGTGGGAAAGGCCGTGGAGGGAGGCGAAGATGCGGCGTTGCCAGGTGACGGCCACGATGGGGCGAGGCTGGCCTTTGGGAGACGTCGCAGAGCAGGACAGTGTCCGCGAAGGGGATGTCGGCCAGGCGGAGGCCCGTGTCCGCCGCCCAGAGGGCTTGCACCGTGGTGTCGGTGGTTTGGTCCGCCGCCATAAGCGCAAAGTCCACGCCCAGGTGGACCGCGTTCGCGCTGGCCCGGGAAAGACAGTCGGCCACGGCGTTGTTTTTGCCGGCGACGTGCCGGATGTCCGTGGTAAACTCCGACACGGCGGAGAGGTGGCGCTGTTGGCGGGCCGACCACGGCTCCGTGACCTTGGCCATGGCGTAAACCAACGGCTTGTGGTCGACGAACGCCGTGAAAGGTCGGCCCTCCAGGAGGTGGCGGAAATGGCGGACGGCCAGGTGTAGACCGAGGAGCTCCCGGTCAAACGTGCTGTATTTGAGCTCGTTCGGCCGGAGCTGCCGGCTGAAAAAAGCGAGTGGCTGCCAAACCTCGTTCACCCATTGCTCATGTACGGCGCCCACCGCGTAGTCGGAGGCATCCGTGGTGAGGGCGATGGGAGCGTTGAGCACCGGGTGAGCGAGCAGTGTTGCGTCGGCGAGGGCCCGCTTTGAGCTTTGGAAGGCCGCATCCATTGCTGCGGACCAGGCGATGTCGTGCTTGGCCGGCTTGCCCCGGAGGGCTTCGTAGAGGGGCCGCATGAGTTGAGCAGCGCGGGGCACGAAGCGGTGATAAAAATTCACCATTCCCAGGAATTCCTGCAGGGCCTTTATGGTGCGGGGACGCGGGAACGTGGTGATGGCCTCGACCTTGGTTGGCAGCGGCACGGCTCCGTTCTTGGTGATGTGGTGGCCCAAAAAATCAACGGCCGTCGTGCCGAAGTGGCATTTGGCCGGGTTGACGATGAGGCCGTGCTCGCTGAGGCGCCCGAACAGTGTTCGGAGGTGGAGGAGGTGCTCGGCCCGGGACATGCTGGCGACGAGGATGTCGTCCACGTAAACGAAAAGGAACGGCAGGTCACACAGCACGCCGTCCATCAAGCGCTGGAACGCCTGAGCCGCGTTCTTGAGACCAAACGGCATCCGCAAGAATTCGAATAAGCCGAACGGCGTGATGACTGCCGTTTTAGGGACGTCGGCCGCCCTGACAGGTACCTGGTGATATCCCCGTATGAGATCAATTTTCGAAAAAATGACCCGTCCCGCCAGACGGGCGGAGAAGTCTTGGATATGCGGGATCGGGTACCTGTCGGGGGTGGTAGCGTCATTGAGACGGCGGTAGTCGCCACACGGGCGCCATCCACCCCCCGGCTTTGGCACGATGTGCAGTGGCGAGGCCCACGCGCTATCGGAGCGCCGCACGATTCCGAGGTGCTCCAACGCGTCGAATTCGGCCTTCGCCACGGCGAGCTTGGCTGGGTCGAGGCGGCGGGCCCTGGCGTAGACCGGCGGGCCCGTGGTTGGTATGTGGTGCTCGATCCCATGCCGTACTGCGACGGCCGAAAACGTCGGCCGCGTGAGGGCCGGGAACTCCGTGAGCAGGCGAGCAAACTCGTTCGCCGCCGGGACGGCGCATGCCAGCTCGGTCGGCGCGGAGCTGCTCAATGTGCATACCAGGGAGCTGAAGGTTTCGGCGTTGATTAAACGACGCCGTTGGACGTCCACCAGCAGTCCGTGTGCGCAGAGGAAGTCGGCGCCTAGCAGAGCCATGGGCACGTTTGCGGTTACAAACGTCCAAGCAAAGCATTGGCCGCCGAAGCAGAGGGTGACGTTGCGCGGGCCGAAGGTGCGGATGGTCGATCCGTTGGCCGCAACCAAGGAGGGGCCGCAAACCGCAGATTGCCTGTCCTGGTCAGAGGCGGGTATGACGCTCAGTTGGGCGCCGGTGTCGCACAGGAAGCGCCATCCGGACGCTTTATCCGTGATGAACAGTAAGTTGCCCGTGTGGCCGGCGCTCATGGCTGGTAATGAACGCCGGCCCGGCCGTTTCCCGGCCTGCCGAAGGTGCACGGGGGTCGGCATGTCCGGGCCTTCTGTCCGAACCTGGCATGATAGTAACACCACGCTTGGTCAGGTGGAGGCCCCGGTCGTCGTGCTGGAGGTGGTCGGCTCGGTGTAGCGGCCGCCAATTGCGTCGGCAGTTCGGTCGTCGACCGTGCCGGGTGCTCGGGCGCCATGGGTGTTGCGTCGGACGGCGGTGGGTCCCATGTCGCCGCTGCGATGCGCTGTCCTGCGGCGGAGATCTTGTCGGCTTCTCTGGCAAGGGCCCGGGGATCTGTGATCGTCGTGCTTGCCAGGGCGAGGCGTACCGGGTTAGGCAGCTGACGGAGGAACAGCTCCCGGAACAGGAATGCCGGAGAGTGCTCGCCGAGCAGTGAAAGCATGTAGTCCATTCGCTCGGAAGGGCGCGTGTCGCCGAGCTCGGGCAGGTCGAGCAGGCGCCGTGCGCGCTCCGCCGATGGGAGGGCGAAAGCGTCGAGGAGAAGCTTCTTAATCGCGCCGTATTTGTCAGCGGCTGGCGGGCTTCGAGGAGGCTCAGGGCGCGGGCCGCGGTGGCCGAACCGAGCGCTGCTACCACATGGTGGAAGCGGGTGTCGTCGGCCGTGATGCCTCGCAGGGCGAACAGGGAACCCGCCTGTGCGAACCAAACCGCCGCGTGAGCCTCCCAGAAGGTAGGCAGTTTAAGGGCGACTGCCGTGTCCATGTCGGTAGGTCACCAATGAAGGAGCTGGGGCTCCCACGTCGATCGGAAGAATGGACACGACAAAAAGCTGGAATTCATCCGAGTTGCTTTAATCAAACCAAACACTCAGGCACTCTGAAAAGCCCGTTTATCGGGCAGCAATATATATACATATTATCCCGGAGCGTTTGCCCAGGAAAGGCGAGAGGGGGCGTGGCCCAGCGTCCTGGCTGCGGCCTGGCAAGTTGAGGGCGAGCCTGCCCGGGCATGCCCGGGCGTCCCGACCGAGGCCTGGCAAGTTGAGCGCGGGCCTGCCTGGGCGTCCTGGACGAGCCCGGCATGGTGATCGCTCCGCGTCCTTGATAGGTGCAAGGCGATTGTGAAAACCCAGCGGTAGCCGCTACACTATAATATTTTCAACTGAAAGTTTGTGCATAGCTTTATTATAAGTTACAGAAACTGCAACTTATTCTGTAGCAATTGCTGAATGCTTGGATCAAGAACATTCATTGGGACCGGTAGGGGACATGTATTGCAAAGCTATTCTCCCTCTTGTTATGTATGCTATGGGGAGGGGTCTAAATAGAATTTTTTTTTTAAACTAGACATAAAGGGAAGGGGATAGGAAGTTGATATAAAGAAGCATTAAAAATTCTGCTATCTTTGGCAAACGTAATAATTATATTAACCTTTGTATTTCTACTGATCTTTTTTGACATCCCTTTTTGTTTCTCAAAACATTTGTCTTTTATTGTCATTGTATAGCCTATAGCTTACTGTCTTTTATTTTCGTCTCTTCATTCAATTATCCTTCTCCTGACTTTTAAATATAAAAATGCCATGCGCTGGTTCCCTGCAGGTCCAGTATGATCCCACAAGTCAGCGCTGTATCACAACAGTGCACCCATGTGCTGAGGTCATGGTACAGGCATATGCAGATGAGGTGTCATGTCCACCAGCTCGAGCACGTTGTGGTGATCCTACACCACTACCATCTCCTTCATTGGCCCCACCTGAAACAACAAGTTCACAGCGAGATCTGTTATCAGATGAGAGGCCTGGTGGTGAAGGTCGCTGCTCACGCTGGTCTGTGCAGAACTTTGCGAGGGAGCATTATGCACCCTGGTTGCTGCTACGCAAAACCAAGGTAATGAGAGGAACTCTATCCGTCTCTTATTTTTTGTTGAATACTATATATATTTTAAATATTGAAATGTGTTTGATGTATGGAACAAAAACATCCTTTAAATGCGTGCACTTTTCATAGGATACCCAGTGATCATATGTGAGAGTATGCAAGCGTTGAGCTCTTGGTGCTGCTAATTCAACACCTGACCTTTGTAAAAACATTATCTCACCTTGTCGTCTGAAGGCCGTCGTCATCAGCCTCTTCCTATGCTTTCTGATGGTGTGCCTATACGGCACAACACAAGTTCGGGATGGCCTCGACCTCACGGACATCGTCCCACGAGGAACTCGTGAGCATGCCTTCCTTTCAGCACAGGCTGCCTACTTCTCCTTCTACAATGTCTACTTAGTGACAACCGATGGTGTTGACTACCCTCGATCCCAAGAGGCCTTACTTCAGCTGCACGCGAGTTTTGCTGAACTTCCATTTGTTGTGCGCCCTTCAAGAAATGCACTCCCACCCACGTGGCTGCACCATTTCCGGGATTGGCTTCAAGGTAAGTTTCATTTATCTCAAGACTAAAAACAAAATCAACAACAACAACAACCATATTTTTTGCATAATTATGTGGTATTAGTTTGAAAACCCTTTTTAATGCTATCAGAAAAATAAGAGCATGTAAGTATTATAAGAATAACATGTTCTTCATTCAGCTGTCTTCCGATTGAAGTTTAATTGGAGGCCAACTTTTTTCTTTTTTGTATAGATGATCGAGGCTCGTTGAAGAGCTAGAGCAGAATGTAAGGGAACAAAATGGAAAGGGGGAAATAGCATCAACAGAGTAGAAGTGAAAGTGAGAGTGGGATAAAGTGAAGGTGGGGAAGGACAGGTGGGGAGGAAGAAGGTACACACAAGCTAAAACACAACAAGAAGAGTAATGGGGGAAGTGGGGATGAAACAGAAAAGGAACAAACCAACCTACAACTTAGCAAATTAAAAGAGGTGAGGGAGAGGGGGGGGGGGGGGGGGGGAAATCACAATAACCTGGAGAAGGGGGTATGCTTGGGAATGAGATAATTTGGTGTAGAAGAGATCATGAGCATGGATTGGGATGACCTGAGGTAGTTGTGAACAGCTGTCTTGAAGCCCTGCAGGGAAGGATGGGACTGAACAGACTGAGGAGGTTGGTTCCACAGGCATGGGCGGACTGGCCATAGGGCATTTGGGCAATGCCCGGTGGGCTGGGACCGCTGGGTAAAAAATGGGCCGCTGGGCTGGATAAGAAAACTGCTGAAAAAAAATCTCACGGAAAACTTCTGCCTCCATCCCCGGGGATTCCCCGCTAAATATCAAAAGTTCAAAAGGTCGCCCCTGACGCCTCATTATAATTAGTAGCAACGGTACCCGCCCAGTAACACGTACCAGAGAAAACAAATCGTTTGCGCAATGGGCTCTCCAATATTCGATGTGTTCACGGTTTGAATTACGTAACGTAACGTTTGTGACGATGTTTGTGACTTGTGTTGACGGTAGTGTTTGATGTGATGGTGTGAACGTCATTTCGTAATATTTTTCGTTTTTATTTTCGTAATCGTTTAATGGACGTTTAATGAACGTTTAATGAGCGTAAGAATAATGTTTAATGATCATTAGATGAATGAATGAATGTTATGAATAATGCCATGGCGTCGCGTTGGCAGCAGTGACAATATAAAAATGTTTGCCAAGAACTTCAAAGAGAGAAAAGGAACTTTTATCAGCAATGTCGTGTATCCTGAAGTTCTGAGCTGAAGAAGAGGTACCGTACAAAATCATTCAATTTTTTTTCCTAAAGAAAAGCGTACAGTTGATATCACTAATCACGATTTGAAACACGATGGAACAATATTTACCGATATGAACAGTGATGTGGTTTTTTTATTGAAATTCTAAAAATACTGTTTAGATTTTGATGATTTGCGTGTGATATTTAACGGATGTTAAAATAAATCGCACCTCCTAATTGAAGCCCAGCCCTTAGGGCGGGTGCCGTTGCTCGTCATATATAATGGCGACACAACAATTTTTACCGCTTTGCTTTGAAGAACGGGAATGAAGGGGGAGGAGCATGTTAATATGTCTGGTTGAAGGCTGTGGGCTGTGAGGTGAGGGGTTTGAAGCCAGATTTTAGTCTTACAGCCGCCATGTTGGTGCTCACTGTCACTGCGATGCGAAGCGAAAGATGCCTCAGAGCTGTTACATTCACAATCGCTATGTCGTATGTACTCCCGATACGTGTTTCCTTCATTGTAAAAACTACCAAGTCAACAGTAAACAGGATTTTGAGCCGATAGGCCAAGTAAGTTTAGATAGGTTTACTGATGACTAATCTAGTATTGATAACAATGTCGCGAACTGACTTACGATGCTAATTTTTTTTTTTTCAGCATCTGCATCTGTAACCAACAATGGATAAAGCAAACCAGATGAGAAGAAAATGAGGTGCTGAGAAGGAACGTGATCGAAAGAAAAAGAAACTGTCAGATAGTGCTTCAAAGTGCAGAAACCTTTTGGATCTGTTCAAGAGTACTATACTAATACTGGGCCTGGTGAAGTCAGTGAACATGGGGATAAGGATACTGAATCGGTAGCTGGACTATCAGCAGCTGAATTGGTAGATGACCAAAAGGCAGCTGAATCAGTAGATGACCAATTAGCAGCTGAATCGGCAGAATTGGTGCAAATTGGTGAACACGAACAGGTGCGGTCAGCTGAGAGAGATGTACCTGCTGCAGCTGCTACACTTGCAGAGGAGGGATACCCCTCCATTAACTACTTTAAGAAACCATGTAGAGATGAAGATTGTTTGCTGTTTTGGAATTACCACCCTAATCAAAAAACTGACAACCGAGTGGTCAAGAGGTGTTTCATGCGAAAAGATGGTACAAACAGATGGTGGTTGTCATACAACAATGGCAATCATTCTCTTCACTTCTCTTCACAGTGTGCTTGGCGTTTTCCAGCACCTCAGACTGGTCCACGTTCATCGAGGGAATGACTGACTGGCGACATGTACATACACGTGATGAAGAACATGAACGCTCTTCTTTTCATTTGAGATGCTCTACAGCATACCTGGTCGATCGACAACAGTCCAGCGTTTCTCACCTGCTCGCACGTAGCCATCATGATGAGGTTAGAAAGAGATGACAAGTGATGGAAAGAGTTGTGGATGTGGTCAAACTCATTGGTAAGAGGGGACTGAGCTACAGAGGAAGTAATGAAGAAGCAGCATACACACTTGACAATGAGGAGATAGACCATGGTACATTTCTGGAGGTTGTAAAACTACTTCGGAAGTACGATTCCTGCAGAGCCGATCATCTCTCTCACGTTGTCCAGAACAGCAAGAAGCAACATGAGAAGGCAAAGAGTTCATGAGGTCGAGGCTCCTTGGTAACTTTGCTGTCTAAAACTACAGTGAATTGTTATCACAGTTATCTGGGATAAGATACGTCGGTGGATTTCTGAAGAAGTAACAGACATGTTTGCTGTGGAAATTGATACCACTCAAGACATCTCAACACAAGACCAGTGCTCTGTTGTTCTTAGATATGTTGATAGCACTGGCACTATCCAAGAAAGAATAGTGAGTGTGGTGAAATGTGAGGAATTTACTGGCGAAGCTTTTGTCCAACTTGTTTCTGAAGACTTGTTAGGACTGAATCTTGGCCTCAAGAACTGTGTTGGAAACTCAACTGATGGTGCAGCAAACATGCAGGGGTGCTACAAAGGCTTCAGTACTCTGCTATCAAAGGAAGCTCCAATGCAGATCCATGTTTGGTGCCACGTGCATGTGTTAAATCTCGTTGTGACCGAAGCTACAAGTGTTGTGGTGACTAGCGCATCACTGTTCTCACTACTGAATGACATTGCAGTATTCTTTCGGGAATCTTATCAGCGAATGAACATCTGGAGTCGACACTCCACTTCTGTGAAGTGTCTGTGTCTACTGTGAAGTGTGCGACACTCCACTCCACTAAACGAATGGGAACTATCAGAGAAACTAGATGGTGGTCAAAGGATGCCACCTTGAAGAAGGTTTTTGGTTCATTCAACAACCCAACTGGAGTGCTTTTCATGGAAGTTATCACCACTCTTAATGCCATACTATTTGCTGACCAGATCCAAGCAGCTGTTAAGGCCAAGGGAAAGGGATACATTGCCAGTCTCCTGCAGTTTGAAACAATTCTGACTGCACAAGTATATCTGCAAGTATTCTCCCGCACTACAGCGCTCTCCAAGTATCTACAAACTGTGCAATTGGATCTGCTGACTGTGCACCGGATGGTGGATGAATTGCTAGAGAATATGCAGATGCTACGGGATGACTTCCAAGCTTGTCATGATGCAGCAGCAAAGTTTGTTCATTGGGCTAATGACCAGCTGGATGAAATGGATGTAAATCTTGTTATGGAAGAGTCCCTTCCTATAAAACGGCAAAGACAGCACAAACGTATTAATGGCGAACTGTCCATAGATGAGGCTACATCAGCTTCTGACCCAATAAAGAAGTATCGCATTGAAGTGTACAACCGAATAGTGGACACTATTGTGAGCAGCATTGAGCAGCGGTTTGACAGATCAGCAACATCAACATTGTATGCTGATCTCTCACTTCTTCACCCAAGGAACTTTGACCAAGTTCCATCGGGAGCTATGGAAGAGCTGCATAAACATTTGCTGAGATTTGATGATGGTGTCACTGCGGAACAACTACGAAAAGAACTGCGAAGCCTTGGAGAACAATGGTCAACACTGAAACAGTCAGTAGCAGATGCTTATACAGTGCAGTAGGACAGTGAGTCTGAACAGGACAGGAAGACTCTGCCAAGTACATGTAAGTCATGTAAAGCCTGTCCTCTCTGCTGCTACAAGGTGCTCTTCAAGTTGAACCTCTTCACTGATGCCTACAAGCGCATTGGGCTTGTCTACAAGCTGCTGCTAACGCTACCTGTGTCACAAGTGGCATGTGAACGGTCTTTCTCTGCTTTGAAGAAAATCAAAAGCCGTCTGCGAAGTACAATGACACAAGAACATCTTGAGGCGTTCATGTTGATGTCTGTGGAAAAAGGGATCTTGGCCAAACTTGAACTAAGGATATCATTGATGGTGTGGCTGCCAGAAGCAGCAAACTGCGCAGGCACCTACTCTCTTAGACATGACATGTGCTTGTGTTACTGAAAATAAATTTAATTTTTAGTGGATTTTTATTTTTTAAATTTTTTTTCAAGCATTTCATCTATTTTCTCAGATAAGCAACATATAATAATAATAATAATAATAATAATAATAATAATAATACATTTATTTTGTATAGCGCTTTTCAAGAAACCCAAAGACGCTTTGACATAGTACGTAAAACAAAGACAAAAAAGACAAAAATACATAATTAAATAACCAAACAGAAAGGACGGAGAAGGAGAAGAGACGGTCAGGGGTTGAATGCGGTGTCATATAAATGAATAATGGGCCGACCTAGGTGAAGGATGCCCGGGCCGGTTTTAAGACCCAGTCCGCTACTGTCCACAGGTGAGAGAAAAGAAGAACAAATGGGTGTAGGTGAGCAGTGTGACTGGATTTTGGGAACAAGAATAGAGCTACTGGCAGACCATGTGTGGCCTGCCTAAACCTGGGAGGAACAAAGCCAAGAGAGGTAGAGTGTGCACGACTAAAAGGACATAGTAGAATACAGAGAGGCCACCAACCTGTCAGTGATAAGAACGTAACAAGCCAAGACACTCAGCTTTGTTGTGGGAGATCCCGATGATTTTTAGGGCCTTGCTTTTCATGGCACCAAGAAGAGCAAGGTGCGAGGCAGGGGCACCGACCCAAAAGGGAGAGCAGTACTCTATCAAGCTGCGAATGAAGGCCTCATAGGTTTGTTGAAAGTTCAGATTGGCCAAGGAAAGACCTTGCATGATGGAGGATGAAGTATTCCCATGTAGTATTCCCAAGATAAATCATGGCTGATGGTGAGGAAGAAAAGTTTGAGTGGCTTAACCTCTTCAAGTACTTTGTTTATGAAGTAGATGGGAGGGTTTGCCACACGGGGCTTTCAGAGAGACAGAGTGAGTGTGTGGGATCTGGCAGGGTTGAAAAACATATTTCAATTGTTGGACCAGCTCTTGTTTGTTTCTATAGAGAGAGAGAGAGAGAGAGAGAGAGAGAGAGAGAGAGAGAGAGAGAGAGAGAGAGAGAGAGAGAGAGAGAGAGAGAGAGAGAGAGAAGAAGAGAAGAGAAGAGAAGAGAAGAGAAGAGAAGAGAAGAAGAAAGAGAGAGAAAGAGAAAGAGAAGGAAAGAAGGCTGTGGCTGGTGCCTGCCTGTTTGAAGAATGAGAAATGATACGGTATAGGGTGGAGTCGTTAGGCAATATATAAGAAGAATTTTACAGGCAATCGGAAAGATCATTGTTGAAGACGAGGAACAAGACTGGGTCCTTGCAGCTCTCCAGCCTTGACAGGGAGAGGAGATGAGAGGATCCCGTTAAGAGATAAACGCTGACTACGGGAGTGGAGGACATCAGTGATCCATGAAAGGAGGTGGCCTTGGATGCCATAAGAAAAGAGTTTGGAGATCAAAGTGGGGTGCCAGAATGTATCCAATGCCTGAGATATGTCCAAAGAGATGGCCCTGATCTCATGTCTGAGATTAAGGGCTTCCATCCATTATTTGGAGAGTAGAAGCAGCATGTCCAGGGTAGAATGACTGTGTCTGAGACTGAACTGATAATGTGAAGATCAGTCAATCGGAGAAATTGAAGGATTTGGTGTCAACTGCAATGATAGATTCCATGACCTTGCTTTTAATTGGAAGCAAGCTAAAAGGCCTGTAGTTAAGAGGATCCATTTCTGCACCGTGCTTGTGCGTTGCAGTGATGTTGGCTAACTTTCAGGCAGATGGAAATTAACCCAGAGAGAATGAACAGAGCAGAAAGTGTGAACAGAGCAGAAAGAGTGAACAGAGCAGAAAGAGGATGAGCAAGAGCAGCAGAGATTTTCAAGTTTTTTTCCCCTTGGTATGGGCTTTGTGGTATGATCTGAGGTTGCCTTCAGTTGGATTTGCCTTCCAGGAAGAGAAGACAAGCTGTTTGAAGGCAACAGCCACACCACATGATTATGTGTACCTGGGTAGAGAGAGGATAGGTATGATAACTGCAGCAGAGATGGTATAAATTGATACGTAAGAGAAAGCAAGCTTGTGTTGAAGGATTCCCAGGGAGTATTAATATCAGGAGAGGTGGGAATGAAGGAACTGTCTTGACTTGAGATGGCAGCTTGCAGTCCCTGCCAATCAGCTTGGGTGAACTGCCAGACTCCGTGGTGCTGACGCAGCTCTCTGACAATATCTAGATATAGAGCGATGTTGACTCTCACAAGCACATGATCAGATGAGCCGATTGGAGCATAAGAGGAACAGGAGACATTCGTATGAAAATTATTCATGACAAAGTCCAAAGGGAGGATGTGCCACTGGGAGAAATTCAGACGGGAAAGTTCACTGATTGGGGGAGGCCCAGGGAGTCACAGCAGTCCTTTGCTGCAATGCCATGGCGGGTTTAAGAGGTAGCAACACCCAGCCAGTTGGCAGGCTGACAGTTCAAATCACCGCATATGAGGAAGAGAGAGTTTGGATGAGTAGATATATGTTGGTCCATGTTGTCGGAAAACGAGATTTAAATGGTCTCACCACTGTTTGGTGGACGGTACAGCACACATATCAAGAAGAGGTGGGAGCGCATATGAGAAAGAAATGGTTGGGATTAGTGGTTATAAGATAGTCCATGTTGGCAGAGAGGGAGATGTAAAAGGAGTCTGCCATGTTAAGAGGATGGTACAGCACACAGACAAACAAGTGGTGGTTACGGAGGAAGAAAGCACAACCAAAGGCAATCCTGGGTGTTAGGAGGTGGAAGGTTATGGTGAGGAGGGGGGGGGGGGGGAGGGAGGTAAAACCCCCTTACAACTGCTCTGCTTGTAAAATGCCAGCTGGAAACACTGTATATCGGGGATGTCTTGTGGGTGGAGATGTAAAGCCGATGGTCCCATATATGCATTTGGGTTGTGGACATTACAGATCCTTTTGAAAAGAGTTCATCACTGTGTGCCAGTATTTTGGCCAAATTTCCAGTGTTGGGTTAGCTGTGTAGTTATCACTACTCGCATTAAGTGAATTGCTAGGGCAAGCATGTGGCACATGCATAATGGGCCAAATGACCTATTTTGCCTTGAATCTCGTCATATGATGACCTTAAGAACCATGAAATTTGTTGTACATTTAGAACATTTATACACACACACACACACCTCAAATTTTTTATGTAAGAATAGATAGACAATTTGTGACCATATACCAAGTCTAAACAGGTCCTTCGAGTGTTTGATTTCATACTAAATATTGAATATAATCATATGTGTAGTGGACAATATATTTTATTGAAATAATTGGTGCAGTTTTGTCCTAAGTATCCATATAGCGGAGCTGTCCTCCAAAGCCAGCCGCAAAGTGGACATCTCCATCTATCCAAGTTATTTCTTGAAAAAATCAGAACTACTCACAATGTACAAGACCTTTTTGTCTGTAGTTCAATCAATTATTGCTCGGTCCTATGGGTTGACACTCCAGCATCCCATCTGTTTCTTCTGAATGCTGCAGAATCTAAATATCTCAACATTATTGGCGTCTACCATGATGTGGCCAAAGCAAAATGTCTGTTGATCTCACCTCACAGGCCGGTCGATGGCCTTTTTTTTCTGCCTCTCCTCTGATCTCACTGCCTCTCCTCTCTCACCTCTCCGACCATCTGCAGCTCCTCCAGCACATATGCATTCTTCCAGTAAACCCCCATCCTGGTTAAACTCACAAAATTCTGACTTATCGCAGATCTCCACTCTTTTGTTCTTCTTTTTTTCCCCCATTTGTGGAGCTGCATTCCAGATTTCCTACAACCGTACATTCTTCCCTCTAAGGCTTCAATCGAGCTATGCACCACCATCTCATGCCATCCGTACCCACGATCTTTTCAACTCCCATTAACCACACCTAATACAACCTTCTTAGTTTCAGGTTACTGTGTTTCCTCCCCTCCTCTCTCTCTCTCTCTCTCTCTCTCTCTCTCTCTCTCTCTCTCTCTCTATCTCTCGATCTCTCGATCTCTCGATCTCTCGATCTCTCTCGATCTCTCTCTCGATCTCTCTCTCGATCTCTCTCTCTCGATCTCTCTCTCGATCTCTCTGTCGATCTCTCTCTCGATCTCTCTCTCGATCTCGATCTCTCTCTCGATCTCGATCTCTCTCTCGATCTCTCTCTCGATCTCGATCTCTCTCTCGATCTCGATCTCTCTCTCGATCTCGATCTCTCTCTCGATCTCGATCTCTCTCTCGATCTCTCTCTCGATCTCGATCTCTCTCTCGATCTCTCTCTCGATCTCTCTCTCGATCTCTCTCTCTCGATCTCTCTCTCTCGATCTCTCTCTCTCGATCTCTCTCTCTCGATCTCTCTCTCGATCTCTCTCTCTCTCCTTTCCTGTTCATTCATTCTCTTGCTTGATGTGTGCAACTGTAGCATCACTGCCCCACTGTTAGTCCATTGCCTTTTTAGCCTCTGTCATCTCACTCTTCCTTCGACACTAGATTTCATATCCAAAAACAATTTTGAAGTTGCATTGATTGTTGTAAAAAGTTCTCATGGTAGAAAAGCAAATCACATGAGTTTTCCGATTTAATGAATTGTGATTTTTGTTTTTGCTTGTACTGTAGTTCAAGGTCGATCTTGCAATTGCATATCCTATAATTCCATTTTATTCCACTCTCATCCTCAAATCTCTGCCATTCAATGGCATTTTCTTGCTCATCAGGCTTACAGACAGCATTTGACGATGACTGGAAAGCGGGCCGCATCAGTCGCACCAGTTTCCGAAATGCCTCTGATGCTGGTGCTTTGGCGTATGTCCTGCTCATACAGACTGGGGAGATTGCTCGTCCACTCAGCCTCGATCAGGTCAGCCTCAGCAAACCTTGGCCTACTGGTAATGTGGACATATACAAATAATGCCTGTAATTTTGTGAGGAGACTTGAGGGATGGCCTTGACTCATAGAGCTACGCACACTCGCCTCTCAGCTGTCTAGGCAAGGTTCGAATCTCAGCCCAGTTATAAACTGTCATCCAAATGTTTCACAGGCAGGGGATTCATCAATGCGTGTGCCGTCCCTCAGATGGTCGTTAAACTGACGTTCTGTCTGCCGGTATTAGTTGGTGGACGCTTAAGATCCCACGGTGTCCTTTGCGAAGAGTAAGCGAGCTATCGCCGGAACCCTGAACAAATTACAAATTCCTGCCATAACTACTGCTGGAAAGGCAATGGCAAACCACCTAGTATAATCCTTGCCATGAAACTGCTTTGGCAGCACTGACGCTCTGTAAGATTGTGGGAGTAAAAGGTGAATGTATAGAACACATTTGAAGGTGGCGGGGGAGGGAGGTCATTCTTTCAAGAAATATAGTTTGTGTACCGAATATGTGGATGACACCAACGATTATCTGGATACTTTACATTTTGTATACCAAAGATGATCTGCTTTATGAATATAAACTGTATTCAATGTTTTGACAATTTCTACTACTTGTTCATAGTGAATTTAATATACAGAATTCATGATATTTTAACTCTTTTTCAGGCACCATCAATGCAGATAGTCACATTCACTTTCATTTCAAGCAATGTAAAACTCATTTACAGCTCATGTTAGAAGGAGTGAATAATTTAACATAAAGAATTATAACAGATTCGAGATAATTCTAACATTGGAAAAGGAAAAAAAACATCATTTATATTTTCATATTCAAATTGTTGAAATGTGGCATTTAACGCGTTAGATC
The DNA here is from genome assembly GCF_964187855.1 of Myxine glutinosa. Lineage (NCBI taxonomy): Eukaryota > Metazoa > Chordata > Myxini > Myxiniformes > Myxinidae > Myxine > Myxine glutinosa. The sequence goes on from NC_136261.1 coordinate 226,930,615, forward strand.
TGCTTTATTCTCCAAACACTTTCCTAAAGTAATCATGGAATCAACAGAATGAATAGCTTATGCAGCGATTTTTATGGCATGTTTGTGACTGTACATCAACACTATGTAAATGTGGAGACATACTTATGGCTTCACATATTTACGTACTGTTATGTATCACATTATATGACAACATGTATTTAGGAGTGTTCCATTAGTTGGCACAATGTATGGTGGTTCAAATAAGTTTTTCCCCATTCATTTACCTCTTCATTTAAAGTTTTCCAATAGAAGGTGTAGTAAAAATAGTTTTTCCCCTTTTCAAAATGTCACAGAGTCAACAACACTGCATCTATTTGAACGGCTTCATGAAAATGAGATGGTAAAACATCTGGAATCTCATGTATGTTGTATGTGTGTATGTATGTTTGTGTGTATGTATGTATGTATGTGTGTATTTACGGTATGTATGTGTGTGTATGTATGTATGTATGTATGTATGTAGTTATGTGTATGTATATGTATATGTATGTATGTATGTATGAATTTATATGTGTATGTACACTACCGGTCAAAAGTTTTAGAACACCTCATTTTTTCCAGTTTTTATTGAAATTTACGCAGTTTAATGTCCAGTGAATAACCTGAAATGGTACAAAGGTAAGCAATAAACTGCTCGAGGTTAAAAAAAAGTTTAGGTTAGCAAAAATGGGAAAACAAGAAGATGTCATGCGGAGCACGATACTTGCAAAATCCGTCCTCCACCCCCAATAAAAAAAATTCCATTGATACAGCAAATTGTCCATTTCATCAAGATAAAAATTGACAATCTTGATCAAAGCTCAGGTCAATAGGAAGAAAAGTGACGATTTTTCAGATTAAAAATGATGATTTTGGAAGGTTGACCTTGAGTTGACCTTTGACCTTTTGACCTCAAACATAATTAGTTTCCCTATTTAGTGACGATGTGCAAATGCTGTTCAATTTTCAAGTCAATCGGATGAAAATTGGGGATTTTAAAAACTTGGCCTATGTTGACCTTTTGGCCTATGTTGACCTCAAAAATAGTTGGTGGTTGAATTCAGTGACCATATATGTAAATCCTCTTCGAATTTCAAGTCAATCAAATGAAAATTGGTGATTTTAGAAATTCGGCCTATGTTGACCTTTTGGCCTATGTTCACTTAAAATATTATTTGTGGTTGAATTCAGTGACCAGATATGCAGGTCATCTTCAAATTTCAAGTCAATTGGATGAAAATTGAGGATTTTAGAAATTTGGCAAAGTTGGTGACCTTTGGCCTATGTTGACCTTTTGACCCCAAAAACAATAGGCTTCTCAATTGGGACGACCTATACAACTTGGTGAAGTTTCGTGATGATCGGTTTTGAATTATGACCTGTAGGCCGGTGAAAAACAAACAGACAGACACAGACAGAACCACAAACGCAACCGACCAATATACTTGAAAAATCTTCGATTTTGCAAGTAATAATGTAAATTGCACAGTTATATTGTAAAAAAAGGCCTTCTTCAGGGAACAAGTAATGGGTTAACAACTTACAGCTGTTCTGCAGCAATGTAAGTAAATGAAGCCTTGAAAGTTGATGCAAACAATTCCTACAGGTGTCCCAACCTCTGCTGATTATTTGATTACAAACCCCCTGTCTGTATAAAAGCAGTATTGGAACAGATTGTTATTACACCCTCCGAAGCATTATTTGAACAATATTGCACTGCAGGAAGTAGTATTGGAAACTGGAGGAAACTCTGACAGGAAGAGGTCTGGTAGACCCAAAGCCACAACACAATCAGAAGACAAGTTTATGAGAGTCAACAGCTTGCGTGATAGGCGGCTCACAGGACAACAGCTTCAAGTACAGCTTAACACTGGTCGAAGTAAGCAAGTCTCAGTTTCAACTGTGAAGAGAAGACTTCGAGCTGCAGGTTTGACAGGTCGAGTGGCAGTAAGAAAGCCATTGCTAAGATGGCAAAATAAGAAAAAGAGGCTTGCCTGGGCCATGAAGCACTGCCAGTGGACTACTGAAGACTGGAAGGTCTTATGGACCGATGAATCTAAATTTGAAATCTTTGGTTCATCACGCAGGGTGTTTTTGTACGCCGCCGAGTAGGCGAAAGGATGGTTCCTCACCAACTGTCAAACATGGAGGAGGAAGTGTGATGGTCTGGGGCTCTTTTGCTGGATCTAGAGTCGGCGACTTGCACAGAGTGACTGGCACCCTGAACCAAAAGGGCAACCACAGCATTTTGCAGCACCATGCAATCACCTCTGGTATACGCCTAGTTGGTCAGGGGTTCATCCTACAGCAAGATAATGACCCTAAACACACCTCCAGGCTATGTCAAAACTACCTTCGAGGAAAAGAACAAGACGGTGGGCTTCAAATCATGGAATGGGCCAGCACAGTCTCCAGACTTAAACCCCATCGAGCTAGTTTGGGATGAACTGGACAGAAGGGTGAAAGCAAAGCAACCTACAAGTGCAACACATTTGTGGGAACTTCTGCAACAGTGTTGGGAAGAACTTCCCGAACAATATTTGATTTCCATTGTAGAACGAATGCCACGAGTGTGTTCGGCGGTTATATCTGCAAAAGGTGGCTACTTTGCTGAGTCAAAAATTTAAATTAAATTTTGTTAAACAAAATGATTCCATGATTTCTTTTTATCTCCAATTGTTTATTTGTTCTATGCTTAATTTCAGAATATATTGAGACATTAAACTGCGTAAATTGCAATAAAAACTGGAAAAATTGAGGTGTTCTAAAACTTTTGACCGGTGGTGTATGTATGTATATATGTGTTACATATTTATGTGAATGTATGTGAAGTACCATGCAGGTCTTTGCTTCCGTGTGTAGTATATTAAGTTGTTGTGTAGTTGTTGTGGTTGGAGGGTCAGGAGCCCTTCTGAAAGAGTGGCAGGAAACGGAAGTGGCCGGAAGCGGAAGTGACGGGAAAGGGAGGAAAAAGACACGAGGGAAAGGAAGGTTCCTTCTTCCTCGCCCCGCTCCGACAAAAGGTGGAAGCGACCTTGCGCTGCGTGGAAAACGCGCCGTTTCGAAACGTCTGGCGAGAGGAGTTACCTGGGCGGTAAATACCTTTTGACACGTCCAGTCACCGTGAGTTCGTGCACGAAACCAAGCGTCCGGGACAGTTTGCCCCGTCTACAAAGACGCGTACGGGTCCGCACGTTGGGCCTCGCTCGCGTCGGAAGCCGCGCTGGGTTTTGCCCCGTCTACAAAGACGCGTACGGGTCCGCACGTTGGGCCTCGCTCGCGTCGGAAGCCGCGCTGGGTTTTTGCCCATCTACAAGGACGCGTAAGGGTCGCACTTGGGGCCTCGCGCACGTTGGACGCCGCGCTGGGTTTGCCCCGTGGCTTGGCAAGGAGGTGCGCTGCAGCCGCGGCCCCAGTACGAGACTGCACGTTGGGAGCACGTCCGCCCGGGGTTCGTCCAACCGCCCGTGTGCGGAGAGGAGAGACATTGACCACGGAGGGAGTCAGGAGTGGGGCTCACGTGAGGAATGTATAAGATTAAGATGGCCATCTTAGAGTTTGTGTAGATGAGTTCACATGGTTGTAATATTGATTGTGCCTGGTTGTGTATTGTTGATTGCTCGGGGAAAATCTCCGTGGTTGTGTCTTTGAAAGTGTTTGGTATCATTACCATTGGAAATATATACTTGCACATCAGTTGTCTCCTGGGTGAAATTCCTATGGATTGCGTGGCGAATGCGCCTATATAATACTATTTGCTGGCGAGGGTCCTCTCACGGTCCGGGGGTCACCGAGACCTGGTATGCACTGAGGGGACCACGTAACAGAATTGGGGGCTCGTCCAAATTACGATTTGCGGTTTCGCAATTGGGTCTACGTCCGGGATCTAAAAGTGTATAAAATAATAAAATAATAATATTTTTGGTAATTAAAATTTATTAATTAATTATTAATTGGTAATATTTTTTTTTGAGAAATTGGGTAAAATCTTGGGTGAAGGTTAACAGGTGTTAACGATAGACACCATGGCGTTTGTGGCACAGAACTTTGGGGTAACACCGAGTGAGGCACAGTTCCGAGCGTTGCTAAAGTCGGACCTCTTGAAATTGGCCAAACATTTTAACTTGGAGGTCCGAACTAATTTGAGGAAGGCAGAGTTGCAGGCCACGGTGATACAATCTATGGTGGGATTAGGAAAATGGGACGAGTTAGCCTGGGAGTGGCTACCCGAAGAACCAGAAGACGTTGAGCTCCGGAAACTGGAGTTGCAGTTACGGAGCCAGGAACGGATTAAAGAAGAAGAAAGGAAAGCAGAAAAGGAAAGAGCAGAAGAAGAAAGGAAAGCAGAAGAGAGGAGGGAAGAGAAACAAGCAGAGGAAAGGAGAGTGGAAAGAGAACTCCAGGAAAGAAGAGAAAAGGAACAAGCAGAGGAAAGGAGAGCTGCAAGGGACCTCGAAGCAGAGGAGAGAAAAGCGGAAAGGGAATTAAAGGAACGTGACATGGAGCTTCAGCGGGAAATCAAGTTCAAGGAGCTGGAGTTAATGAGAGAACGGGGAGAGGCACCACCCTTGCTGACGGGGTCGACACCTAACCAGAAAACCTGGGATGTGGGCAGACATGTGAGGCTGGTTCCACCGTTCAGTGAAAAGGAAGTCGCGAAATTCTTCCCACACTTTGAGAAAGTGGCTCGACAATTAAACTGGCCGGAGGAGGCCTGGACCATACTCGTACAAAGTGTGCTGGTGGGGAAAGCTCAGGAAATTTATTCGGCTCTACCAATGGACCAATGTGCAGATTATGAGGTACTGAAGAAGCACATCCTCAAGGCCTATGAGTTGGTTCCGGAAGCTTACAGGCAAAAATTCAGGAATGCCAGGAAGAGGGAGAGTGAGACCCATGTGGAGTTTGCCAGAGTGAAAGAAAACATGTTTGATCGGTGGTGTGAGTCAAAAGGAGTCGGGAAAGACTTCGAGACATTGCGGGACTTGATCCTGGTGGAGGAATTCCAGCAGTGTGTCCACGAGGACATCAAAGTGTACCTGCAGGAAAAGAAGGTACCAAAGTTGTGGGACGCAGCCACCATGGCAGATGATTATGCCTTAACCCACCGAATAGGGGTCCACGAACCTAACTCCTCGCCTAGATCTCCGCAGGGGAGGTGGGGAACAGCAGGTGCGGAGAACGACCATACATGGCGGCGGCCTCGAGATGATTATGGGGACAACTATGATACCCCACCGGTTCGAAATCAGAGGGATGCGGGCCCAAGACAAACTTATAGTTCGGGGGGCCCGAGGCAGACCCCGAGTTTTTCCTCCGGGCCTACTTGCGCGTTTTGCAAAAAACCTGGACACTTGATGTCCAGTTGTTACCTCATGAAAAGGGACAACCCAGAGCGGAGTCCGACTATTACAACTCCGAATGCGATGGCTAGCGTAAGAAATCGCCATCAAGAGGGTTACCAACCATTTATTTCCGAGGGGTTTGTGTCACTGGATGGAGCCTCGACTAACCGGAGACCGGTTAGGATATTGAGAGACACAGGGGCCCATCAATCTTTAATGCTTGAAGGCATTTTGCCATGGTCCGAGGAGACGGCAACGGGGGATAGTGTTCGTTTACAGGGGATCGGGGGCGGTGTTAGTGCTCCCCTTCAGGTCATCCAGTTGGAGTCCGATTTGGTGTCAGGACCGGTCACCGTCGGTTTACAAGTCACGTTTCCTGTAGAGGGTGTATCTGTGGTTCTCGGGAATGATTTGGCCGGGGGTCAAGTTTATGGTAACCTGAGGGTTGATAAAGAGCCCAGCAGGGAAAATAACACCACACCAGCTCGGGATGGTGACAAAAGTGCCAAGTTATTTGTAGGGGGACTGAACTTCAAAACAGAGGAAGAAGTTCTGACCTCTGTCTTCAACAGATATGGGCCGCTGGTGGAAGTGCGGTTGGTAAGAGACTGGGAAACGCAACAGTCAAGAGGGTTCGGCTTTGTCACATTTGCCAGCACAAAAGACGCCAGAGAGGCAGAGAAGAATTGGAATGGCAAGGATTTGGAGGGTCGGACCATAACAGTAGGGAAGGCATTTCGTAGGCGTCGAGAGGTCTACAGGAGAGGACAACTGGGCGGTAGTTTTGGTGGTGGCCGCAGTCAATATTATTATGGAGGCTCCCTGAGTTACGGCCGCTCCCGAAGGAAGAATGGGCAAAGTAGTGGCCGAGAAGAAGACCGGTATTCAGGGGACTACAGGGACCAGTGGTCCCACCCTAATTATTAGGGACGTTCTGAGAAGTTGAAGCACTGAAGGCGGCGGAGCCGCCGAGCCAAGATTCCTGCACGGACTAACCGTGAACTCCACGTTCCTCAAGGCGCCCATGTAGAGAACTTTCCTGCACGGACTAACCGTGAACTCCGCGTTCCTAAAGGCATCCATGTAGTGAATACTCGGCTTGGCCTCCCGGAAAAGTGCTATCGAGTGGCTTAACTGGCTTTATTTTTAAGTGATAACTGTGCCCGGGGGGAACTGATAATGTGGGGGGGTTGAGTTATCTGGTTTGTTTCTCCAAATTGGCCGGCAAAGAAAGTTTTCGCTGGGTTCAAACTTTCTTTCTTGAAGGGGGGGAGTGTTACATATTTATGTGAATGTATGTGAAGTACCATGCAGGTCTTTGCTTCCGTGTGTAGTATATTAAGTTGTTGTGTAGTTGTTGTGGTTGGAGGGTCAGGAGCCCTTCTGAAAGAGTGGCAGGAAACGGAAGTGGCCGGAAGCGGAAGTGACGGGAAAGGGAGGAAAAAGACACGAGGGAAAGGAAGGTTCCTTCTTCCTCGCCCCGCTCCGACAAAAGGTGGAAGCGACCTTGCGCTGCGTGGAAAACGCGCCGTTTCGAAACGTCTGGCGAGAGGAGTTACCTGGGCGGTAAATACCTTTTGACACGTCCAGTCACCGTGAGTTCGTGCACGAAACCAAGCGTCCGGGACAGTTTGCCCCGTCTACAAAGACGCGTACGGGTCCGCACGTTGGGCCTCGCTCGCGTCGGAAGCCGCGCTGGGTTTTGCCCCGTCTACAAAGACGCGTACGGGTCCGCACGTTGGGCCTCGCTCGCGTCGGAAGCCGCGCTGGGTTTTTGCCCATCTACAAGGACGCGTAAGGGTCGCACTTGGGGCCTCGCGCACGTTGGACGCCGCGCTGGGTTTGCCCCGTGGCTTGGCAAGGAGGTGCGCTGCAGCCGCGGCCCCAGTACGAGACTGCACGTTGGGAGCACGTCCGCCCGGGGTTCGTCCAACCGCCCGTGTGCGGAGAGGAGAGACATTGACCACGGAGGGAGTCAGGAGTGGGGCTCACGTGAGGAATGTATAAGATTAAGATGGCCATCTTAGAGTTTGTGTAGATGAGTTCACATGGTTGTAATATTGATTGTGCCTGGTTGTGTATTGTTGATTGCTCGGGGAAAATCTCCGTGGTTGTGTCTTTGAAAGTGTTTGGTATCATTACCATTGGAAATATATACTTGCACATCAGTTGTCTCCTGGGTGAAATTCCTATGGATTGCGTGGCGAATGCGCCTATATAATACTATTTGCTGGCGAGGGTCCTCTCACGGTCCGGGGGTCACCGAGACCTGGTATGCACTGAGGGGACCACGTAACAGAATGTATGTATTTATGTTTGTATGTATGTACAGTCATGTCCAAAAATATTGGCCCCCTTGCACTTTTTCAAATAACTCACAATTTTCCCTAAAAATAAGTTGAAATTGACATTAGTATTTGGTCTCCACAATACTTTATTTCACTGTTAATATTACAGAACCTTTGTTTTTGATTCAGAAGTTAATATATCCCTTTAAATCAGAAACTAAAAAGAAATGGCATTGTTCATCGAGAAATGCTTTGGCAGTAGTTCCAGTTTACCGTGTGTGGGAAATCAGAAATAAAGTCACCCGAGACTTCATATTTGGTAGCGCAGCCTTTGGACAAAATAACTGCAGCCAAGTGCTTCCTATAGCCATGAATGAGCTTCCTACACCTCTCTACTGACAGTTTGGCCCACTCTTCTTGTGCAAACTGCTCCAATTCTCCCAGATTTGAAGGGTGACTTCTCCCAACTACTGTTTTCAGATCTCCCCACAGTTGTTCAATGGGATTTCGATCTGGAATCATTGCTGGCCACTTCAGAACAGTCCAGCGTTTTGTCTTGATCCATTGCTGGGTGCTTTTTGAAGTGTGTTTGGAGTCATTGTACTGATGCAAGACCCATGACCTTCGACGGAGACCCAGCTTTCTGACACTGGGTTGAACATTGCGCTGAACATTGACATTTTTTGATTGAACATTGACAAAAATTATGTCTCCAAAATGCCTTGGTAATCTCCTGATTTCATGATGCCGTTCACACATTCAAGGCACCCAGTGCCAGAGGCAGCACAGCAATCTGAAAACATCACCGAACCTCCTCCATGTTGAACTGTAGGGAAGGTGTTCTTTTCTTTGAAGGCTTCATTTTGTTTTCTGTAAACATAGAGATTATGTGCTATACAAAAAACTCGAATTTGGTCTCATCTGTCCAGAGGACATTCTCCCAGAAGGATTTTGGCTTGTTCAGGTGTGTTTTGACAAACTCCAGTCACGCTTTCTTATGTCTCTCTCAGCAGCAGTGGGGTCCTCCTAGGTCTCCTTTCATTGAGTTGGCGACGGATGGTGCGAGTTGACACTGTCGTACCTTGTGTCTGAAGGTCAGCTTGAATCTGTTTGGCAGTTGATTGAGGTGCTTTCTCGACCATTCGAACAATCCTTCGCTGCAATCTTCGATCAAGTTTTCTCTTACGGCCACGTCCAGGGAGGTTGGCTACAGTGCCATGGGCCTTAAACTTCCTGATAACATTGCGTACAGTGGACACAGGAACATCAAGGTCTCGGGAAATTGACTTGTTTGTAGCCTTGAGATTGTCCATGCTTGACTACAATATTGTGTCTGACCTCCTCAGACAATTCTCTGGTTTTCTTTCTTTTCTCCTAGCTCATTGCGGTACACACAGTGACGCAAAACAGCAGAATGACTCCTTTTCTCTATTCAAACTGGTTGAATGAGTGATTTTTATATTGCAGGCCCCTGCAACTCACCACAGGTGCGTGCAATTCCAAAGTAAAGGAGAATCACCTGCTTGAAATCTAATTATTTCTTACAACTTATAAAAGGTGCCAATAATATTGTCTGGGGCTTTTTAGGATTTCTATGTGGAATAAGCTAAGATTTAATAATATTTCATATTTTTCATCTTGTTCCACGACAAACCAAAAAAATACATTTGTGGATACCAAAATATTTTTTAATTTCACAATTTTCTGGAAGAAATGGTGCATTATTTGAAAAAAGTACAAGGGTGCCAATATTTTTTGCCATGACTGTATGTATGTATGTGTGTATGTATGTATGTAGCTATGTGTATGTATGTGTATATGTATGTATATGTATGCATATATGTATTTATGTGTGTATGTATGTATGCATATATGTATATATGTATGTATTTATGTATGTATGTATGTGTATATTTATGTATGTGTGTATGTATTATGTATGTACTGTATGTATGTTGTATGTTTCATGTACCCCTCTGGGAGGATTTGACCTATAAGGCTGAAACTTTCAGGGATTAATGAGGGCACCCTAAAGTTGTGGCTGTGAACTTTCATTTGATTCCATCAAGTTTTGAAGAAGCTCTTTTTTTTCATCCATCTTGGCATTTTCTTCCTTTGGAGGGTTGTTAGTGCAATTGGAATTATCCGCGCTATATAACCATTTTGTTTTTTGCGTTTGTTGATCTGGAGAAAGCATTCGATAGGGTTCCACGTGAAGTAGTGACATGGGCATTGAGGAAGTTAGGAGTGGAGAGGAATGGTTGATCAGAGTAGTGATGGCAATGTACAAAAGAGCGCACACAGCTGTAAGGACGAAGGACGGGAACAGTGGTGAGTTTGAGGTGAAGGTGGGAGTGCATCAGGGGTCGGTACTAACTATTTGTAGCTGTGATGGAGGTGCTGGCTCGGAACGTAAAGGAGGTTTACCGTGGGAGTTGTTGTATGCAGATGATCTGGTGTTGATTGCAGAAAGTATGGATGGACTGAAGGAGAATATGAACAAGTGGAAGGAATGTATGGAGCCAAAAGGTCTGAAGGTGAATATCGGAAAAACGAAGTTGATGGCAAGTGGTAAAGCATGTGGTGAGGTGGAAAGAACTGGGAAGTGGCCGTGTGCTGTGTGCGGGAAGGGTGTCGGAGTGAATTCCATTCAATGTACAATGTGCGCTGAGTGGGTTCATCAAAAATGTAGTGGTTTGAGAGGGTCATTAACCAGTGTGGCAGCTACATTCAAGTGTAAGGTGTGCACAGAGGGAGCTGCAGATGGAGGAAATGTTGAGTTGGATCTTGGAGACGGCGTGAAGCTGGAAGGTGTGAAAACATTTTGTTACCTAGGAGACATGCTGAATGGAGAAGGTGGATCAGACTCGGCAACGGTTGCTAGAGTGAGATGTGCATGGAAGAAGTTTCGGGAACTGAGTGGCGTGCTGACGAGGAGGGGAGTGTCATTGAAGCTGAAGGGAAAGGTGTATGCTGCATGTGTGAGAAGTGTTGTGATTTATGGGAGTGAGACATGGGTAATGAACGTAGAGCAGCAACGAAGGCTGGAAAGGGTGGAAATGCGAATGGTTCGGTAGATGTGTGGAGTATCGTTGAGAGAGAGGAAGACAAATGATGAATTGTGAAAGATGATGGGAATAGAGCCTGTGATGGATGCTGTGAAGAGAAACAGTTTGAGATGGTTTGGTCATGTGTTGAGGAAGGAGGAAAGTGACTGGTTGAGAAGAGTGATGGAAATGAATGTAGAAGGAAGTAGAGGACGGGGAAGATCGAGAAAGACTTGGCTAAAGATGGTCGAAGAAGAAATGCGGGCAAGGGGGTTAACAAGGGGAGATGCAGAAAATAGGGCAAAATGGAGAAGATTGTCATGGGGACTGCAAGGCTAACCCCCACTCTAGCAGGGAAAATGACCTTAAAATGCCTGTTGTTGTTGTTGTTGTTGTTGTATATAACCACGATGTTATTATACATGCAGATAAACCGTACACTTGTTTTTCATTCATATCTGTAACCCGGGTTATTTTATTTTTGGGAGCCACTGAGTCTGTTGCCTATACACCGCCCAGATAAAGGGATGTGCCAGAATAACGTGTTGCATGCTTCGAACAAGATCATCCATGGGGCAGGTACTCTGCTAGTCTTTGCAATGCAAAGGCAAACTTTGTCATTGAAGTTGGCTTTCACATTATGGATGGTACAATATCCAGTTTCATTTTCTTTCCTAATTTTAGGATATTTTGGTTTGATACAGTGCGCTAGATGCAAAATATTTTGTTAATCATTCAGGAATTCAACCACTGTGCACTTTGATATTCTGACTTGAAAACTGTTTTATCCCTCATCCGGCCATGCCTTATCCCACTGTTTTTCTCTTCTGCAACCCTCAGTGCATTGACCTAACAACTCTCCCGGCTCCCTCCTCCCCATTCCTCCTCCACCCCCTGTTGTCCAGCTTCCCCATGACCCTCCAATCCTTGTGTTAAAAGACTGAATGAGAAAATATTTTGGAAGCAAGAAGGAAGGCATTTGTCCTCCCCCATCCTCCCCCCTCCCTTTCCTCTCCTTGGCCACAATATTTTGTACCGCTCTGCCAGAACATCCTATGCAGTTATTAAAGCTTAGGCAAAACAGGAAAAAAAGTTAAACTTATCCTGAACCCTCACTTGCCCCACCCTCCCTACCCCCTCCATTCTACCATACTCCCTCTGTCTAAAACTTCTCTCTGTCTCTCTCTCTCCTCTCTCTCTTTCTCTCTATGCAATGCATAGGTTTTTGCTCCAAATCTTGCCTTGAATTTCTTTATTTTTCAAAGCAAAGGTTAAAATGCTGTACACACGTGAAGTAAAACACATCTTCCATTGAATACTGGCCTCATCCATTAAATCCTGACCCCAGCACTTGTGATGAGGTAGGTTCTAGACCCCATTGACAGGGAAGGTTGATTAGCTGGTGTCTATGGAACAAACAAAAAATTCAAGAATGCCGCTTGGAAATTGCTAATGTGTGTAAGTTTATTGCAAAAGCATGTAGATATTAATCTAGATGAATTTCATTATTCGGAATTGGGTAAAAATCATTTTCAGATGAGAGATTGTTTGACGCTCATAGGTGAAGCGAAAATAATGATCCAACAACTGATTATGCCATATACAGGAACATCACAAAGGCATACAACTACATGTTATCCGAAAATTGTTAGGTATTCATGGTAATGCGTTCGTGTTCTATCTGTGATAGACTTGTAGTGTTACAGAATGTAATATGAAAAATAAGATTCAAATGAAAACTTAATGAAAAAAATATTTATCTGACTTCCTTCAACTAGGTGCTTATGGTAGTCTAATTTGAAAATTGAACCTGGGAGCTTAATCAGGATAACTAGCTTGGAGTTTGGAAGTTGAGCATCTCATTCATTTAAATGAACATTATACCTCACTTTTAGGGATACCAAAATTATTCTTTACGTTATCTGCTCAAGAACGTTGCCATAGGAAATTCAGGAATACTCCAACCTGCGTCCATTCATAACTTGATAATCGCATGCGTCTTTGTAGCATTTTAATAATACTGAACTTAAAACTGTTTTAAAATATTTCTGCCACTTTCCTTCTCTATCTCTGCTGCCCTCATTTGCACCAAGGCATTTCCTGTCAAGTATAGCTTTGGCAGATGACTGACCAGTGGCTGTGCAGTGCTGCATTCTGGGAGGGCGCCTGCCCCTTGTGAATGCATGCGGTGCAGAAAAGCCATCAGCCAGAGATCCGTTTGGCTCACACTTAATGGCCTGGGATATTTCCCAGCCTTCATCGCCAGTGGCTGAATAATGACCCCTGAATCTCATAACCACTCGTTATAGCTTTGGCGACAGTGTGTCGTTGTGGTTATTTTCCATTTTTTACTCCATACCAGACAGCTCTTCCTTTTCTTACAGCTGACGAAAAGGCAGCTGCTGGATGAACATGGCATCATTGATCCTGACAGGTTCTACATATACTTGACAGCCTGGGCCAGCAATGATCCAGTTGCTTATGCAGCATCTCAGGGAAATCTTCGGCCCGAGCCACCAGAATGGCTCTTCACCGGTTATGAAGACAACCCGGATGCCCTTCGCAGTAAGTGTTACACCAAGCTTAAATTATTTTCTGTTCACTTTAAACACAAGTTAGTTGCAAATATAGATAATTTGTGTGCGTTTAATAATAATAAATCTTTATTGTCCCATTTTTAGGGAAATTATTCTTTGGTGACACCGTAAGTTGACCATCATTAAAACATAAAACACAAAGGGAATAAGAAAATAATATAAAAAGATATAAAATATAAAATAAATATAAAATATGGAAGATTGACTAAACAGCAAAATGTCTAGGAATTTGAATTTAGCATTTGAATTGCACATGGTACAAATGACCTTTTGAAAATGTTCTTCTTCATCCTCCTTACACGAAAGCATCTCCCTGATGGCAGTTTTTCAAAAAGTCCGTTCAAGAAATGACTTTCATCAGTTATACACACCTGCACCGCCTTCCTTTTCAGTGCCCGCAAGTATAGAGACTCCAGACTGGTTGAGGGCCCACCTACAGCTTTAAATGCCAGTGTTATGACCTTTCTCAATCGTGACTTATTCCGCACATTAAGATAACTGTACCAGGAAATCAAATTAAATGATAAAACACTGGTTTACATATGAACATAAACATTTAAGGTTTACATATGATTCGTTCATATTCACACAGGCAAGGCTTGAACTTCCAATTTGTACATTTCCGTTTTTGTTTTTTAATTGATCGATAATAAAGTTGATTGTCTTTTTGTAGCTTTTTCTTACATAATGCTGATAGGATCCCTTTGTGTCTACATTGCCTAATTACTTTGTTCATATGCAGGCCTTTGTGGTGAGCGTCTAGTGTGCATGAACCCCCTCACCACTTTTTTCCCTCAGTCCCATCTCGCAATCCCGTTCTTTCTACCTTTCTTGTTTGGGCATTCCTCTGTTCCCCCTTTAGGGGAATTCTATGTTTTTTTTGGAATTTAATGGTCAATTTTTGTATGTCAATATATTTTGTATCCGTAAGCACGTGCTTGTATAGTTTTTAGCTCACCTGGAACGAACTTCAGGGGAGCTTATGCGCTGACACGTCGTCTGTCCGTCCATAAACACTTGAAACTTCTTCTCCGAAACCGCTGATGGGATTGCGACCAAATTTGGCACAAATGATATTTGTTGTGTTGTGACTAAAGTTTGTTCACGGCATTAAATAAAATCGAGGTCGAAGGGGGCTTACTGTGGGTCAAAGTGAGTCCAGGTTTGAACCCCCAAAATAGGAATTTGCTATTTCCTCTGAAACTACACACAATATTTCGATGAAACTTTATCACAATCTTCACCACCCGTGATGTACCGAAGTTTGTTCACGGCATTAAAAAAAAATCTGCTCCTTTGGGGATATACGGGGGGGGGGGGGGTTGCCCCCCAAAACAGGTATTTGCATTCTTCACCGAAACTACACATGCAATTCCGATGAAACTTAAACACAACCTTAATCATCTGTGATGTACCAATGTTTGTTCAAAGCATTGAAAAAATTGCGGTCTAAGGAGGTACATGGGGTGGGAGTGGTGGGACGGGGGAGGTGCGGGGGGGAGGTGTCCCCCAAAATAGATATTTTTCTTGTTTGTTTGAAGTCTTATTATTATGTTAGTATGATTTTACATGCTGCCCTGTCTTCTAGCAACCATTGAAATTGGTTTAAAATACTACGCCAACAGCGGTAAAACCCAGAATGAATTCATTTGTCCGACTTTTGCGATCTTTATTTTATTAAATTGAATTATATGTTGGAACCCATCTGTGGATCGGTCCCATCGGCCGATGGGTCTGACCCATCTGTGGATGCACGAGAAATGACAATGCAGACCCATCGGCTGATGGGTCTGCGCCATCTGCGGATGTGTTGTTCACCTTGAAGGAATGTGTTGACAGAATGGTGCTCTTCAATCAGGTACACAGTCATTGGAATTACATGTGGTAGGAATTTAACAGAGATGATTTTTTAATGTTTAACAGATTAAACCACATGTCACGGACTGCTTTATAAACATTTATGACATCAATTGCTTATTTTTAGGTTCAAATAAACATACTCATCCACCATTGATGCATAGGAAACACAGATGGGTTCACCTTCAAGGTGAACAACACATCCGCAGATGGCGCAGACCCATCGGCCGATGGGTCTGCATTGTCATTTCTCGTGCATCCACAGATGGGTCAGACCAATCGGCCGATGGGACCGATCCACAGATGGGTTCCAACATATATACTTGAACACTGTAGAACATTTATCACATTTATCACCTCATAATACTTCCAAGAACCTCCAGTTCAGCAGTACTTGGACATGTTCTACTAAAGGGTGGTGTATAAGGCTGCTTCAATAACGCTAAACTTCCGGATTTCTTTTAACGATTTTTAAAATCATTATTTTATTAGAATTTTAAGTATACACTTGAACACTGTGTTCTACAAACTCGTTTATTTCTGGGGATTGTTTCATTCACCACTTGCCACGCTATCAGCTTCTCTTTTCGTCATCTTGTGGACAGTCCTCTCTGTCTTTACTGGTATACCAATAGTACAATTTTTGACTTAACTTACTTGTTCTCTCAATGGCTTTACTTTAGTCCGACCTACTCAAAATATCATGCTTACAATACTAATCTTATTTCTCCTCATTCGTCTCATTCGACCCATCACGTAATTTTGGAATTCTTTGTAAGTCTTGCTGTCGCCACACCACAAGTGTTCTCACCATGGAGGCCTTACAATGTGTGCCTGAGATAAAACAGCCCCGGTTGTGAATGAGAATCAACTCGGCTGTTGACCTGTGTAATCACAACCCTTTGGTCTCCCTTCTCTTTAAAACGATGTCTTCACATGTAATAATCACCCAAGGCCAAGTTGATTTGGAACTGTTCATGTATGCACGACCTGATGCATATGTCTGATGGCAGGCGATGTTAAACTCTCATTTCCAGTTTGGCTCAGAATCTTTCAGCAATAACTTTTGAATGCATTCCTGTTGTGTGTTGTATGCAGTGCAAGCATTGGTCATACAGCATAATTTTCCATAACCATCAGCATAGTGAACATGACCTCATTACTGAGCAACTTGCTGGACCTGATCCAGGCTCCATGCTACCATATTCGAGATGTTCTGTTTTTAAATTCTCACAACAGAGATGAGGAACCATAGGGGCGTCGAGGACCAAGGAATGCACAGAATCATCATGTCAACATGAGAAGCGCACTTGGGCTGACCTACATAGGCATGCTGAGCTCATAGTTTGTTGTGGCCATTGCCATTTGGTTTTCATTAGGCCCTTCCAAATTCTCCAGCATCACTTTCCCTGTGTAGTCCTTGCTCTTTTGCCCTACAATCTTGCATCTATATGTCATGGGCAATCCCCGGGTCACGTAACACATACAATACTTTGCATGCCACGTACTGCACCCTAGAGTTGTCCTGCTCCTGCAAGCGGCTAGCCAGATGCAGCCACCTTTCGGAAGTTAGTTTCTCTACTGTGCTGAGCACTTGGGATGTACATGAAGAGGGGGAGAGAGAGAGAGAGAGAGAGAGAGAGAGAGAGAGAGAGAGAGAGAGAGAGAGAGAGAGAGAGAGAGAAAGAGAAAGAGAAAGAGAAAGAGAAAGAGAAAGAGAAAGAGAAAAAAAGAGAAAAAAAGAAAGAAAGACAAAGAACGAAGGACAAAGAAAGAATGTCAAGTACAGAAGAGAAATAAGGGGTGTTAACATATCTCTTAGCCAAACACCCTCAAAACTAATGGAAATTTATTGCTGAAATTCCAAAATGTTTCACTAGAGGTGCAAGCCTAAATGGAAGGAAGGGAAAGTTGGTGGTGGATTTTCGGCAGGTGGGGGTTAAGGAAGGCCCATCAAGTGGCCTGGAACCCACAGCTTGTCTCACTTGCCAGCCACAGCAAAGAGCACTAAATGAATCTAAATCAATGCTGCCAGTAGTGAGGGATTTTGCTTTGCTGGAAGGTTGTGGAAAATGTCAAACCTTGGCTGTAACGTGCACTTGAGGAAACAGCTGGTGGGCTAAACAAATCAATCAGGCAAACGTGCAAAGCCTTTCTGTGTTTTACTGGTGGGAACATACAGAACAGCCTTATTGCTGGGTGGCTCACAGAAAACTAACAGTTCACCAATACAGTACATAAATTGTTGGTGCTTACATATATCGTTCAAGCACTGCTATGATTCTACCAAACTGTAGTGTGTGTGTATATGTGTGTGTGTGTGTGTGTGTGTGTGTGTGTGTGTGTGTGTGTGTGTGTGTGTGTGTGTGTGTGTTATTGGTTGTTATCTCCATATGATGCGGACTTCAGAAGATGGAACTGAGTTTTACCAGGTCTCAAAGTATCCACCTCCGTTTCAGTAAGGGATCATGATTCATGGACCAGTTTGTGAAGTTTTCTTATTCTCATAGGTGTGTGTGTGAGTGAGTGTGTGTGTGTGTGTGTGTGTGTGTGTGTGTGTGTGTGTGTGTGTGTGTGTGTGTGTGTGTGTGTGTGTGTGTGTGTGTGTGTGACATTACACCTCGTCAGCTTTTAGCAGAAATGTCTGTTATTAAACCACTTACAACATATGTTGTAAATAACTGTTTTTTCTCCCGAAAGACCTATTTTTAAAGTTTATTCGTGGGCAGAAATGTTCAAAAAGCATTGGATTTTTGTTCTGTAACGTATTTCTTCACGCTTTGCTTCTCACCTGCAGTCAAACCGGCTGAACGGATTGAGTTTGCTCAATTCCCATTCTACTTGGGAGGTCTCCATGACACGCCAGACTACTTGCGTGCCATTGAGAGCGCACGCGCACTCTGTGAAGCCTCAGCCAAAGCCGGTGTTCCATGCTACCCTGCAGGACAACCATTCCTCTTCTGGGAACAGTATGTGGGCCTGCGCCATTGGCTCCTTCTAGCACTCAGCGTGGCCCTCACATGCACATTCTTTGTCTGCAGCCTACTTCTCTTCAATCCCTGGACTGCTGGCCTTTTGGTGAGGAATACTGAACTGTTATTGCTGCACCGTTCTCATCTCCTTTCATCATCTTGGCTTCATAATCTTATCACATTGTACACTGAATGTACCAATCTCTAACGCCATCCTCCATCCTTGCCTACAATCTTCATTACCCCCATTAACTCTTCCTAATCCAACCCTCTTACTTACAAGTTGCAGTGTCAACTTCCAACCCTCCAACAATCCCTCCAACAACTCCTCCAACAACTTCCAACAATCCAACCCCCTTCCCTCTGCTCTCTCTCTCCTCTTTTGCTGCTCCTTCAAATTCCCTTGCTTATTGTGTTCAAGACTTGCCCCGCTGCTCTACTGTGAGTTCATAGCCTCTGTCACCTCAATCTTTCTTGAGCCTCGATCTTTTAAAGAAGAAAAATACCAACCTTAAAAATACTCCCCAAAACCCAAGTATGAGCAGCAAGCTGGTGTCATTTGTATCACTTCTTTAAAGAGCAATGGGAAATGAAATTGGCTCTTTTCACGACACTAGCTGGCTGTGTTGATAATTTTCCTTCAACCAAGAGAGGTTTTTTTCAAAGCTATCGTGACTGTTGACTGGAGGAAAGCTGTCAGCCCACCAAGTTGGCTCGACATAATGGAAACAGCCCCTGGGAGATAAGGGAAAGGATGGGGAGTGGGAAGGCATGTACCTTGAAAGAAGAGTGAGGAAAGGGAATTGAGACGGGAGCCGATATCCCAGGCTTTGTTGAAATGCAGGAAATCGCCACATGAAAGGCAGAGATTCGTAGCTGTCGAGTGCTTTTCAGATGAAGAACAGAGAGGAGAAGTAAACAGGCCGGAACCCTTCAAAAGGCAGATGGCCACTGCGCCATGTTCATCAAACCTCACACTTTACATATACCAGGCCTCAGCAGCCCCCAAACATCTGATATTCCAAACTTTTGACTCCTGACCAAAGTATGTGAAAACATGAGATTTCTAAGTATGAGAAAAATAAAACCAACCAATATGTTGTACCCTTGTCTCTTCTAGGGTTCATATGAAAACATTTCTTCACTGTTGTTTTATTACCAAGCTCTTCACTTCGGTGTTGTAACAACGGTCGTGAGATGTGGTTATGGGTTTACATGATATGTTTTTATTTTCGCTTCCCTATTATTTACTCTCGCAGTTTGATAAACATGTCCCTGGTCCTCTCTCAGACATGTACCTGACAAGAATCATGACCCCATAAACCTCTCCTCTTTACTACCTAACCCTTCCGCCTTCTCTGAAAAATGCTGTGCATTTCCTTTCTATGTGTTGGAAAAGTGTGGGGGTCATGTACCGTTCCTTTGGCCTGAACAAGCGATTGGACGAGTTTATCTTTCCTTCTCCACGCCACCCTGTGTAAGGCGACAAATGCTTATGAAGAAACTTGTTTTCTCTGTGCAAAATGTAGAGGCGGTAACAGCGTTGAAATATCTTAACTGTGAAAGATACATCATAGTATGTATTACATTACATATTACATTTTAAAATAACAAGTTTGTGTTCATTATTTGCAAAAAGGCCTACCAGGCCTCCCATTGGCTGTCTTTAATTTCTCTCTGGACGGCGCCACGGCAGATGAGGAGGACCGCAAGGCATGAGGACACAAAAAACACCTCTATATGTGCAATCCATGCTTTTCAAAAAAAGGAAAAAAACCGCATCGCCGCATCAATTCTGGAACTTTGGTCTGACCAGAGACCAGCAATATATTTTTTTCGGCCTAATCATAAAGAATGCAATATAATTATAAGAGATTATCAGCTTCATACGTATCTCAAGCTGGATGTTATTTAAATATAATTATGTGTTTATTAGGGCTGATGGGATGGCTTAGACTTAGAGGTACGCACAATCGCCTCTAAGCTGTTAGCCTGGGTTTGAATCTCGGCCCAGCAATAAACGGTCATTCTGGTGTTTCACCAGTTGGGTGATTCATCAATGTTTGTGCCGTCCCTCGAAAGCGTTTGAAACTGGCGCACCACCCGTCTGCCATCCCTGGTTGAATGTTAAAGATCCCACAGTGTCTTTCACAAAGTGTATGTGAGCTATCGACGGCACCATGGCCAAGTTACAAATTCCTGCCATAACTACTGCTGGGAGAGGAATTGGTTTGATATCAACATTGTCAATATCCACAACATTAGAGGATTTCTACTTCATGTGGTCTTATCCGTGCATCAAAAATATGTGGAGAAGGAAGTGCACTCTAAATACTCATTCCTTTCTCCATCCACTCAAGCACTTGGACTAAGAATGCCTGATAGCAATGGTGTTCACGAACCAGGGGTAGAAAATGCACCCAGAACCTGATATGCAGTCGTAAATCTCCCAGGAGGTGCTCCAGTGTGTCAGCATCAGAGGTGGACAAGATAGTGGAAATCGAGTGCAAGGTGGACTTTCTATTTTATTTTTTTGGTATACAGATTCGAGGTTCGTGTAAGAGCTAACACATTGAACATGAAAACATGCACAGACACATAAAACATGCAATGAAGGGAGTGAGAGACAAGAGGGGGGAGAGAGAGGGAAGCACACAAGCACAATAGTAGAGAACAGAGAACAGGGACTTCGGTAGATCTATGGGAAGAAGTTGGGGATTGAAAGAGGCGGATTTGGGGTGTTTTAATGGGGGTAGAAAAGATCAAGGTTTTGGATGGGGGAAGATAAGAGATGGTGATGAACAACTGTTTTAAAGACCTGGAGGGAGGAGTGGGATTGAAGAGAGTGAGGGAGTTTGTTCCAGAGGTGGGAGAAAAGAGGAATGAAAGAGTGAAGGTAAGCAGAGAGTCTTGATTTTGGCAATTACACCAGAAGAGGGTTGCTGGCAGATCTTGTGTGTCCTGCAGGAATATTTGCCAAATTTTACGCAATGCTTTGCATTTTTTTGCCTTATCAGGATTATGCATAAATTTTGTTCACGGTGGGTAATGAAGTTTTGTTTCATTTTTTTTGTTTCATTCAGAAATTTCATAAATTTTGTTCGACATTCTCTTATGGGTCAGACCATCATTATTCATAATTTACATCAATTATTAAGATTGAATGAATGTATTTATGATTTGTAAATAAATGTATTTATCATCAATACATTGAATGTCGTTGAAGCTGAAGGGAAAGGTGTATGCTGCATGTGTGAGAAGTGTTATGATTTATGGGAGCGAGACATGGGTAATGAACATAGAGCAGCAACGAGGGCTGGAAAGGGTGGAAATGCGAATGGTTGTGCGGAGTATCGTTGAGAGAAAGGAAGACAAATGATGAATTGCAAAAGATGATGGGAATAGAGCCTGTGATTGATGCTGTGAAGAGGAACAGGTTGAGATGGTTTGGTCATGTGTTGAGGAAAGATGAAAGTGACTGGTTGAGAAGAGTGATGGAAATGAATGTAGAAGGAAGTAGAGGACGGGAAAGACCGAGAAAGACTTGGCTAAAGATAGTGAAAGAAGAAATGCGGGCAAGGAGGTTAACAAGGAGAGATGCAGAAAATAGGGCAAAATGGAGAAGATTGTCATGGGGACCACAAGGCTAACCCCCGCTCTAGCAGGGAAAATGGCCTTAAAATGCATGTTGTTGTTGTTTGTTGTATTAAGATTGTGGAGTTAGGAGTCGACATCCTAAATTTGGAAATGACACATTTGATAAACAGAATTGGAAAACAAAGGTAATCAGCTGAGACTGATAAAACTAGGCTGATAGAAAAGGGTAGTGGCGGCAGTGAGGCGAGGATACAGGTAGAATGTAAATCATACTGTCATTGGATGCTTTGTAATTGTTGTGTCATTTCTGCTTAGACACATCTCCGCTCTGAATTCTTATAAGCAATAACCCTATTTATTGTAGTTATTTTAATACTTGTATTCACTGTAACTTTCAGCATGTATTTCTTGGTATGATTGTCTCTTTTTCATTCACCTGAGGTGAGAGAATATCAGAGTCCGCTACATTTATGTATGTAATAAACAGATGGTCATTTGAAAGGATTGCCGATAAACAGGCAGAAATAATGTTCACGGCAGTGAAAATTCTCGGGCGTTACTCTTGTCATGTGGAATCATTAAGCAACGCTCAAGCTGGTGGTCATATTTTTTCATCATGGCCTTCATGAAATTCAGGATATTATAACCACTTTGATATTTTTTATTTATCAACATGTGTACACGTATGTGTGTGACGGTTCACTGCTAACATCACACTGACGAGGCATGTATTTATACGTACAGGTATCTGTGCTTGCAATGATGACGGTGGAGCTGTTTGGGATGATGGGCCTGCTAGGAATCAAGCTGAGTGCGGTACCTGTCATGAACCTCATCGCTTCTGTGGGTGTCGGTGTCGAATGTACTCTGCACGTCGCCCTGGTGAGTTTGGCTTATGGGTCACTCAGATGGGACATTCTTTCAGACATGCTTAAGTTGAAAAATCAAATAATCGAAAATTATAAAAATTCGAAAATTGAAAAAGCAAATATTGATATATCCAAATAATTAAATAATTAAAATTAAATAATTGAAAATGGGGGAAAAAAATTGAAAATTGTGACAGTTTTTATTGAACATTGGGAAGAAATCGAAAATTGAAAGATTAAATAATTTTAAAATGGGAAATTTATTCTTCAAAATTATTACTTCAAAAATTATTCTTTCGCGCTACCTTACCAAGAAACTTCAATGCAGGACAGCAATAGTAGGCCCATCAAAGCCTGCACTATGGTTGTCTGTCTGTGCTATATCTTTATTAAATACTGATCATCAAGTAAGGAAGCAGCATGTACCATTTTAAAAGTCTTTGGCATGATCGGTTGGGGTTTGAACCACCGATCTCCCAGACTCAAAGTGAATATTCTAAAAATTACCCCACTGAGTTTTGTGCAGTGGAACACTTCATCTTAGTATTAAGCATCAGCCAAACATTTGGGCCTCACCATCAGCCATAATCTTTCTCAAGGATTTTCCTTGGCCAGTCCAAACTTTTGACAACCAAGAAGGCCTTCATTCACAGCTTGATAGAGCACTGCTGTCCTCTTTGGGCCAGCGTCCCTGCCTCATGCCTTGCCCTTCTTGATGCTGTGAAAAGCAAGGCCCTCAAAATAATTGGGGTCTCCCACGATGCTGTCTCGGCCTGTTATTTTGCATCACTGACAGGTTGGTGGCCGCTCTCTATTCTATCGCTTCCTTTTTAGTTTTGCAACTTCTGCTCTCTCTTGGCTCTGTCCCTTCTATGTTTCTGCGGGCACACACAGTCTACCAGGAACCCTCTTCTCATTAAACTTCCAAAATCCAGGCTCACTGCTCACCTTCACTCATTTGTTCGACTTTTCCCTCACCTGTAGGACCAACTTCCCCAGTCTGTTGAACTGATCAGTCCTATTCTTCGCTTCAGGGCTCCAAGACAGCTGTTCACCACTATCTCAGATTATCTTCTATCCATGCTCAATATCTCTTCTACCTAAATTGACTGCATTTCCAAGCACTCCTTTCTTCCAGGTTATTGTGACACCCCCCTCTCCTCCCTCACCTCTTTTCATTTATTAGTTGTCGGTTGGTTTGTTCCTTCTCTGTTTCATCCACACTTTCCCCTTCCTCTTCTCATTGTGTTTCATTCAGCTTGTGTGCAGCTTGTTCACCCCTATGTGTCCTTGTCCCCCTCCCCTTGATCTCACTCTCACTTGTAGTGTGCTGTTGATTTTTTTCCCCCTTTCCATTTTGTTCCCTTCCATTCTGCTCTAGCCCTTCCACAAGCCTCATAAATAAGCCTGGACGTTTTTCGAAGAAGCAAGGCAAAAATATTTACCTTGAGCTCCAGCTTGCCAGGTGGCTTTTCAGAAGCAGTCAGTGAGTTGAGATAGTATGATGGAATATTTAAGTTATAATTATCATCACGAACTCTGTCTGCACTCAAGTAAACCTTTGAAATTACAGGAAAAGTTTCTGCATCCATCCAAGTAATAGCATCAACATTTTCATTCCATATATTAGTATCAAAATAGATCTGTTCATGAGAAAAATGGGATCACAGTATCCTCTGCCAAGTGGGGGGAAACTTAGTGAAGAGGCTCTGAAGATTGGATATACCAAATAAGGAGAATCGGTTTGCATAACGTCGATGGGCTTGGTCAGCCGTTTCATGCTTTCATTGCCTATTTGAAGGATAAATGTTGAGAAATGAACCTCTTCATTGAGTGGTCCGATATTTCTACTGAAAGGCGTACATTGTAAAAATCCGACTTTCCATGGTGGATCATATTTTGTTCAATTGTAATGTAATGATAATCGAATGTGTTCTTCAGATTACTTTGAAAGTATAGCAAAGATATGACAAGTTCGGTAGGGCATGTCAAATAAGTTGCTTCCATGAAGTCACTGCTCTAATTTTGCAGCATCAGCAAGCAGGCCCAGAGCAACAGCTTTTTAAAATAGATGCCAGACCTTCAAATGTCAGGGGGTTCGTTTTAATCTTAAAATGGAGTCACTCCCAGTATGCAGTGAAGCAATTGTAGATAAAGACACGTGCCTTAGGCAGTGGTGATGGAGAGCAATCTTGTTGTATCTATCTTCTCTCTCAGTGGTAGCTGGAGTCCCCAGGCCCATTCTTGTTTCTCAAATCTATCTTGGATGCTCTGTAAAACCCTCTCTTTTTCTGATGTTTCCACATTATGCCATATGGTAAACCATCCCACCAACAGGCAGACAGCAGCTTCATCAATCTCTACCGATCTGGAATTGATTAGATGCTGCTCTGATACATGGAACATGCCTTTCCATCCTGGCAAGTCTCACCCTGTCAATCTGGAAGGATCATCAAATTAATTTCCATAGTCAGCCACTTGAATAGGTTCAGTCCCTTGAACTTCCTGACATCACCATCAGCCATAACCTCTCTTGGCCCGAGCACATAAAAAAATCTGGCTTCCATAGCCAGCTGCAGACTGCATAATGCCCATCGTTCCAAGTCATTGCTTAATAAACGAGAACTACTCACAGTCTACAAGGCCTTTGCCTGAAGCTGAATGGAGTACTGTTCTCCCTAATGGGCTGTGGTGGCAGCATCACCTCTATCGCTGAATTCTGTGGTATCTAAACATTTAAAAACTGTTGGAATCTCGAGTGATGGGGCTGGAGAACAATGAATGCTCTACATCGTAGACAAGTCAGTGATCTCTTCTCTTTTTTTTTCCTGCCTCCTCCGGTCTATCTCCCTCTTCTCCCTCAGCCCTTCAATCCTCTCCAGGTCCTCTTGGACACCTCTGTTATTCTGTTCTTCCAACATTGGGTATGCAGGTGTCTTCTGATACCTCAGGGAGATGGATGCCCCTGCCTTGCATAACCCCAGGTCACTTGTGGGCAAGGTGTAGTACCTGTCAGCCCCCCTTACCAGGGTAACGGTCCGCAGCCATGCGGTTTAAATGGCAGGTGCCTCTGCACATCTGGTGGATGAGAGTCCAGTTGACTCCAACAGCACGGGCGGAAGAGGGTGAATTCCCCAGCAGAGGGATGGAGAGGAGTGGCGACCCCCGTCTATACCACACACTTACCCGTGTGTACCAGCTATAGAAAGGCAATACCATCATTGCCCGAGGAGACTCGACATCATCATCTTCCAACAACCTCCATCAGACTCAACTGACAAAATTGAGGCTTTAATTTTCACAAAACCCAAGGTTATTTAATCAAACGATGTCCAACCGGCACGTTAGCATTGTCCAAACTTGGCTTTATTTAAAATATAAATCACCGGCGATACACGAACATACGGTCATGGCACTGTATACAGCAAAGGAAATGATAACTGGCTATTGTTCTCTGCTGTTCCCCTCGACTTTACCATCTATACACTCAATCCAACAACATTTGTGAAAAGAAATTACTCATAAATACTAGATGGGTCAAAATTTCCTGGAGGTCAGAAATCTCTCTTTTTATCTCTCTCGTCACTCTCTCCCACAAAAAGACACGTGTATGCATGCGTGTGTGTTGTGTGTGTTGTTGATATAATCAAGAACATTTAAATAGCAAATTATGTACAACGATCATTCAAATAATCCAGCAAGAACATACTCACAATCAACCAAGAAATACCAACTTTTATTTTTCAATTTAGTGTCACATGACTTGGGTATGCGGGTGTCTTCTGATACATCAGGGAGATGGATGCCCCTGCCTTGCATAACCCCAGGTCACTTGTGGGCAAGGTGTAGTACCTGTCAGCCCCCCTTACCAGGCTCCATTTGCAAGACTTCAATGCAAGTTGCTCCATTTGTCCTTCAAACTGTCTATGCTTGTAAAATATATTTTTTCTGATAGCTGCTCGGTTGCTTTGGTCAGGACCTCATCATCGGCGGCCACACAGGTTGGACTTTAAATTTCAAAACACAATAGTTACTGGAAGCCACTTCAGGACCGTACATGGGATGAGCCAGCTGCTCAAAGCCACAGTCACGAATGACAATCTGTGAAACACGGGTCGTGTAGACAGGCATTTAGTCGTGAAGGAAGAGCACACCTTTGATTAACATCCTTCAGCATTTGTTCTTGATCACCTACCACAATTTTTCCATGAGGCTAGTGTAATATTCACCAGTGATTGTAGTTTTGTGAGACAAGCAGTCAATCAACAGGATTCCATTGGAATGCTCGAGAACTAAGGCCATGATCTTGCCGGCATTTGTTGGGTGGTGATGATCCCTCGTGCTTCCATTGCTTGAAGTCCATTTCAGTTTCACGATCCCAGTGGTGAAGCCATGTTTCTTCACCAGTTATCAGATTAGCGATAAAGTCTGTGTTGAAGAGTTTGAGAAGCCGTTGATGTCAAGTGTAAGTGCTGAGCTTTTAGGGGATTAATTTTGCTCAGACATTGTACAAGCATTAGAATTTGTGGTTGATGGTGGATATGCTGCCTAAAATAATTATAAGTTTTATGGATATTTCAGCAACCTTAATGTGGTGATACTTTTCTGATTAATGCCTTAATCTGGGAAACAGTTTGTGACTCGGTCGCATCTGCTGACCGTCCTGACCTGGGGTCATCGTTACCGATTCGTATCTACGCTTAAAGTTAACCACTGTTTGGCTACTGTAGGATATGAGGGCACATTTTTGCCATACACAGCCATTTTGTGTTTATGGATTTCTTTGAAGTTAGCACATTCTTTGCAGACACATTTTACAACACCTCAGTGCTCATTCCCAGTAAAGTCCACAATTGTGATATAGTGATTTATTTTGGATTGGACTCAGAAACAACAAAGTGTCAGATACCGGTACTGAAGCTAATATCATATACCAAGCTACAATGTCAGTTTATAATAAGCAAAATACCATTGCTTTAGGATATGCCAACAAATACCCAGCAAAGGTCAGGTTGGGGAGGGGTGT
This sequence comes from Myxine glutinosa, assembly GCF_964187855.1. Classification (NCBI taxonomy): domain Eukaryota; kingdom Metazoa; phylum Chordata; class Myxini; order Myxiniformes; family Myxinidae; genus Myxine; species Myxine glutinosa. The sequence goes on from NC_136261.1 coordinate 226,958,213, forward strand.
TTTTGTGCAAGCGGGTGGTCGGTAGGGTTGCCGTTAACTGTGCATGTCACAGTGGAATGTAACCTCTAACCTTGAACACATCCAGACAATTCCTTTACCTCTTTTTCAATGATCCTATCCTTCTTCCTCATGTCCGCTTTACATTCTTTCTTTATTTTGTGGGTCTGTCATTAAAGAGCTTTGCATCCAAACCTTTCCACCGAGACATCTCACAACAAATGACAATCATCTTGCCGTATTACTTCCGTTGATCTTTCGACGCTTTATTGATGCTTCATAGGCAAAGAAATACATCATAATAGTTTACAGTATCGTCAATAATACATTTTGTACTTGTTGTTCCTCTGTGGATTTGGCAAGCCTGTAATTCTTCATATTCAAACATGAGTTTGTTTTCAGCATTTCATCAAATATTCTGGGAGGCAGGAATGTTTAACCATCATAAGCAAATTAAAACAGATGAGAGGACCAGCTTGAAATGACGCAACTCTTTGCCTGCAAATCGCCAGAATGCAAAGTTTATATTTGGGCCAGTAATTCATCCAACTCGACAGGTCAAAAACGAGTACACAGCTACGACATCCGTCCAAAATGCTTTATAAACAATGACAGTGATTTTATAATCTTACTATAATGGAGCAAATGCAGATATCACCAAAACTCTAAAATTGACATGTGGTGGAAATAGCGCCACCGTTGGTGATAGTCGGTATTACAGAACACTTTCCTTTATCTTATGGTATGGAGTATATGTTGTGATCAATAAAATTTCTTTCAAAATTTGAGAAAAAATATAAAGTGCATTTCCAAGAAAATGCCGCAGGACATTGTCCACCGAAGGTGGGTCGAGAAAGGTATTCCCACCCGGAAGGTGTGAGTACCCGCTAGTAAGAATAATAAAGCATGCAAACTGAAAGTTTGTTTAATCCAGTACAAATTGTATTAATCATTATATAAGCAGAAGTTTATTGCAGTCACAAAGCAAAAGTAGTTAATGTCAGCCAAATTAAGGAAAGTGTATAATTGACGGGGCACTAAAAATGATTGTCGGTGTGCTTTGGCGGACAAGTTATACAATGGATTTTATCGATATGAATGAAAGGACACCACCTCACCTCCATCTCATGTCCATCATTGTAGGGATTTCTGACCGCGACTGGTGACAGAGATCGCCGAGCTGTCTGTTCAGTACAGCACATGTTCACCCCTGTACTCGATGGAGCTGTATCCACGCTACTCGGCCTCCTCATGATACTTGGCTCTGAATTTGACTTTGTTGTGAGGTGAGCCTTTCTTTCAATCACTTTGTCAGGATGATATCATTAAGTTCATTGGTACACATCTTTGATTCTGGCTTGTCTAGGTTATTCTTCTGTTACGGATTCGTCACTTCTGTTGTTCTGGTTTTCATCCACTGTAAACATTTTTGATTCCATGTACTATTATTGTTGTCGTTTGAGGGAAATAGAGATTACTATTTTCAAAAGGTAAAAAAGTTAATGTTTTAAATGAAACCGGAACCGGACGATGACGAAGAGGAAGAGGAGGAAAAAAAGGCGGAGCGAGTGAGTCGGACAAGAAGCCTGGCTGCTTCGAGGTCTGGAGCGAACGATTGGCGAACGAGGGTCAAGAGTGAACTTTGGGTTTCCCGGGAAAGGGATTCCTGCGACAGAGTTGTTATCGCTGTGACAGATAAACCTGCGTGACAGGTTTTGCGGTTGATTCCGGAGAGAATCATCGGAGTGCCGTTACGCCACGAGAACGGGCCGTCGGCCATTTTTACCTCGCGCAGGACTTGCGCTTCGCTCAAGGTTTTTCATCTCGCTTCAACCATTTTCACCGCATTCAGACGTTAATCTGGTGTGTGTGTGCAAAGTGACTTTTGAGTGGGAAATCTGCGGTTCGCCGAGTGGGAGCCGTGGAACGTCCACACCCGAGGGTGTGATTTCCCAGTCGCCTTGAGGGCACCTTTGTGCAGCTTTGGCAGCATGACTGTGACTGTCATCCGAACGGGATTCTCACTGTGACTGTCATCCGAACGGGATTCTGGTCTCGATTAGACATCGTTCTGACGATTACTGGAGCGGATCGACTTTGGCTTGATGCCGGAATAGAGACATTGGGAATGTTCTTCTTTTCGCTCACTTGGAGCACAGTGAGTTATATTGTACGAACCTGATGGTACCATCATAGGAAATATATATTGGTTGTACAATTGATTACTATTGTTGTTGTACTGTTATTCTTGTGTGATCTTAATACAATACTTGTTTGTTGGAAACAATTGGTGTTGTTTCACCATTTATCTTTGACATACAGAATAACACATCTTTCTGCCGTGACTCCTCTCGGGGCTCGGAGGTACACCGTGACCGGGGTTTGGGGAGGAGCACGTAACAGAAATTGGGGGCTCGTCCGGGATAGAATTCCCTAACATCCTCGTCTGGGATAGGATTACCTAACATTCCCAAAATTCCCAAATTTTGAATTTTTCTAACATTCCCAAATTTTTCAAAAAAAAAATTGAAATTTTTTGTGTGAAGGTTAACAGGGGTTAACCGATAGTCACCATGGTGTTTGACGCAGAAAGGTTTGTGGCGTCCCCTAATGAGGCACAGTTCCAAGCGTTAAAAAGATCGGAACTCTTGATATTGGCCAAATATTTTAACTTGGAGGTCCGAGTTAATATGAAGAAAGCAGAGATGCAGACATTGGTGGTAGAATCTCTGGTGGGACAAGGAACATGGAAAGAGGTAGCCTTGGATTGGTTACCCGAGGAAAAAGAAAATGTGGAGCTCTGGAAAATGGAGGTGCAACTGCAGAGCCAGGAAAGGTTAAAAGCAGAGGAAAGGAGAGCTGAAAAAGAACTCGAGGAGAGAAGAGCAGAGGAAAGGAGAGCTGAAAAGGAACTCGAGGAAAGAAGAGCAGAACAGGAACGAGAACTCGAGGAGAGAAGAGCAGAGGAAAGGAGAGCTGAAGAAGAAAGAAGAGCAGGGGAAAGAGCAGAGGAAAGGAGAGCCGAAAGGGAGTTAATGGAACGTGACATGGAGTATCAGAAGGAAATTAAACTCAAGGAGCTGGAATTAATGGGAGACCGGAGAGAAGTAGTATCCATGCCGGCTAGTTTGACAACTAGTCAGAACACTTGGGATGTTGGTAGGCATGTGAGGCTGGTTCCATCCTTCAATGAAAAGGAGGTAGCCAAGTTTTTTTTACACTTTGAGAAAGTGGCTCAAATGCTAAAATGGCCTGTGGGGTCCTGGACTATGTTAGTGCAAAGTGTTCTGGTGGGTAAAGCTCAAGATATATTTTCGGCTTTACCGATTGACCAATGTGCAGATTATGAGATAGTGAAGAAATCCATTCTCAATGCCTATGAATTGGTCCCTGAAGCTTACCGGCAAAAATTCAGGAATGCCAGGAAGAGGGAGAGTGAGACCCATGTGGAGTTAGCCAGAATGAAGGAAACCATGTTTGATCGGTGGTGTGACTCGAAGGGGATTGGGAAAGACTTCAACCTGTTGCGACAATTGATCTTGGTGGAGGAATTCAAACAGTGTGTCCACACGGACATTAAAGTACATCTGGATGAAAAGAAAGTACCAGAGTTGTATGAGGCAGCAACCGTGGCAGATGACTATGCCTTGACACACAGGATGGGGTTCCACAAACCTAACTTCCCGCCTAGAGTTAGCCAGGGGAGTTATGGTAAATCAGGTGCGGAGAACAAATATTCATGGAGGCGGCCTCGAGATGACTATGGGGACGACAAATCTGATACCGCGACTTTTAGGGATCAGAAGACTACAGTTCCAAGACAGACTTGTCTTCCGGGGGGCCCGAGGCAGACCACGAGTTTTTCCTCCGGGCCTACTTGCGCTTTTTGCAAGAAACCTGGACATTTGATGTCCCAATGTTACGCCCTGAAAAGGAAAAATCAGGAGCGGAGTCAGACTTGTACAACTCCGAATGCATTGGCCAATGCGAGGAATCGTCCTTGGAGGACAGTGCCTTGGGAAGGTTCCCATGCCAAAGTTACGGCATCACAGAACGACCATGTTCAAGAGGGTTACAAACCTTTTATTTCAGAGGGGTTTGTGTCACTGGATGGAGACTTAACGAACCAGAGACATGTTAGGGTATTGAGGGACACAGGAGCACATCAATCTTTGACGCTTGAGGACATTTTGCCATTGTCAGAGAAGACGGCAACTGGTGTTAGTGTTATTTTACAGGAGGTTGGTGGCTATGGTAAAGCTCCACTTCATGTCATCCATTTGAAGTCTGATTTGGTGTCAGGACCGGTCACCGTAGGTTTACAAGCCACTCTTCCTGTAGAGGGAATCTCTTTTGTTATCAGGAATGATTTGGCCGGTGGTCGAGTTTCTGGTAATCCGATGTTTGTTGAAAAGCCTAGTATGGAAAATAACACCGCACAGTTGGAGCAGGAGATTCCGGGTATCTTTCCATCCTGTGCCACGACTCGTGCTATGGGTAGGAAGCGCTGTGAAGAGAAGGAGAAGGTACTGACGTCACGCTTTGCACAGTCACTTCTTGTCGAGTACCCTGAAACTAAGTGTCAGCACACACAAGTCATGGATGGAGGCAATGTTGGCAAGCTCTTTGTAGGTGGACTGAACTTTGACACAAGTGAAATGTTCTGGACTCTATATTTGGCAAATATGGACCACTCTTGGAAGTGCTGCTGATAAAAGACAGGGAGACACAAAAGTCGAGAGGGTTTGGCTTTGTCACGTTTGAAAACACAAAGGATGCCAAAGATGCAGAAAAGGATTTGAATGGCAAGGATTTGGATGGTCGGACCATAACCTGTAGAGAAGGCAGGCCATGGGCGTCGAGGGGGCCACAGAGGAGGAAAACGTGGAGGTAGTTTCAGGGGTGGCTATGGCTCCCAGGGTGGGAGTAGTAGTTTTGGTGGCGGCCGCAGTCGTGATTACTACGGAGGCTCCCAGCAGCAGCAGCGCAGTTTTGGCAACTCTCGACAGGATGACTATTACGGTGGCAGCCCAGATGGGGACCGCTACTCACGTGACTACAGCAGCCGAGCCAAGATTCCTACACGGATTAACCCATGAACTCCACGTTCCTAAATGCGTCCATGCAGTGAATACTTCCAGGCCTCACCACCCAACCACCATGAAACCTGGCTCTCAGCTCGGCCTCCTTAAAAAAGTGCTATAGATTTGCTTTGCTTTGGATTTTTGATCACAACCCCTTAACCTTCATTCAAAAAAATGAAAAATAAAAATCAGAGGTTGATGAGATGGAGTTTGGCTTTGCAGGAGTTCAACTTGAAAATTGAGCATGTAAATGGCAGGGACAATGTCATTGCTGATGCTTTGTCCAGAGTGAACTAACTTTGGAAATTTCTGTCGGTGGTTTAGAAGTTTTGTTTCTTTATTTTGGGGAATATTAATTATTGTTGTTCACGTGAATTGATAATTTGGGTGTGAGTTTTACTTTTGTTTGTTAAAAGAGTTTTTGCCTGCAAAGAAAGTTTTCACTATGTTCAAACTTTCTTTCTTGAGGGGGGAAGTGTTACGGATTCGTCACTTCCGTTGTTGTGGTTTTCATCCACTGTAAACATTTTTGATTCCATGTACTATTATTGTTGTCGTTTGAGGGAAATAGAGATTACTATTTTCAAAAGGTAAAAAAGTTATTGTTTTAAATGAAACCGGAACCGGATGACGACGAAGAGGAAGAGGAGGAAAAAAAGGCGGAGCGAGTGAATCGGACAAGAAGCCTGGCTGCTTCGAGGTCTGGAGCGAACGATTGACGAACGACAGTCACGAGTGAACTTTGGGTTTCCCGGGAAAGGGATTCCTGCGACAGAGTTGTTATCGCTGTGACAGACAAACCTGTGTGACAGCTTTTGCTGTTGATTCCGGAGAGAATCATCAGAGTGCCGTTACGCCACGAGAACGGGCCGTCGGCCATTTTTACCTCGCGCAGGACTTGCGCTTCGCTGAAGGTTTTTCATCTCGCTTCAACCATTTTCACCGCATTCAGAGGTTAATCTGGTGTGTGTGTGTGCAACGTTGCTTTTGAGTGGGAAATCTGCGGTTCGCCGAGTGGGAGCCGTGGAACGTCCACACCCGAGGGTGTGATTTCCCAGTCGCCTTGAGGGCACCTTTGCGCAGCTTTGGCAGCGTGACTGTGACTGTCATCCGAACGGGATTCTGACTGTGACTGTCATCCGAACGGAATTCTGGTCTCGATTAGACATCGTTCTGACGATTACTGGAGCGGATCGACTTTGGCTTGATGCCGGAATAGAGACATTGGGAATGTTCTTCTTTTCACTCACTTGGAGCACAGTGAGTTATATTGTACGAACCTGATGGTACCATCATAGGAAATATATATATTGGTTGTACAATTGATTACTATTGTTGTACTGTTATTCTTGTGTGATCTTAATACAATACTTGTTTGTTGGTAACAATTGGTGTGGTTTCACCATTGATCTTTGACATACAGAATAACATATCTTTCTGCCGTGACTCCTCTCGGGGCTCGGAGGTACACCGTGACCGGGGTTTGGGGAGGAGCACGTAACACTTCCTTCTACATTCTCTCGACATCTTCTGAAAGCATTACTTTCGTACCAAATATTTCATCCACGAGTCTTCCAAACCCGTTTTAACTTTACCATATGACCATCATACCCTGCAACTTTTACATGGTGGTTCTTAGTCCTACCTTGTTGACCACTGTGTTTATTACTTGCAAAATCGAAGATTTTTCAAGTATATTGGTCGGTTGCGTTTGTGGTTCTGTCTGTCTGTTTGTCTGTCTGTTTGTCTGTCTGTTTGTCTGTCTGTTTGTTTGTCTGTCTGTTTGTCACCGGCCTACAGGTCACAATTCAAAACCGATCGTCACGAAACTTCACCAAGTTGTATAGGTCGTCCCAATTGAGAAGCCTATTGATTTTGAGGTCAAAGGTCATCTGGAGGTCAAATTTCTAAAATCGCCATTTTAAATACGATTGACTTGAAAATTGAATAGCATTTGTATATTGTCACTAAAATGGGAAATGAAGTATTTTTGAGGTCAAAATGTCAAAGGTCAACTCAAGGTCAAATTTTAAAAATCATCAATTTTCATCTGAAAAGCCGTCAATTTTCAACCGATTGGCTTGAAAATTGAACAGCATCTGCATATCGAGTCACTAAATTGGGAAACATGCTATTTTTGAGGTCAAAAGGTCAAAGGTCAACTCAAGGTCAAACTTCCAAAATCATAAATTTTCATCTGAAAAAACCATCAATTTTCATCTGATCGACTTGAAAATAGAACAGCATTTGTGTATTGCCTCACTGAATTGGGAAACCAACTATTTTTGAGGTCAAAAGGTAAAAAGTCAACTCAAGGTCAAACTTCTAAAATCATCATTTTTCATCTGAAAAATTGTCACTTTTCATCCTGTTGACCCGAGCTTTGATCAAGATCGTAAATTTTAATCTTCATGAAATGGACAATTTGCTGTATCAATGGAAACTATTTGGGGGGGGGGGGGGGGGATTTTGCAAGTATCGTGCTTAGCATGACGCCTTCTTGTTTATTTGTCTGTAATTTGTGATTTGTAATTTTATCATAATATTCTGGTTGTCTTTTTTGTTTTGTTTGCCTTTTAGCCAAAAGCAGCATTTTTTCGAGAATCTTTGTTGATGTATGCCATTGAAACTTAAACATTGAGCATTGGCCTTTTGCGTAGTGGCAACGGGTACTGGTTTGCCCATAAAAAATTGTGTTCTCTCTCTCTCTCTTCCTCTCTCTCACTCATCGACTAACCCACACATCAGGTCCAAATAGGCTTACAAATACATATCGTGTATAAGTACTTCTTTGTGTGCATTTTTCAATATGAATGTCCATTTTTGGCTCATTTTATTGTATGATGCATGTCAATGAAATATTAAGAGTCTTTGTCTCTAGAGCTCAGATCGGAAAACATGGAATGGATGTTGAAAATTTTAACAGATCGTTTTGTGGAAAAAATATTGTGATGGACAATTAGGTCAGTTGAAAGTAAATGAAAGTTGACTAGGTAATAAGGGTCTGTTTGAAGGGGGAAGGGCCGAGATACTGTTGTGGGCTGGATATGAAAACAGACAGGAAAAGCTAGGGGCTTCCCCCTTGCTGCATTGCCGAGTTGGAAACTCCCGTGTGGCCAAGAAACAGCAGGGGTTCGGGATGTGTTCCCAGATTTTGGGGCCTGTGGCACAGAAAGCGTTTAAGCAGTTCAACTTTGAGAAAACATTCCATTTGCAACCCCAAAGCAACTGAAGCAAATGCCGCTTGTCGAATTTGTCAGCATACTTACTTGTGCATGTTTTAGTGCTATGTACAAAGATTTGTGGAGTGCCTGGTAGAGTAGCTAACTGGATTGGAAGCTGACTTAGTGATAGGAAACAAAGAGTGGCTGTGAATGGGAAGGTGTCTAGCTGGGAGGATGCAGCAATAGTGGGGTACCTTAGGGATCAGTACTAGGACCATCGTTATTCATAATTTACATCAATGATTTTGATTGTGGAGTTATGAGTCGACTTACTAAATTTGGAGATAGCACAAAGCTTTGAGGTAAGGTAGACATCAGAAACTGGAAGGGGGTGGGGAGGAGGGGGGATAGTGATCAGATTTTGGAAAATAAAGATACTTTCATAGATTAAGGAAAGATCAGCTGATGCAGTTTAGCATTAGGAAATGTATGTGGTAGTGATGGGTAAAAATAATGAAAATAGGGACTACATGATGCAAAGACCGCCTTGAACCATGTGACACAGAAGGATCTGGGGATGGTAATATATACGGGGTTAGGGTGGGGGGAGGTGGGAGGGATTGGCAGACAGCATAGTGCCAGGCAGCTATAGGTAAAGGTAGCAGGGTATTAGGTTGAATGTATATACATTCATCATGTATAGCATCATGTATATTCATCATCATGTGTATACCAGGGTATTAGGCTTAGTCGGATGTATAGTCGGATGAATTGTAAATGAAAAGAGGTGCTTTTAACAATATAGAAATTTAGTGAGGCCTAATCTAGAATGTTGTGTTGAGTTTTGGTCATCACATCTGAGGAAGGAAGTTGCTAGAGAGAGGATTCAGTGTAGAGTGATGAGATTGACTCTAGCTATGCTTAGACTATGCAATGAGGAGTGACTGAAGGAGGCAGTACTTTATACATTAGAAAGGAGATGATTCCGAAGGATCTGATATAAATGTTCAAGATAATTAATGTTCAAGTCTTAAAGAGAAGGCGATTTAGGATGGTAGTACGGCAGGGGTCTTTCACTCAGAGTGGATAATGTATATGGAATTATCTTCCTGGAAAGGTAGTGGCAGCAGAAACATAGTTTTAAACTAGAATGACACTCGGTAGAGCGCATACCTCTGCCAGGCTGAATAATTTACATTTTGTATCCCAGTGATAAGCCGTTTTATCCTGGTGTTGGCTTAGCGGTTAGGGTGCCAGCTTGGGATCCTAGGATCCTTGGTTCGAATCCCGACGCCAGGGGGGTTGACTCAGCCTGTCATCCTTCCGAGGTCGGCAAATTGAGTACCGGCTTGCTGGGATGAATGATCACACACGGTGTGTACCCCGATTTAGAATAGGTACACCGTATCGCTGCGCATCGTAAGAGCGTGACCAAGGGTTGGCGTCAGGAAGGGCATCCGGCCATAAAAACATTGCCTCAAACAGGGAACCATGATTGTCATGGGGCCCGCAAGGCTAACCCCCGCTCTAGCGGGGAAAATGGCCTTAAAACGATCATTCATTCATTCATATTCATTCCAGTGATAAGCCGGATCTGGATCCGGACATTAACCAAAATCTATTCAGCTTGTTTTTGTCATCAACCCAACTAATCCACCAAGTTTTGTCATAATCCCTCCATAACGTTGTGATATCATGCTATATATCGTTTTGGCCCCATATTTTGGCCCCATATTTTGGCCCCAATGGTGAAGAATCATTTTTAAAATTCTGAGATTTGGATATTCTCAAAAATCTAATCAATTTATCCATGTAGCACACTCAACCTGTCCATCAAATTTTGTCTGAATCCATGCATAACTTTGTGAGATATCCTGCTCAAGACAAACAGACAGACTGGGGTGAAAACAACCTCCACCTTCAGTGGTGGAGGTAATTAGAATTATGTAGTGTCACCCGTCAGGAGGTTTGCAGTCAGGAATATTAAAATTTACCAAAGAAGCACACTGACCCTATGACATGACACTGACGTCATGTGCATAAATTATACCAACACATCACCTCCAAACTAGATGATGTCAGCATCATGTCATACGGTCAGTGTGCTTCTTTGGTTATTTTTAATATTCCTGACTGTAAACCTCCTGACTGGTGATTATCAGGGCAGAGACAATGTGTTTGCATGGCAGGTGACACTGTTGCTAACAGGTCGTGCAGCAACTGCTGTGGTGAGACTCGATCTGTTCCTTGCTTCCTCGTTAAGTTAGGGGGTTTGGTCTGTGTTTATTAGCGGCTTAGTTTGGTCACAAATAAAGGATCTGCAGTATGTTGTCCTGATGAGCCCAGAAATAAGGGCGAAATCTAGATTGACATCTCTGCCTTCGTCTATTTGTGACCATAGAGCTTCAATCTCAGTATGCAAAGGCTTTAGTAACATACGGTACGGGCGCCTCCTAGTTTGGAGGTGATGCGTTGGTATACTTTATGCACATGATGTCAGCGTCATGGTCAGTATATATATACAGGGTGAGCCAGAAATATGGTTATTTTTAACACTCGTGTAAAGGTAATAAAAGGTTGTATTTCAAAACAAATTCTGGCAAGAAAGTGAAGTACATAACATGCCATTTATTTGTGGAAAAGAACATCTAGGAGATGTGCACCATTTCGTCTGACGCATTCCTCCAATATTGGACGCCAATTATTCATGACGTTCTGCAACATGGCCACATCAATATCAATGATTTCGCGTCTGATGTTCTCCTTAAGTTCATGAAGAGTTTGAGGACGGTTAACATACACTTTCTCCTTTAGATATGACCACAATAAATAATCACATGCAGTCAAATCGGGTGACCTCGCTGGCCATGGGCCGTTTCTGGAAATGACATGCTTTGGAAAGAGCACCCTTACAATAGTCATGGACACTCTGGCGGTTTCTCTTTTAAATTAGAACCGGTCCTCTCAAACTTCTGAACCCATAACTTGATAGCACGAACAGACGGCATATTTCCATGACATTGAGCATTGAAATGGAGTTTGAATTGACGTTGTGCAGCAGTTGCACTATCATTAAAAAGCTTTGATAGCGAAAGTGCGTTCTTCACCCGACCAGTTCCACATGGTCACTCAATTGTTCTACCTGCAAAAAATAAAACTAAATCAGTAAAAATAAAAAAAATAAAAAATGCATGTTATGTACTTCAATATCATGAATGAATTCATTTTGAAATACAATTTTTTATTTCCTTCACACGAATTTCAAAAATGACCATATTTCTGGTACAGTGTGTGTGTGTGTGTGTGTGTGTGTGTGTGTGTGTGTGTGTGTGTGTGTGTGTGTGTGTGTGTGTGTGTTAATCCCCTTGTCTTTTTAGCTGGCCGTCCCGAGTCCTGGGAAGTTATAACGTTCCTTCCGGTCGGTGCTAGGTAGGGTTGTTGGTCGACTCTTAGTCCAATTACCTAAGTACTACCACCGGCCGTAAAGCAAGGAGATAACTCCCACCCGAGCCGCAGCGTTAGTGGATACGCCGAGTGAAGCGAGCCGCGACTCGGGCCGTTAACAAAGACTAACCTGATTGTAGCGGTTCCTAATCGTGCCACAGGTACTCAATTGAGAGAAAGGACGGATGCGATCGGATTAGGGGAAACCAAGAAAGAACAAGGTAATTTATTCACAAATATACAGAAAGGAAGAGGAAACAAAAGGAATATACAAGAAAGGAAGAAGAAGAAGCAGGACACAGGGCAGTCTTTAAAACAGTCGTAACTTATGAGCCCAGACAAACATACGCACTCACACGGGGATTGTAGCTGGTAGGGTGGAAGGTCCAGGTAGATGGTCCAGGCTCCAGTCGACTCCGTCCAGGCTCCGGATCCGCGGGCGAAACCCGGCCAGCAGCTCCGCGTATCGTTGGACGCGAGCGGACCTTACATATAGCGGGGGGGGGGGGGGGGGGAGGCTGGTGTGCTTCAGCGTACGTAATAACTGCACCAGCATGCCAAACACACCCTCTCCAAGGTTCTCTTAAAAGCGCCAGCGAGTGAATCCTCTGTTGTAATGCGCGCGCCTCCAACAAGTCCAACCAAACCCTCAAGTCTGTTACAATGCGCGCTCTCTCACCAGTCCTCTTAAATGAGCGCCGCTGAATAAGTCCTCTGTAGGCGAGCTCTCTCACGCGGTCCACCAACAGAAGAAGTCCGTGCAAGTCCGTAATAGGGCTTTGCGCTCGCGCTTATATAACGCGAGCCAAGATCACTCCGCGCGCTCCAAAACCATGCCCGCCAGCAATCTCACCTCAGCCCTGGTTGGTTGGTGAGGGCTTACCGGCCACGCCTTTGACGGCTGGTTGACAGGCCACACCTTGTTCTTGGCGTCCCGCCCCCTTCTTCCTCGAGCCTGACCGCATGGTTAATGGCGTCGTTTGAACGAGCTTCAGCTCAATGGCAGCGAACGCTGCTAACGAAGGCGCGTAATGGCGTTGCTTGGAGAAAGAGGTCGCAAAATGGACGAAAGGGCCTACTCCTTATTTGATTGATGTAACGCAGGTTCAACTATTGGAAACACGGCCTTAACTAAAACACATAATAATGAAATAACTGGAATTTCTAAGGTGGCCTACGTGTTGCTTGTGGACTAACGAGGGGTGCAACCTTTAACCTTTAATGTCATATTTACAAGAGTTATTTATTTACAACAAGTGTGGGTTCTAAAACCGCAACAATATGTATATATATATATATATATATATATATATATATATATATATATATATATATATATTGTTACGGACGCGGATAAGATGTTAATTTGCCGAGCGGATGGCGCCGCGGCCCGGACCGTTAACAATGACTAGACCCGATTCTGAAACGTTGGCCAAATCGTGCCACAGATATTCAATGAGGGAAAAGACAAAGATGACACGGATGTGAAGAAGAGGAAGACGAAGGCAAAAAGGTTTGAAATACGATTATTATTTATTACTATTTACAGGACCAAAAGAAACCAAGGAAGAAGGAAAGATAATAAAATAAAGACAGAAGGAATCAAGGACACAGTGAAAATTCTAGCTTACCTATTACAGTCTTACTTAACCCAGGGACAAGACAAACAAAACAAACTCACGTACACAAGAAGGATGGAAAGGCAGGGATGGTTTGGGACGGCAGAGGAGGGTCCAGGCAGATGGTAGGCGTCGAGGTCCGGCTCCAAGCGCGCGCTCCGATCCACACTTTGGGGTCGAGGCGAAAACCCGGCAAACACAGCCTCGCGTCTCACCGACCGGCAATAGGGCCTAGAGGGTATCGGCCTATTGCCGCAATACAGGCACCCCCTCACGTTTCTCTCTCTCAGTCTTGCTCAATGGTTCGCTCTCCGTGCTGCCGTGGGGACGTTGTGTGCTTTTTCAGGACTCATCTGCCGTTTCGCGATCTTCGCACGCATATCTCCCCCTCAAGCGCCGGTGTGACAGGCCCTCCTCAGTTTCGGTACCGCCCTCCCCCCGTGCTCTGTGACCTTATATGGCAATGCCACGGGCTTGCCTCCTTATTTGGACATGGCGCCGAACGGCACGACCCTCGTGGCGAGCTACGGGCTTGTTCCCTTATTTGGGCATGGGGCTGAACAGCCCCGCCCCTCGTGGCGCGCCCTGGGCTTGCCTCTTCCCGGCGACCCCGCCCCTCCTGTTCACACAGAGCACGGAGCACATGGCAATGGCGGCGAATGCAGTTGGCAATCGAGGCTTTGTGAATGGGGCTTTGGGAATGAATTGGGATCTATCTATTTGAATTCGGTGCAATGGAGTGTCAATTAATGGAAGACAAATCCTTAGCCTAATACACAGAATAAGGAAATAACTGTCGACAAGGAGGAAATCTATTATTGGCTACGTGGGTGCTTGTGAAATAACTACGGGCACGACCTCTGACCTTTATACAACAACAAATGGAGGACGGAGGGTGATATTTTACCACAACCTTTTACAACAACATTTTACCACAAAAAAAAACACCATTGTCATATCCACAACACTATATATATATATATATATATATATACATATATATATATATATATATATATATATATTATATATATATATATATATATATTATATATATATATATATATATATATATATATAAATTATATATATATATATATATATACATACATACATACAAAACCCGCAACAAACATAGCACCCCTCCCCCCACACGCACACCCCTCCACACAAACACACACACACATATTTTTTATTTTTTTTTTATTTTTTTTATTTTTTGTATACTGAATCGAGGCTCGTGAAAGAGCTAACATTTACTTCACAAACAAATCGACCAGACAAACAAAATACACAAAAAGAGGGAGCGGAAGACAAGATAAGGAGAAAAGGGGAAGCACACAAACACAACATCCGAGAGCAGGGAGATGTGTGGAAGGGAGAGGGCCCGGGGGGAGGAGGCATGGGAAGGGGGGGGGGGAGGGAGAAGTATAAAGCACAAGGACACCAAGGACTTCCAGGACAGAAGTTGGTATTTCAAAAAGTGGAATTGGGGTGAAATTAGCGGGGGTAGAAAGGATCAAGGTTTTGGATGGGGGAAGATAAGAGATGGTGGTGAACAGCTGTTTTAAAGACTTGGAGGGTGGAGTGGGATTGAAGAGAGTGAGGGAGTTTGTTCCAGAGGCGGGAGAAAAGAGGAATGAAGGAGTGAAGGTGAGCAGAGAGTCTTGATTTTGGCAGTTTAACCAAAAGAAGGTTGCAGGCAGATCTTGTGCGACCTGTAGGAATATTTGCGGGACAGAGCCCAGAGAGAGCTGGGGGGGCAAGGCCAGAGAGGAGTCGGTAGAAGACGGAAAGACCACCAACCTGCCTGCGGTGAGTGAGTGAGAGGCCCTTGGAGTTAGCTTCATCGCGGGAGATTCCAATGATTCTGAATGCTTTGGTTTCAACAGCGCGAAGGCGAGCTAGGTGTGAGGCAGGAGCACCAGCCCAGAGGGGAGAGCAGTATTCCATTGAGCTGCGGATGAAAGCCTTGTATGTGGTGAGGAGCTCAGGTGTGCCAAGGAAGGACTTCGCACGACGGAGGATGCCCAGTCGGCGACTGGCTTTGGAGGCCAGATTTGAAATGTGGTTTTTCCAGGAAAGATCATGGCAGATAGTGAGACCCAAAAGCTTGAGTGACAGAACTTCTTGGAGAGGATTATTCCGAAAGTGGATGGGAGGGTTGTCCAGTCGGTCTTTTCGGAGAGACATCGTAAGAGTGTGAGATTTGTCAGGATTGAAAGACATGTTCCACTTGTTTGCCCAGTCTGTGATTTTGTCAAGGTCTGCAGAGAGTGAGGAGGCTGCAGACTGCCGATCTGAGGGATGAAGAATGGAGCGACAGAGAGTAGAGTCGTCAGCAAAGAGATAGAGAGGATTTTCAAGAGAGTCAGAGAGATCATTGATGAAGACCAGAAAAAGCACAGGGCCCAGAACACTGCCTTGGGGAACTCCAGCCTGAACAGGAAGAGGAGATGAGAGAAACCCATTCAGGGCCACACGTTGACTACGACTAGAGAGGAAGTCCGCCAGCCATGCGTGGAGATTTCCATGGATACCAAAAGAGGAGAGTTTGGTGAGCAGAGCGGGGTGCCAGACCGTATCGAAGGCACGTGATATGTCAAGGGAGACTGCTCTAATTTCCTGTTTGGCATTGAGGACCTCCATCCATTGTTGAGAAAGCAGAAGCAGCATGTCCAGAGTGGAGTGTCCAGGTCTGAAACCAAATTGATGATCAGAGATCAAGCCATTGGAGAAGAGGAAAGATTTCATATCTGAAGCAATGATGGATTCCATGACTTTGCTGATAATTGGGAGAAGGCTGATTGGTCTGTAGTTGCTGGGATCTGTTTTTGCACCTTTTTTGTGCAAAGCGGTGATGTTGGCAGATTTCCAAGCAGATGGAAGATGACCTTGAGCAAAAGAGAGGGTGAAGAGAACAGAGAGAGGGAGTGAAAGAGCGGAAGAACATGATTTTAGGACCCGTGGGCTGATGCCGTCAGGTCCAGTTGCAGAATCAGAGTCGAGGGTTGACAGAAACTTTTCCACCTTGTCAGGAGGAAAGGACACAGAGTCCAGGAGCAGCTGGGTACGACTGGGTACGGTGGGTACAGAGAGGGATGGGTTTGGGACACAAGATTTAGAGGCAAACACAGAGTTGAGGCATTCAGCTTTTTCACGTGCGGAGTCAGCCGTGTGGCCATTTAAGGTGAGGGAGGGGATGGAGGGGGAACAAACACCAGAAACAGATTTTACCAGACGCCACCAGGATTTGGAAGAGGGAGACAGATAAGAGAGTTCGGTCCTGAGGACGGAGAGATATTGTTTCCTGGCTCTCCTGAGGGTGGACACACACTTGTTTCGGGCTTTGTGAAAGGAAATGAGATTTCCTTCCGTTGGATTTGCTTTCCAGGAGACGAAAGCAAGTTGTTTCTGGGCAATAGCCTCACCACAAGATTCCGTGTACCATGGACGGGAGGAAGGGTATGACAACTGAAGACGAGAAGGGATAAATCTGTGCATGAGAGAGAGCAATTTACTTTGGAAGAATTCCCAGGATGAGTTGATGTCAGAGGCAGTAGAGATGGGAGACCAGTCCAGATGATTGATGGCTGCTTGAAGACCGTGCCAGTTGGCCTGAGTGAAATGCCAGACTCGTCGACGCTGAGGAGGCTCTCTGAAAATGGTCAGAGAGATGTCCACTTTAACAAGCACATGATCAGAAGAGCCGATTGGAGCAGAAGAAGAGCAGCAGACATTTTCAGGGAAGTTAGTCATAACCAAGTCCAGAAGAGAAGATTCTCCGTTGACTGAGAGCCGGGTTGGGAAATTGACAGATTGTGTCAGTCCCAGTGAGTCACAGAAGTCCTTTGCTGAAGAGCCATGGCTGGTGAGAGAGGTACCCACCCCCAGCCAACTGGCATGGTGACAGTTGAAATCACCACATATGAGGAAGAGAGAGTTGGGATGGGTAGATAGAAGTTGGTCCATATTATCAGACAGCGAGATGTAGATGGTGTCATCACTGTTTGGTGGACGGTACAACACGCATATGAACAAAAGGTGGGAGCGAAGGGGAAGCCGTAGCCAAAGGTATTCCTGGGGGTGAGGTGGAGAGAGGGCAGTGCAGGGCGAGTGAGGAAGAGAGTTTTTTATAAAGATAGCAACCCCACCTCCAGGACGAGGCTCAGGTCTATCATACCGGAGGAGGGAGTAACCTGGGAGAGATACCAAGGAATCAGAGACATCATGAAGGAGGAAGGTTTCTGTTAAGCAGATCACGTCTGGTTTGTCAGAAGCAACCTGTATGGAGAGATCAGTTAAGTTTGAGCGAAGGCCCCTGATGTTTGAGGTCCATACTGTTAAGGAAGAGGAAGGGGGAGCATCGGATACAGAACAGGGGGGGGAGCGGTAGGGCAGGATGTGGAAGAGGAGGAAGAGGTAGGGAGAGCTGTTGCAGGTGTATCAGAGATTACAGAATAGCTTGGAGAAAGGGAAGAATGGGGCGGACAAAAGGTTTGATGGTTTTTGGGTGAGGCGCAGTGAGGTGTTATTTGAGGAGGGGGAAGAGTGAGGCAGAAGGTTGAGGAAGATGAAGGTGAAAGTTGGAAGGGGGAAGAAGCGGGGAGGACGCTTTGAGGAGGAGGGGTGAGAGGGGAGTCTAGGAGGGGAGGAGTGAGGGAGAGTCTCGGAGGGGAGGGGTTTGGGGGGAGTTTAGGAGGGAAGGGGCAGGGGGGGAGATTTGAAAGGGATGGGTGTTTGGGAAGATTTGGGGGGGAGGGGCAAGGGGGAAGATTTGACAGAGATGGGTGATGGGGAAGATTTGGAGGGGAGGGCTGTGATTGGATTTTGAAAAGTGTACGATTTATGGGAAACGAACATTTATTGCAAAATGAGTTTCTTGAGACATTCGAGTCAAAAATACGTTTGAGGACGCTGAAGGATGGGTGGAGTTCTGGAGAGTTTAGGGAATGAATGAAAGATGCACTGTAAGAGATGGAATTTTTTTTTTGAATGAATAGAATTCGTGAGCAAGTTGAAAGCATTCTTTTATAGAAGAAGTAGAAAAAAGTGTTATAGAATATGACATAATAATAAAGTTCTTCAGGGGACAGATGAAACATGTATTAACAACTTGATCACGTGATCTCGAACAACGTGGTCGAAGAACGAAAGAACAAATAACGAAGAACGAAAGAGCAAAAGAACGAAGAACGAAAGAACAAATAAGAACGCACAAGCGGATAAGAACAGGGAAGGAAAAAAATTTTTTTTTTTTTTTTGAGATTTTAAAACAAGGGGAGTATGGGTGAAAAGACCGTGAAAAACATAGACCGAAAGTAGTTGCAGCGCGATCGAAGAACCGCTGAGACAAAAACAAAAGCCTCAAGCCAAGGTCTGAGGACACGGTAGCCTACTACTAGTACTACACTAGGCCTCAGAATATACGATACGAAAAAACCGACGATTCTGTACACAGGTATGAAAAACCAACACCGAGAAACCTATTAAAGTCACCCCAATAGGTACATGCACCGAAAGAAATGTAAAGATACGACAAAAACACAAATGTGAAAGATCACTTAGCTTCGAAAGCGTGAACGCATGGAACAGCTTCGAAAAGACGTGACCTCGCCGTGATCTCCAATATACACACACACACACACACACACACATACACACACACACACACACACACACACACATATACACACACACCCACACACCCTCACACAAACACCCCCACACCCCTCCCCCCACACGCACACCCCTCCACACAAACACACACACTTCCCCCCACCCCATTCATTTAAAAAAATATTTTCGTTTAATTAACGATATCTGCCACCCTTGGAAGAACGTCATGCCGTGGCATGACGTCATCCGTGGCCCATGCCGTATGTCAGCGTAAGAACGAAGTGTCCCGTCGATCGAACTTGGTCAAATTTTTCATGATTGTCACCAAATTTGTTGTGGTATTTTGTTAACTCATCCGAGGCAAGACGACAATCGAAATCCGATTTGAAATCGGAGCAAAATTGACGCCGCAAGGTCTGACTGCACGCATGGATATTTTACCTGAGGAAGAATTCACTTTGGAAATGCGATCCATTTAAAATGTTAGATTTTGAATAACTTCGTCATTTTTCATCGGATTTCCACCAAATAAAGGTCACCATTGCTTGCAGATACCTCTCTTTCTCTTTAAAATTGAAGACAGGATGAACTTCAGAGCGAGAAATAAGCCGAGGCGGCAGAGAGTTTTACAATGTTATTTTCCAATGTAAATGACAATATCGTATAGTTTTACGAAAATTCATCAGAATTTGCCCAGATTTGTTGCATTCGAATGTTAACACCCTCTAGCGACTGCCAAATCCGAAGACAATTTAATTTGATTTAATCCGAAGAGCTACCCTTAGGTCGTGAGGTGGTTATGTCACATGGCCTGGTCAAAAAAAGTGTTGTGGTTCTTCTTCTTCAGGCAATAACAACTTCTAGTTTCCAGACCGTACATCCAATCATCTTGAAATTTTGCACACTTCTTCCGATTGATGAGAGCTGCATTGCATTAAAAATTCAAGTCGATCCATGCAGTGGTTCAAGAGTTACAAGCTTTTTAAAATTTAACTTCCATTATTTATTGCGGCCAAACCATGTGACTTATCAAAACGTCTCAAGTAACATTGAAACATCCCCCCATGAGGAACATTTGTGTAAAGTTTCCAGTCGATATCTCCACAAATTATGGAGGTGATACCATTTCTAGTTTGAGCTTTACAACGTCATACCTCTGAAACCATGTGTCGGATGATGTCGTTCTCACTGACTTTCTTGTTTATCTTGGGTATGCGAATATGCATGCCAAGTTTGGGCTCGATCCGTTCAGCCGTCGCGGAGAAAAAGGGGTTTTTGTGTTTTCTCACGAAAAACAAGATGGCGGCCGAACCATGTGACGTATGACTTCGAAAAAATTTTCAATCTGAGTTTTTTTTAACGAAGCATCTGGGGAAAAAATCCCATTTTTGGGGGAGAACATTTTTTGTTTGACGAATTCTAACCTCTTAACGTTAGCATTTTTAATATACTCGATACACGTCTATTTTGTTCCCATTGCAGAGTTCTTTAGAATGAGCCATTCCTCAAATTTTTCCATTGAGCCGTTTCGGAGATACAGAGGGGAAAAGTTGAATTTGTTTTACAAGATGGTGCCCATACCACGTGACCTATGACGACATAATTAGCATTAAAAAATTCTAGGAGCCGAGACGATCATTTGATGAAAATTTCCTGTCAACCTGACCAGCAGTTGCTGAGAACATTAATTATGAAGTTTTCGGAGGTGCAAAATAGGGCGGAAGAATAATAATAAGAAAAACTCGAGCAGTAATAATAGGTTACTCTCCATTTCATGGAGAGTAAACCTAATTATTATTATTTACAATGTACAATGGTTCAAGAGCAGAGACACAGAGCAATCTTTAAAACAGTCTTATACTTAATCCCAAGGACACGGGCCCGTCTCACACACACTCACACGGGGCTTGCAGATGGCAGGACGATGTTCACCAGCTCGCCCAGGGATGGCTCTCGTGCAGTTCTCTCCGGTCCCCGGCACGTCCTTTGGAGTAGGTAAAGGCAGGAGCTCTCCGCGTGTCGTCTGGACGGAGCGAGTTATCGCGGGGCGAATTTGTAGGGAGCGGACTTTGACGCGGCTGGCGGTTATTCACTTGCGGCTGTGGCCGTGCTTACTCACGTGGTTGGAAAGCGCAATAAGCGTTACCGGCGCGTCTGGCTGCGCCCGCGTGCTTGACACAGTTCAACGCCTCTTCTTCTTTCTCTCTGCGCAAGCCCTTAAACAACGCGCGTATCTTGCGAGTCCGAATCCTTTCTCTCTCCTCTGCGAGTCCTTTCACAACGAGCCCTTTCACAACGAGCAAACCCCCTCAAGTCCTATCGCCACTGCCGTGTGCACCCGAGTCCTCTATCTCTCTGGTACAAGTAAGTAAGTCCTGCTGATAAGTCCTTTCTCTCAAGCTCCCTCTCTGTAAGTCAAGTCCTGTTCAAGGGTTTTGCGCAGTGACTTATATAGGCCTGCCCCGCAAACCTTCTCGAACTCACCAGACGCGCCTCACCACGCCCTCTCACGCCATGCCGTTAGAGCCCTGATTGGCTGGTGGCTCTTACCGTCTCCCGCTGCCGCTCCCCGACCTCAACGCCGGCCCCACCCTTTTTAGGCCTACCTCGTGTTACTCGACTAGTGGGCAGCCAATGCTTAACAAACTGGATCGAGGCTAGGGTGGCTGGGAAATCGGTGGCAAGTAAAGCCTATTTTCCTGTCTTTGCACAACGCAAGCACTAAGAGAGGAAATGGCCTATTCTTACACATACTAAGACATAACTATACTACAAATGGGCCTATGTTGCTCGTGTGACTAACTATGGGGGGCAACCCTTTAACCTTTAATGACTTCAATGTGCCAATCTCAAAACCGCAGCAATATATATATATATATATTATATATATATGTATGTATGTATGTATGTATGTATGTATGTATGTATGTATGTATATATATATATATATATATATATATATATATATATATATATATATAGTTACAGATCCGGGGGACGGCACTCCCGTTAGCAAGGGGGGGGGGGTTAATCCCCTTGTCCTGTTAATCTGGCCATCCGACCGGTCCTGGGGGTATGACGTCACTTCCGGTCGGTGGTGAGTAGGGTTGTAAGCCCAACCCGTCTTACTACCTAATTACCACCACCGGTCGTAAGCGAGGAAATACTCCTACCCGGGCCGCAGCATGATTGGATTGCGCCGAGCGAAGCGAGCTGCGACTCGGGCCGTTAACAAGAGAAGCCCGATAACAAGGGCTTCTGCGCATGCGCAAGATTGGAGGTCACGTCTCTTCAAAGCTGTCCATGCGCGCACGCTTTCGAAGTTAAGTAACTTTTCACAATTGTGTTTTTGTCGAAACTGTATCTTTCTTTCGGTGGGTGTAACTATTGGTGTGTCTTTAATAGTATTCTTGGTGTTGGTTTTTCATACCTGTGTACAGAATCGTCGGTTAGTTCGTGTCGCGTATTCTGAGGCCTAGTGTAGTACTAGTAGGCTACCGTGTCTGACCTTGGCTTGAGGCTTTGTTTCTGTCTCAGCGGTTTCTTCGATTGCGCTCGCAATTACTTTCGGTCTCTATTTTTCACGTTTCACGTTCGGTCTCTGTCTCTGTTTTCATCTCAACTCAAAAATATATATATATATATTCCCTTCTCTGTTCTTATCCGTTGTTCGTTCTTATTTGTTCGTTCGTTCTTCGACCACGTTGTTCGTGATCACGTCGTTAAAAAATGTTCCAACTGTCTCCTGAAGAACTGTATTCTGTCATCTATATATATAAAACACAGTTTGTGTGTGTGTGTGTGTGTGTGTGTGTGTGTGTGTGTGTGTGTGTGTGTGTGTGTGTGTGTGTGTGTGTGTGTGTGTGTGTGTGTGTGTGTGTAATGTTACCGATAGACTCCTAAACGGAGAGGCTTACATGCTTGATATTTGGCATAGACGGCCATTGAGCCTGGGACGAACATGGCCAAACTCAAAATATTTGACGATCCATATTTTTTATTCATATTTACCTCAGCGCATTTCAGCGCACGGAATCAACGGAATCAGAGCAGGTGGGCGCTGATTCGCTCAGAGCGATCACGTGATGACGCTATGAACGCTATGACGCTATGAACGCTATGACGCGATGACGCTATGAACGCTATGACGCTATGACGCTATGAAACAAAAAATCACAATGACGCTATGAAACGCTATGAACGATATGACGCTATGAAACACTATGAACGCTATGACGCTATGAACGCTATGAATGATATGACGCTATGACGCCATGAAAAAAAAAATCGCTATGACGCTATGAAACGCTATGAATGCTATGAACGATATGACGCTATGAACGCTATGACGCTATGACGCTATGAAAAAAAAAATCAAGGGTAATTATGAAACGCTATGAACGCTATGACGCTATGAACGATATGACGCTATTGAACGCTATGACGCTATGAAAAAAAAAATCGCTCGCTTTACCAAGGGGCTCGCTCTCCCCCCGTTCCCCTTCCCCCTCCCCCTCCCCTCCCCTGCCCGGCAATGCCAGGTACTTCTGCTAGTATACTATAACACCTTTTTCTTCTTCTATAAAAGGATGCTTTCGACTCGCTCACCAAATCTATTCATTCAAAAAAAAAAATTCCATCTCTTACAGTTACAGTGCCTCTTTCATACATTCCCTAAACTCTCCAGAACTCTACCCATCCTTCAGCATCCTCAAACCTATTTTTGACTCGAAGGTCTCAAGAAACTCATTTTGCAATAAATGTTCGTTTCCCATTAATCGTACATTTTTCAAAATCCAATCTCACCCCTCCCCTCCAAATCTTCCCCATCACCCCTTCCCTCCAAAACTTCCCCATCACCCCTTCCCTCAAAAACGTCCCCTTCAAAACTTCCCCATCACCCCTCCCCTCCAAATCCACCCCCTTGCCCCTCCCCTCCAAATCTTCCCCATCACCCATCTCTTTCAAATATTCCCCCTTGCCCCTCCCCTCCAAATATTCCCCATCACCCATCCCTTTCAAATCTTCCCCCTTGCCCCTCCCCTCCAAATCTTCCCCATCACCCCTTCCCTCCAAAACTTCCCCATCACCCCTCCCCTCCAAATCCACCCCCTTGCCCCTCCCCTCCAAATCTTCCCCATCACCCATCTCTTTCAAATATTCCCCCTTGCCCCTCCCCTCCAAATCTTCCCCATCACACATCCCTTTCAGATCTCCCCCCTTGCCCCTTCCCTCCTAAACTCCCCCCACACCCCTCCCCTCCGAGACTCTCCATCACTCGTCCCCTCCTAGACTCCCCTCTCACCCCTCCTCCTCAAAGTGTCCTCCCCGCTTCTTCCCCCTTCCAACTTTCACCTTCATCTCCCTCAACCTTCTGCCTCACTCTTCCCCCTCCTCAAATAACACCTCACTGCGCCTCACCCAATCACCATCAAACCTTTTGTCTGCCCCATTCTTCCCTTTCTCCAAGCTATTCTGAAATCTCTGACACACCTTCAACAGCTCTCCCTACCTCCTCCTCCTCTTCCACATCTTACCCTACCGCTCCCCCCCCCCCCCCTGTTCTGTATCCGATGCTCCCCCTTCCTCTTCTTTAACAGTATGGACCTCAAACATCCGGGGCCTTCGCTCAAACTTGACTGATCTCTCCATACAGGTTGCTTCTAACAAACCAGACGTGATCTGCTTAACAGAAACTTTCCTCCTTCATGATGTCTCTGATTCCTTGGTATCTCTCCCAGGTTACTCCCTCCTCCGGTATGATAGACCTGAGCCTCGTCCTGGAGGGGGGGTTGCTATCTTTATAAAAAAACTCTCTTCCTCACTCGCCCTGCACTGCCCTCTCTCCACCTCACCCCCAGGAATACCTTTGGCTACGGCTTCCCCTTCGCTCCCACCTTTTGTTCATATGTGTGTTGTACCGTCCACCAAACAGTGATGACTCCATCTACATCTCGCTGTCTGATAATATGGGCCAACTTCTATCGACCCATCCCAACTCTCTCTTCCTCATATGTGGTGATTTCAATTGTCACCATGCCAGTTGGCTGGGTGTGGGTACCTCTCTCACCAGCCATGGCTCTTCAGCAAAGGACTTCTGTGACTCACTGGGACTGACACAATCTGTCAATTTCCCGACCCGGATCTCAGTCAACGGAGCATCTTCTCTTCTGGACTTGGTTATGACTAACTTCCCTGAACATGTCTGCTGCTCTTCTTCTGCTCCAATCGGCTCATCTGATCATGTGCTTGTTAAAGTGGACATCTCTCTGACCATTCTCAGAGAGCCTCCTCAGCGTCGACGAGTCTGGCATTTCACTCAGGCCAACTGGCACGGTCTTCAAGCAGCCATTAATCATCTGGACTGGTCTCCCATCTCTACCGCCTCTGACATCAACTCATCCTGGGAATTCTTCCAAAGGAAATTGCTCTCTCTCATGCACAGATTTATCCCATCTCGTCTTCAGTTGTCATACCCTTCCTCCCGTCCATGGTACACGGAATCTTGTGGTGAGGCTATTGCCCAGAAACAACTTGCTTTCGTCTCCTGGAAAGCAAATCCAATGGAAGGAAATTTTATTTCCTTCCACAAAGCCCGAAACAAGTGTGTGTCCACCCTCAGGAGAGCCAGGAAACAATATCTCTCCGTTCTCAGGACAGAACTCTCTTATCTGTCTCCCTCTTCCAAATCCTGGTGGCGTCTGGTCAAATCTGTTTCTGGTGTTTGTTCCCCCTCCATCCCCTCCCTCACCTCAAACGGCCACACGGCTGACTCCGCACGTGAAAAGGCTGAATGCCTCAACTCTGTGTTTGCCTCTAAAGCTTGTGTCCAAAACCCATCCCTCTCTGTACCCACCCTACCCAGTCGTACCCAGCTGCTCCTGGACTCTGTGTCCTTTCCTCCTGACAAGGTGGAAAAGTTTCTGTCAACCCTCGACTCTGATTCTGCAACTGGACCTGACGGCATCAGCCCACGGGTCCTAAAATCCTGTTCTTCCGCTCTTTCACTCCCTCTCTCTGTTCTCTTCACCCTCTCTTTTGCTCAAGGTCATCTGCCATCTGCTTGGAAATCTGCCAACATCACCGCTTTGCACAAAAAAGGTGCAAAAACAGATCCCAGCAACTACAGACCAATCAGCCTTCTCCCAATTATCAGAAAAGTCATGGAATCCATCATTGCTTCAGATATGAAATCTTTCCTCTTCTCCAATGGCTTGATCTCTGATCATCAATTTGGTTTCAGACCTGGTCACTCTACTCTGGACATGCTGCTTCTGCTTTCTCAACAATGGATGGAGGTCCTCAATGCCAAACAGGAAATTAGAGCTGTCTCCCTTGACATATCACGTGCCTTCGATACGGTCTGGCACCCCGCTCTGCTCACCAAACTCTCCTCTTTTGGTATCCATGGAAATCTCCACGCATGGCTGGCGGACTTCCTCTCTAGTCGTAGTCAACGTGTGGCCCTGAATGGGTTTCTCTCATCTCCTCTTCCTGTTCAGGCTGGAGTTCCCCAAGGCAGTGTTCTGGGCCCTGTGCTTTTTCTGGTCTTCATCAATGATCTCTCTGACTCTCTTGAAAATCCTCTTTATCTCTTTGCTGATGACTCTACTCTCTGTCGCTCCATTCTTCATCCCTCAGATCGGCAGTCTGCAGCCTCCTCACTCTCTGCAGACCTGGACAAAATCACAGACTCGGCAAACAAGTGGAACATGTCTTTCAATCCTGACAAATCTCACACTCTTACGATGTCTCTCCGAAAAGACCGACTGGACAACCCTCCCATCCACTTTCTGAATAATCCTCTCCAAGAAGTTCTGTCACTCAAGCTTTTGGGCCTCACTCTCTGCCATGATCTTTCCTGGGAAAACCACATTTCAAATCTGGCCTCCAAAGCCATTCGCCGACTGGGCATCCTCCGTCGTGCGAAGTCCTTCCTTGGCACACCTGAGCTCCTCACCACATACAAGGCTTTCATCCACAGCTCAATGGAATACTGCTCTCCCCTCTGGGCTGGTGCTCCTGCCTCACACCTAGCTCGTCTTCACGCTGTTGAAACCAAAGCATTCAGAATCATTGGAATCTCCCGCGATGAAGCTAACTCCAAGGGCCTCTCACTCACTCACCGCAGGCAGGTTGGTGGTCTTTCCATCTTCTACCGACTCCTCTCTGGCCTTGCCCCCCCAGCTCTCTCTGGGCTCTGTCCCGCAAATATTTCTACAAGTCGCACAAGATCTGCCTGCAACCCTCTTATGGTAAACTGCCAAAATCAAGACTCTCTGCTCACCTTCACTCCTTCATTCCTCTTTTCTCCCGCCTCTGGAACAAACTCCCTCACTCTCTTCAATCCCACTCCACCCTCCAGGTCTTTAAAACAGCTGTTCACCACCATCTTCCCCCCCCCCCCCCCCCCCATCCAAAACCTTAATCTTTTTTACCCCAGCTAATTTCACCCCAATTCCACTTTTTTGAAATACCAACTTCTGTCCTGGAAGTCCTTGGTGTCCTTGTGTTTTATACTTCTCCCACCCCCCCCCCCCCTTCCCACGCCTCCTCCCCCCAAGCCCTCTCCCTCCCACACATCTCCCTGCTCTCAAATGTTGTGTGCTCTCAAGTGTTTGTGTGCTTCCCCTTCTCTCCCCATCTTGTCTTCTGCTCCCTCTTTTGATATATTTTGTTTGTCTGGTTGATTTGTTTGTGAAGTAAATGTCAGCTCTTTCACGAGCCTCGATTAAGTATACAAAAAAACAAAACAAAAAAAAACCAACGAAACCCGACTATAGCAGTTGGCCGAATCGTGCCACATGTATTCAATCGGGAAAGGACAAAAGCGATCGGGGGAAGAAGAAACCAAAGTAAGGAATAACAGGTATTTATTCACTAGCTACAAAACCAAAACCAAGGAAGAAACGAAAGGTCGGACTGTACAGGAAGAGGAAGAAGCAGATAACACAGGGCAACCTTAAAACCGTCTTATATTACAACCCCGGACAAAACAAACAGACTCACACGAACAGGGAATGGCAGGAAGGAATGGCTGGAAGGAGGAGAAGGTCCAGGCAGGCGGTAGGCGTAGAGGTCTGGCTCCAGCTTCACTCGAGTCCGGCTCCGGGTGTTGACTCGTACCGTGGCAGCAGCGAGCGCGTACTATTGGCATGCCGTCGGACCTCATACGTGGCGGGGGGGGGGGGGGGGGGGGTAGTCCTTTGCAAGGCCGTATGTGCAGTTCAAAACAATCGATGATGCAATCTCGCCCAACCTCTGCGCAGTCCGTGCCCTCTCTCTCCTCTCTCCTCTTGGGGTTCTTTCAACAACCACACTTCTCTCCCTTCTTGTGTAAAAGCGCTGCGCTTGCGCTTATATAGCCCGCGTAGAAATCACGCCGCGCTTCATCGAGCCACGCCTATCAATGAGCTCACCTCAGCCCTGGTTGGCTCGCCGAAAGGGCCATGCCTCGGGCACGGCGCTCCGCCCCCTTCTTCTTTGTCTTGACCTCGTGCATAATGGCGTTTGAATGCAGCGAACGCTGCTGGCAAGCAAAGTAACACAATTTGGAGAGAGAGAGAGCAAAATGGACGGAATGGGGCCTATCTTATTTAATTAATGCAATGCAGATTCAACTATTGGGAACAGATCCTTAACTGAAACACATAATAATGAAATAACTACAGAGAGGTCCTATGGTGCGCTACGTGTTGTACATGGACTAACTAGGGTGCGATCTTTAATGAAGCTAATTAATGGGGATATTTACAGGGGATCATTTATAAGGGAACATTTACTAAAATTTACAAAGTGAAGGTTCTAAAAACCATAACGATATATATGTATATATATATATATATAATAATAATAATAATAATAATTCATTTATTTTGTATAGCGCTTTTCCAGAAGCCCAAAGGCGCTTTGACAGAGTGGCAAACATAATGCATAACAATACATGAAAACAACAATTGCAAAAAGACAAGAATCAATAGGGAAATATTTAAAGCAAAAGGAGGGAGAAGGAGAAGAGATAGTCAGGGGTTAAATGCTGTGGGTTGAATGTTGAATGCAGTGTTGAACAGGTGGGTCTTTAGTGATGTTTTGAATGTGGTGAGTGAGGAGGAGTCTCTGATGGTGTGAGGTAGTGAGTTCCAGAGGGTGGGAGCAGCGATGGAGAAGGCCCTGTCCCCCCAGGATCTGAATTTGGTCCGGATGGAGGGGGTCAGGAGGTTGGTACCAGCAGAGCGGGGGTTGCGGGTGGGAGTGTGTCTGGAGAGGAGGTCAGCCAGGTAGGATGGGGCCAGGTTATGGAGGGCTTTGTATGTCAAGAGGAGGATTTTGTACTGGATTCTCTGGGGGATGGGGAGCCAGTGAAGCTTGTAAAGGACGGGGGTGATGTGGTCACGGGTCCGGGAATGGGTGAGTAGACGGGCAGCGGAGTTCTGAATGTATTGGAGTTTATTGGTGATTTTTGAGGGTGAACCATAGAGGAGGCTATTGCAGTAGTCCAGACGGGAGGTGATGAAGGCGTGGATGAGGGTTTCTGCAGCCGTGGAGGAGAGGGATGAGCGTATGTGCAGTTCAATATATATATATATACAGTGGTACCTCGGCTTACGAGTGCCCCAACGTACGAGTTTTTCGGGATACGAGCCGTCGCTCGGGCGGTTTGTTGCTTTGGGATACGAGCCGAGATCCGATGTACGAGCTCAAAAAATTTATTTTTTTGAATTTTCCGGTTGTGGCTTCCGGTTCCGGTCACGCGGTTATCTTGCCGTGAAAGCATCTCTGCTTGGATATAAAACACGCAATCGTCGAAATACATGAGCGAGGAATCTCCTTGCTCCAGCCGGTGACGTCACCAGCGGGGATCCCCGCCTCCAGAGTGGCTGGTCACGTGACCGCCAAAGCGTGTCGCGCGTGCGGGTATAATGAGCTACACCTGTGGATCACGTGACCACGGAAGCACGCCTCGCTTGAGAGGCATGGCTTTCGGTTTGCGTTTTGCTTTATAAGGCGCGATAAATGGGCTTTTGAGTGTTAGCGGTTCATGGCGTTGACGGTTCATGGCGGTTCATGGCGGTTGACGGTTCATGACGGTTCATGACGGTTCATGGCGTTGACGGTCAAAAACCCATTACATCAATTTTACCAGGCACTGTACAGTAAGTACAGTGGACACCAAATGCACGGTGGAAGGCTAGAAGTAGAAGATCGTCCAAGACAAGTGAGAATAAGCCATACTTTGGAGGAGATGACGTCATTCGCTGGTCGGATAACCAAAGATGTGGTATAAAAAACCAGGTGAGCTAACAATGCAGCAATGAAGGAATTCGGCCAAGGCACCGGCACACAACGACCTACCTACATCGAAAGACTCAATGCCAATGGTGACAGAAGCCAAGACGGCCGGCTTAAACACCGCCGAAAGACCACGGTGTACCAACTTACGATGCAGAACATCTTGCACTTAATATGATGACAACAGGTGCCATCCTCTGACGTACCATTACAGGTACAGGTACAGTACACGTGAGCACAGAGCAAAAGTTCACTGAAACCGAGATTAAGAAAAAAGAAAAAACACCTCGTGGTCCGTGCTCGATATCCGAGTTTCAATCTTTTCAAACACATGATGCTCTCGGTCACGGTATCTCCTGCGAGCTGCTTCTCCTTCAACCACACAAACAACAACTTCTCCATATCTTCATGGATAGAGGTCCGGAGCTTTGAAATAATCGTAACGCCCTTGGCTGGCGTTATAGCCTTTATGGACTCCTTCTGCTTCAAAATCGTACATATCGTAGAAGGAGTACGATCGTACTGCCTCGCCAAGTCGACAACACGCACACCTCACCTGGCATGCTCTTCTCCTCTGCTTAATAAAACCAGTTTATTTCTTTACATTCTCTTGTATTATGTACAGTATATACGAGGTCGTGCTTGTTTATACATTATTTGTTATTTATAAAGTACATTTTTGTTATTTAAAAGCACCTAACAAAAAAAATTGGTGTTTTTTTTTTGAGGCTGGAACGGATTAATAGCATTTCAATGCATTTGAATGGGAAAATTTGCTTTGACTTACGAGCGATTTGGCTTACGAGCTCCGTCACGGAACGGATTAAACTCGTAAGCCGAGGTACCACTGTATATATATATATATATATATATATATATATATATATATATATATATATATATAGCGTGTATATATATATATATATATATATATATATATATATATATATATATATAAATAAAATATAATATATATATATATATATATATATATATATATATATATAATATATTTATATATATATACTGTATATACATATATATATATATATATATGTATATATATATATATGTATATATATATATATATATATATATATATATACATATATATATTATATATATATATATACATATATATATTATATATATATATACATATATATATTATATATATATATACATATATATATTATATATATATATATATATATATATATATATATATATATATATATATATATATATATATATATATATACATATATACTTATATACATATATACATATATACATATATATACAGTCACGTGAAAAAGTACGTACACCCCATGTAAAGTTTTGACTTTTTGAACATATTTCAACATACAGCTATTTGATCTTCATTTCAACAATATTGACAGATAAAGGTGATATAATATAACAAATATCATGAAACATTTACATTTTGTAGTCCATTGTATAATTTAAATAAACATAAATGCAAATTTC